>NC_139613.1:7786099-8168599 GCF_964270895.1 Podarcis filfolensis | reverse complement strand
ATTGGTAAGTCCTAGGCTCTGTGGTTTAACCCACAGCGCCACCCGCGTCCCTTAAACTCATGATTAGGGATGGATAAATTCGTCACCACTTCTGTTTCTCTCCATTTCTCATTTCCCAAACGTTCTCCACGTTCCTACATCAAGTTTCTTTTTTTTCTTTTTTTCTTTTTTCTTTTTATACAGCAAGAAAATAAAAAAGAGAAAACACAAATACCAAATTAACACACAGGAATAACAATAGATACTGAATTTTCTTAACAAACAATAAGACATAAATTGGTCTTAACACTAAAGACCCAACCTCCCATCTATTCCATATTTCAGTTTCATATAACTTATTGCCAGTACACACTTTTATCATTATTAAACTTTTTCTTAATATATCTTAATTCTTATATCTGCCTTGCAACTATTACTGAAGTACCTTGAATGCTGCAACAAGTTTCAAGTCCCCCTGAAAATACATCAGGATTTTAGTACGAATTTACCCTAACACGCACATTTTCACCATGCATCTCCCTCTAATGTGATGCCTTTTTGCCTGCTCGTTTTACTGCCATGTGCACACTGAGAATCAGAAAGCTTGACTGAAAAGGGGTGGAAATAAAACTCTGCTTGCTGGAGATACAGGACTGGCAAGACTTTGGACCTGATGGCTCCTCTCTCCATAGAATCTTCCTCTTCCACCCTCTTAGGATTGCTCTGCAATACTGTGTTATTTTATTATTATGTTATTCCACGAGAGCAGAAGAAGAACCCTGTTGGATCAGGCAAGATGCTCACAACCTTGGGCAAAACTTGAAATATGGCAAGCCTACCTAATGTGCAAGGACGCGGGTGGCTCTGTGGGTTAAACCACTGAGCCTAGGGCTTGCCGATTAGAAGGTTGGCAGTTCGAATCCCCGTAACGGGGTGAGCTCCCTTTGCTTGGTCCCTGCTCCTGCCAACCTAGCAGTTCGAAAGCACGTCAAAGTGCAAGTAGATAAATAGGTACCGCTCCGGCGGGAAAGTAAACGGCGTTTCCGTGCACTGCTCTGGTTCACCAGAAGCGGCTTAGTCATGCTGGCCACATGACCCGGAAGCTGTACGCCGGCTCCCTCGGCCAATAAAGTGAGATGAGTGCCGCAACCCCAGAGTTGGTCACGACTGGACCTAATGGTCAGGGGTCCCTTTACCTTTACCTTTTACCTAATGTGCACCTCCTCAAATGACAGGTGAACCAAAACACAGCTATCCTCTGATATTCTACTTTGCAGTGCGGGTCTCCAACCCAGAAATGTTTATAAAATACACACACACACGAGAGAGAGAGAGGAGAGAGAGAGAGAGAGAGAGAGAATGAAATACAATAATACATTATATTAGGGGAAATTGGATAATTAGAAGAAATTGCTTGCTTATGTGTTTGTTAGTAAGAAGTCGTCTTAAGCATGCTTATATTAGGAGATCTGTTGATTTATTTAATTTTTTTGTGACAGCTTGCAGAAGCAGAAATGTGGCAAGCCGCAATGGAAAAGTGAGAAACAGAGAGAAACCAGCTTCTCCGAGATTTGGTGTCCAATACAAAGGACTATCAAAAAAACCGGCAGAGAGGAATTGAGAGAGAATTAAGAGCCTCGGACGTGAGGTCACCAGGCTGACAGCAGATAGACTGATGGACATTTGTTGGGGTTCGAAACCGGGAAAGGCGGGGGGTGGGGCTTTGGGAATCCAAAGGGTGTACAACTATACTTTGTTTCTTTTTATTCTGTTTTGCTACTTATATAAAAATGGGGAATTCATGGAAGGGAATTGGGGTCGACCATAGAAAAAGATTTTAAGAATAAGTACTGATGTATAAAGACTGAGGTTTATGTTAAAATTGGTTAACTAAAATGAATTGAATATAATAAGGTAAAATTTGGGGATAAGAGCTTGCTGAACTAAAAATTGGAACTGGAATACAAGAAGGGGAGGTGTGGGGAAGTCAGGGAAATATGTTATTGAAAGTAAGGAATGTAAATTCTATGTGTTTTTTTCTTTTTTTTAATTTCTATTTTCTTTTTTTTGAAAACCTCAATAAATATCTTTAAAAAAAAAAAAGAGAAACAGAGAGAAACCCAAACTGATGTCCCTGAATCTGGCGTGATTTGCACATGTGTGCGATTGTAATTGCTTGCGTCCCAGGGACAGTTTTAACAACAAAGTGATACACCTCAAGGGAGTTCCTTCTCCCTTCCATTAAGAATAAAAGGGTAAGGAGCAACAAATCTGTGTTATGGTTTTTATGATGTGAGTTATAGCTCAATGGGAAATGAACTAAGAATCTCAAACTGCTTTCAGTCAAACAGGGAGTTTCCATATTAAGAGGTGCTTTTCTTGGACAATTTGGCCTGGGCTTTTTAGTCAGACACAAGCGAGTTGGAGATTGCTACATTCCAAAAGGGGAAAGGTCAGCTTTCATTCTGCTGAACATCAGGGCTCCTTGTGGATTTTAATTGCTCACGGGGCTGTTGTGAATACAGAGTATAAAATGGCCCTAGGAAAACATAGCCAAACACAAGACTTCAGTCCAAGAATAACAGGTTCTGCATTGGCTCAGAAATGTTATGTTATGTTATTATTTTTTTTAATGCAAGTCTAAGAAATTAGAAACTGGAGACCAAAACACAATGTATATAGAGCTCAAATGGACTTGGAAAAACTGTAATCTAAGAGGTAATTGAAATGGTAAGGTGAAGTCATTTCCATAAAGTTTTACCACATTGGTTTTCATATGGTGAATATGAAAGCATCCCCTTGTGGTCACAATGTGTGTTTATTATGTTAGGGGAAAACCTTAGCGTTATCTGGGCAGCACCAAATTTTTACCAGCAAACATTTTCACAGCAAAAATGTGCTTGATGCATGCCATGAACTCCTCACCTTCTTGACTTTATCATGGCTGTCCATCTCAACAGTGGTTTCAGTGCCACCTGCGCTGTAATAATGTCAAAATGTCGCATGGCCATTCAGATTTGGTGACGTCATGGAATCAATTCAGAGTGAAGGCAAATACCCCTGCCATCACTCTGAACTGGCTTTGTGATTATGCAGTATAACACGACTAGCTCTCACTCTGTATGAGGAAAACCTTCACCTTTGTTCATAGCCTTCTTGCAAACTCCCCAATATTAAATGCAAAATGTGTATTTTGCTTCCACCCAGCTCTAATTTCAGTGTATGAATTTCAGTACCTGGGCAAACACAATGTTGGTGGGATTCTGTGTATACCAGAGATGATGAAGATGTGCATAAAATTTAAATTTAAATACTTTATTGTCACTTGTACAACTTGTATATAGTGAGATTACACAAGCACCCCCCACAGCTCTCTTAGTCTTAATTCCCCTCGTTTACTGACACCCACCCACCAAACCCGAAAGTCAGTTGCCCTGTTGTTATCTTTTCATTCAGCAGCCTAACAGCCCACGGATAGAAGCTGTTCTTTACCCTGTTGGTGCGACTAATCATGCTTCTATATCTTCTGCCTGAGGGCAGGAGATCAAGAAAGTGCCGGCCAGGGTGTGAATCATCCCTGAGAATTTTCCTCACTCTCCTGAGGGAACGTTCTTCTGCTATTTTTCATCCAGCGGATTCACAGGACAGCCCATAATATCTTGTGCTGTATTCACCACCCTCTGTAGGCTCTTCCTATCAGATGATGTCAAACCAGCGTACCACACCGTGATGCAGTATAAAAGGACAATTTCTATTGTGGACCGGGAGAAGGAGATCATCAAATGTTGATTGACATCGTTCTTCCTTAATACTCTGAGGAGATGGAGTCTCTATTGGGCTTTCTTAACCACCCCTTTACAAAAGTCCCCCCCCCTTACAAAAATGCTGGACTGAAGCATATAAAAGGAATTAAGAGAGGGCTACCCCAAGTTTTGAATTCAAGTACAAAATTTAACACATATGTTTGTGCTAGGAACCAATAATCAGCACTACCACCAAAAGCTACCACCAAGAGGGCAGGTAGGTTGGAAAACACCAGAAGATGAATATTAGAATTGTAGAGTTGGGTCATCTAGTCCAACCCTCTGCAATGCAGCGATCGCAACACACAGCCCCCCCATCCAATCTGAAGCCACCCACCACCCATCATTCACCCCTAATTATTTCTGAACAGCTTCGAGCAGGCATAGGCAAACTTGGCCCTCCAGATGTTTTGGGACTACAACTCCCATCATCCCTAGCTAACAGGACCAGTGGCCAGGGATGGTGAGAATTGTAGTCCCAAAACATCTGGAGGGCCGAGTTTGCCTATACCTGCTCTAAGCTGTTCAGAGCTGCAATTGACTTTCATTTCAAGTGAAATCCAATGTCGGCTTGGAAGGTGATGCTCAGCCAGGACATCTGCTGGAATTTTGAGCGATGTTAAAAGAACACAGATAGGATCAGGGAAGCTTCTCTGGGGGGGATGAATGTTGCACATCACAGCTGGACATGCTGTAGCTGGGCGAAGCCAGATGTGCAGAGCAGAGGTGGAGCCAGACACTGGAGTATCCTGGGGGTTTCTTCATTGTTTCCGGATGGGAAAATAAAAATAAAGGAAACATCATGCCTGGAAGATAAGACACTGCTGCTTTAGTGCTCCCCACAATCACGTTGCTCCCCCATTTAGAGCAGTGAGCAGTGAAGGGAATTGAAGTGGAGAGATTGTAAAGATCACCTGGGCTGGTAGGAATCATCATCCCACATTGGGCAAAAAGATTTCCGCCTTGCAGGGGGGTCAGGCTCAATGACCCTCATGGTCCCTTCCAACTCTATGATTCAATGATTTGATGAAGCCTTCCTCAGCCTGGTGCATTCGGGTTGTTTTGGACAGCAACTCTGAGCATTGGCAGTTCCCACCTGCTGAGTCTCACCCTCCCATCTGCTGAGTCCCACCCTGGGTTCTGTTTCCTGGTGTGATGCAATGGGCTGTTGGGGATACTCAAGTGTGACAGACCCTCAAGCTTTCAAGCAGTGTGACAAAGCGATCGAATGTTGGGAACTAGCTATTATGTACTGAGATCATGTAATAAGCGATATGATAAAACATAGCAATCTGGGATATAAACCGAGCCAGCTAAATTCAATCTTCATGGACAGTTCAGTGGAAAGTTGGCCTGGAAAAAACAAAACAAAACCCGCCGTGTATCATATTTCATGCCTATAATAGGGTTTTCATGATTTTACAAAGTGCTTTAACCAGACAGGCTCAGCTGGAGGTTACCCAGCAGGAGACCCTAAAACAGTGCATCTGTGTTTTTCAACTCCTGCCAAGATCTCTTGAATCTGATCCGGAATGACTTTGCATCTTTGGAATGTACATTCACTTTTCTCCGGCCTTATCCAAATAATAATAATAAAAAAGAAAGCGAGCCCTGGGAGAATTCCATATGGAAACACTAAGCCAACATTATAAAGGATTTCCTATAAACAAAATTATGGTCGCAAATTTTGGACGCGGACCATGTTGAAAACAAAGGCGCCCATTGTATCTTTAAAAAAATATAATTCTTTTAAATAGATGACATAGACACACACACACATGGGGAGGTTCACATCCATTTTCTGAAGATTGTCAAAGCACCCCTAACAAGAAGAAACTTTAATCGTTCTGTGCACTAAACCCCCTGAAAATAAATATTCAGAGGCACTTCAAAAAAACACCCCTTAATTAGAATCACATGCGCCATGCTACACATTTTTGGCTGCGGCATGTGGCCAGGTTGTAATTTAATGATCTGCCGTAAATATAAGCCATAATGAGCAGACTTTGCGTTGCACTCCCGTATGTCAGACCGCGGTGGCAGAAGTTTATCGTCCGATTTTGTTCAGGTATCAAGCCTCGAAGGTTCGCCTCCGTCCCCCTCCTGCAAACACACAATTTAAGGGGGGGGGGTGTGTGGGGAGAGGAGGAGAGGAAAAGAGAGAAATAGGTTCAGACTCTCCCATGGGAAAAGTGGATGAATGCTGCTATAAAAACCAAATTTGAAAAAATTCTAATAAGATTACAGGGTTAAAATGAAGCAGGAGGGACAGACCAGCGGAAGACAGAGATGGGACGCCGGGATTAAGGCTTGGGAAGAGGCAAAACAAGGCAAGGAATTGGTTAACCGAGAGTTAGCGGCCGGATTTTAAGATTTGTATTTGGTTTTAAGCTTTTACAGCGTGATAAATGGTAACAGCTACAGGCCCCATCTGTGCTATGCTTTTAAAACAGTGTCACACCACTTTAAACAATCCTGGCATCCCCTGAAGGATTCTGGGAACCGAAGTTCATTAAGTTGTCAGGAGACCCCTATTCCCCTCAGAGAGCGACAATTCCCAGAGTTCCCTGGGAAGAGGGATTGATATAATCCCCCTCTGTAATAAACAAAATCTGCCCTTATTCCCTTATGGGGGACACAAGAGCCCTTATAGAGTCCTTTGTAGGTTCTCCATTGGTAGGAGAAAATAAGAGAATAAGAGGCCAGCCAGAGAATATTGAGAAGCAAAGCAGCTAGTAAGGCTGATCTTTATTGAACCGTTGCAACAGGGTGCTCCCCTCACACACAGGAAAGGAGAAGGACCCAGAACCAAGGTGTGCCTGCCTTTATATAGATAAAACAAAAAAAAATTTTTTCCTTCCAGTAGCACCTTAAAGACCAACTAAGTTAGTTCTTGGTATGAGCTTTCGTGTGCATGCACACTTCTTCAGATACCCTGATATAGATATAGATATAGATATAGATATAGATATAGATATAGATATAGATATAGATATAGATATAGATATAGATATTTTAAATTGCCCGCCCTGGAGCTCAAGACCACCCCTCCATACATCACACATTCATCACAGAAGGGGTGTAACCCAAAACCACCCCCCACAAACATCATACCTACACCACAGAAAAGGCAGTCCAGAACAGAAATTTGAATGTTGTTGTTTTTCCTGTCTGCCAGGTTATCTGACAATGCCTTATCTGATTGCCTTTCCTGGTAGTCTGCCCATTCCTTTGAGATGGTGATTTCCCAATTCCTGAGACAATGGGAAGGTTCCCTCACCCCCTCCCTCCTTGCAGAGAAAACATTTGATCAGTTGGGGAGTCAAAATGGTTTCAGGACTGTATTCCTGTGCTGCTCCAGACATGTGGTCCACATATCTATGTACGTGCTTGGTTGGTACATTTATGAACATTATATATAGACATACACACATACGGCTCGGAAGTCAGATAACTTTAGACCTTGTGGGTTTTTTTGTTGTTCTTGTTTTTATGATGTATTTTGTGTTTTTTATCGCAATTTCTCGAAGTTTGATTGCCATTTGCATCTCCAGAATACTCCCTACCATAGTGACCCGCTAGATCATGGGTTGGCAAACTAAGGCCTGGGGGCCAGATCCGGCCCAATCGTCTTCTAAATCTGGCCAGTGGATGGTCCGGGAATCAGTGTGTTTTTACATGAGTAGAATGTGCCCTCTTATTTAAAATGCATCTCTGGGTTATTTGTGGGGCCTGCCTGCTGTTTTTACATGAGTAGAATGTGTGCTTTTATTTAAAATGCATCTCTGGGTTATTTGTGGGGCATAGGAATTCGTATTTCCCCCCCAAAATATAGTCCGGCCCCCCACAAGGTCTGAGGGACAGTGGACCGGCCCTCTGCTGAAAAAGTTTGCTGACCCCTGCACTATATAATCCCACCACCCCACAGAGGTGGTATTTCCCAGTTTGGGAACCACTGGTGTCTACACTGGTGTCTAGGTGGACCAAATGTCTGGCTCAGTACAAGGGAACTTTCTGTATTCCTTTGAAGTTCTGCTGGGCTTGGCCGATTTGGTCCTATTTCCCATTTTCAGTAGCACACCAAAATTGGCATGTTACCCAGGCCCTGGAGGACAGCAAGAGCCAGGATCCTGCCCCAGTTGTCAAACTGACTAATTTGCAGCAAAAGCCAAGAGTGGAAATCCAGCCTAATATCAAGAGGAGCAGCTTCTTCCCTCACTTTCTCCTGTGCCAGCCTCCTTACGATTGCCCAACTCGCTGGCACGAGAAGGATTTCTCCTTTCAAATGATCTAGATCTCACAGAGGACCATCGGCTCAGCTTAACAGGTCCCACCGGGGAGATAAATTGTTCGGCGGAGAGCTGCCTTGGCGTTCCAAATAAATAAGGCTCCCCGTGTCATGCTTTGCTTAGCCTGCTAATCAAAACGTGTCGCTCTGAGCACTTCTCATTTGCAACGGTGTATGAAAATCAAGCTTCATTATGGCTGCTTGATACATTATCAGCCAACAGCCGGATAATGGGCAAAAACACACACACACACGAAACCCATCTCCAGTTTTGGAGCGAGCACGGCTCTGAAGTGTTATGCGGGTGGGTGAGGAAACAATAACCCAGAGAGATGGAGCTGGTTATTCATTAGATGCATTCAATGTAATGTACCGAAAGCGATAAAGAATACGTTTCAATTAATAAAGGCAGGCAGGCATGGGATTTATCACAACTGATGCACGGCGCATTGGAGAGGAGCTTCTGGGAGTGGGAAGATGGCAAAGAGGATTCTCTTGCTGCTGCAAAGGTAGGTTGAACAGATCCGGCCGAGGTCCAAAGTGCTGCTGTGGGAACATCCGAGGGCTTAAGCAGCCTGCAACACTTGTGACTCTCTCTGAAATATACTCAGAGTCGCAAAGTGATTTCATGCTCTTTATTCAGCTCATAGTGGTGAGGAGGAATGAATGAATGTCCCCTCAAAGTATCTGCTTTATATACATTATTTACACAATGGGCTGCACATGATTGGCTAATTCCGGAATTCTACTGTAAGCCAATCAGGTTGTGGATTCACTTCTATCTGGAGCATGATTGGGTGGTTCCTGCCAACCAATCATACTGCTGCATTGTTCTAGGACCAATCAGACTTCTGCATTCTGAATCCTATTGTTCTAGGACCAATCAGACTGCTGCAGTTTGGATCCTATTCAACTCAGTACATAACACTCTCCCAGTTTGAGCGGTGAAAGAGGGCAGCAATCTGCTTTGGAGAGTCCCTGCTGCTTCGAGAATGGTTTGCCACATGGCACTGAGAGGGATGCTGTTTGGTAAACACAAGCCCCAAGGCCCATTAGTCTTCCGCAGAATGGGCTGTGTGGGTCCTTGTTGATGTCAGCTTTCCAAAGCGGCTCTCCAGGAAAACCAGCTGCTGAGCAGAGCGGTGGCTGCATCCCATCCTTTCCGAGAAAAAGAGCTAGTGAAAAGAGCTTACGATGTTTGCAAATCCCCTGGCCTGCATTTCACTCCAGAATGATGAGATGTGGGGAAGATGGGTAAGAAGATTAAATACTGGGTGAACTAGATATTTTAAAAGCGAGGAAAAAACACCATTGTTGTTGTTGTTGTTGCTATTATTCATATTTTTAAAAATATCTTACTCTTCCTCCCCAAAGGAGCCCAAGGCAGTAAACACCAACGTGGCAAAACGACACAATTAAAATGTAAACATATTTAAAGCACTGACATCTAAAAACATGGGTTGTTCCGCTCGTGCAACAGACTTCAGGGAGAGTTCCTGCACAGTTCTCAGCATCAGTTTCCAAGTGTAGGGGTACAAGAGTCAGAAATCTATAAACGAACCTTTAGGACATGGGTAGGCAAACTAAGGCCCGGATCTAGCCCAATTGCCTTCTAAATCCGGCCCGCGGACGGTCCAGGAATCAGCGTGTTTTTACATGAGTAGAATGTGTCCTTTTATTTAAATGCATCTCTGGGTTTGCAACATTGAATGTACAGTGGTACCTCGGGTTACATACGCTTCAGGTTACAGACTCCGCTAACCCAGAAATAGTACCTAGGGTTAAGAATTTTGCTTCAGGATGAGAACAGAAATCGTGCAGTGGCAGCACGGCAGCAGCGGGAGGCCCCATTAGCTAAAGTGGTGCTTCAGGTTAAGAACAGTTTCAGGTTAAAAACAGACCTCCGGAATGAATTAAGTTCTTAACCTGAGGTACCAGTGTATCGACATGTGAAAGACAACAATCCCATGACTGCAATCATGGAGCAGGAATGCTAACAATCTACCCCTGAATATGGAATATTTCTAACAACAAAGAAAAAAGAAAGGATGTTGCAGAGACCATTATCAGCCCTGCTGGGCTCTGGCTTTCCCCATTGAAATATACTCAGAGTCGCAAAGTGATTTCATGCTCTTTATTCAGCTCATAGTGGTGAGGAGGAATGAATGAAAGTCCCCTCAAAGTATCTGCTTTATATACATTATTTACACAATGGGCTGCACATGATTGGCTAATTCCGGAATTCTACTGTAAGCCAATCAGGTTGTGGATTCACTTCTATCTGGGGCATGATTGGGTGGTTCCTGCCAACCAATCATACTGCTGCATTGTTCTAGGACCAATCCGACTGCTGCATTCTGAATCCTATTGTTCTAGGACCAATCAGACTGCTGCCTTTTGGATCCTATTGTTCTAGGACCAATCAGACTGCTGCAGTTTGGATCCTATTCAACTCAGTACATAACACCCCTCCCTTCTAAGTTCCAGTCCTGCCCGGGAGGTCACATTCATAGTCCTCAAGGTACGCCGGCGGCCTACGTGTGCGTTGCGGCCTGGGGTGTTCCCTGGTCCGGGGTTCAGGTTCTGGCTCGTGTTCCAAGGATGCTGGCTGTGATGGGGCTGTATGGTCTGGCGCAACCGGCTCGCTCAGTCGTGGTTCTGGTTCCAGTGTCCTTTCGGCCTCACGGGTCCTCTCTGTATTTACTGATTCTGCCTCTCCTGCTTGCCCCTGCTGCTCTATGGGCCTCACTGCCCCACTGTTCCCTTGGGACTCCTCTGACCTGTCCTCCTCCTCCTGGTTTTCTCCCGGGAATCGTCGCCGTATCTGGTCGCAGTGGCGGCGCCAGCATTGCCCCCCATCTGTTAGCACCTCGTACGACACGGGGCCAGTGACCCTGGTGACTGTGGCGGGTACCCATGCAGGGCCTGCCCCAAAATTCTTTGCGTACACTGGGTCCTGGGCCTCGAAGGTCCGGGGGTTCCTGCCTTCCCCCACCACTACCTCATCCTGAGCTCTATCGGGGTGAAGGCGGTCCAATCTGATTGCAAGGCGCCGACCCATTAGTAGTTTAGCAGGGCTCCGGCCAGTCGTTGAGCTGGGGGTGCTGTGCTGTGCTAGAAGAAATGTGGCAAGGCGGTACTCCCAATCCCCTTGCGTCATGCGGTGAAGGGTGTCCTTGGTGGTCCGCACCATGCGTTCTGCTTGGCCATTGGTGGCAGGGTGGAATGGTGCCGAACGGATGTGGCGGATGGCGTTCTGCGCTGTGAAGGTTTGGAATTCTCCTGACGTAAATGCAGTCCCGTTGTCTGAGACGAGAGTGTCAGGGAGCCCGTGGGTTGCAAACAGCCTGCGTAGTACCCGGATGGCTGCGGACGTAGAAGTGGACGGTACCAGTGCGACTTCCAGCCATTTGGTGTAGGAGTCCACCACTATGAAGAATGTTTTCCCCTGAAAGGGGCCAGCGAAGTCCACATGCAGGCGTGACCATGGTGCTCGGGCGGACTCCCAGGACTGGACTGGGGCCCTTGGGGGATCTGGGCGGGATTCTTGGCAGGCCTGGAAGTGTTTGACCCAGGCCTCTATCTCTCCGTCGATCCCCGGCCACCACACATAACTCCTGGCAAGGGCCTTCATTCTTACTACCCCTGGGTGTGTCTCGTGTAGGGCTGTGAGGACCCTTTTGCGGAGGGGCTGGGGAACAACGACCCTGCTTCTCCATAACAGGCACCCCTTGTGGGCCGACAGTTCATGTTTGCGGGTTGTGTAGCCGGCAAATTCTGGCCCGGGGCTGCTGCTGGGCCATCCCCTCCACACCCAGTCCAGGACCCGGGAGATGACCCTATCTTTCTTGGAATGGTGTGCAACTTCTTGTGCCTGAATGGGGCGGTCGGGAAGCAGCTCCAGGCTCATAACCTCTTGTGCAGGTGCTGGGTCAGGGCCTGTTTCCGGTAGTGGTAGCCTGCTGAGGGCATCTGCATGGCCCATCGCCTTCCCAGGGCGGTGAATCAGTGCATACTGGTAGCTGGCAAGGAAAATTGACCACCTGAGGACGCGAGGAGACAGCACTTGGGGGGTCTGCTTTTCGGGGGCAAACAAGCCAAGCAACAGCTTGTGGTCAGTCACCACGGTGAAGGGCCGCCCGTACAAGAAATCGTGGAATTTTTTTACTCCCTTCACGATTGCCAGACCCTCCTTGTCGATTTGCGAGTAGTTCCGCTCGGTTGCGTTGAGTGTCTGGGAAAAGTATGCTACCGGTACCTCTCTTCCATCCGGGAGTTGGTGTCCTAGAACAGCGCCAATGCCATAGGGCGAGGCGTCGCATGCTAGCACCACCGGCAGCCTCTCGTCGAAGTGTGCCAAGACCGAGTTTGAGACCAGCAAGTCCTTGACTGCCTGGAATGCGGCCTCCTGGCGCTGGCCCCACACCCAAGGGGCCCGCTTGTCCAGGAGTCTGTGTAGGGGCTCCGCTACCGCCGCCTTGTGGGGAAGGAAGGAATGGTAAAAGTTCAATAGTCCCAAGAAGGCCTGAAGTTCAGTCTTGTTCTTGGGCGCTGGGGCATCACAAATGGCCCGTACCTTGTCCCCAGTCGGGTGGACCCCTTCTGCGTCCACCATAAATCCCAGAAAGTCCACCTGAGGCACTCCTAGTAGACATTTTTCCCGCTTCACCTTGAGACCCGCCGTCTGGAAACGGTGCAGAACGGTGCGGAGGCGGTCCTCAAACTCCTCTGGTGTGGGCCCAGCAATCAACACATCATCGAAGAAGGGGGTGACACCAGGAATCCCTTTAAGGAGAGAGTCCATTAGATTCTGGAATATGCCTGGTGCCACGCTGACACCGAATTGCAGCCGCTTTACCCTGAACGCTCCTCTGTGCGTCACAATCGTCTGTGCCTCTGCTGTGGCCTCATCTACTGGCAGCTGTTGATATGCTTGGGCCAAGTCCAGCTTGCCAAAAATTTTCGACCCAGCCAGGGTGGCAAGGACATGGCTGACCATTGGCACTGGGTATGCATGGGCCGTGAGGGCCTTGTTTATGGTACATTTGTAGTCTGCGCAGATGCGGACCGAACCATTAGGCTTGACGGGTGTGACGATTGGGGTTTCCCAGGGGGCATTAGGCACCGGCTCCAGCACTCCTTGCTCCACGAGTCGGTCCAATTCCTCGTCTATACGGGGTTTCAGAGCGAACGGGACCCGGCGGGCCTTGAGCCTGACCGGTCGTACTGCGGGGTCAAGCTGTAGAGCAATGGGGGGCCCCGTATACTGTCCCAATTTCCCATCGAAAACCCCCAGAAATTCCTTGCATATGGCGTCCACGTCCACTTGTAAGCTTGTGTGGTTCACCCCGGTGACGGCTAGCCCCAGTGGTCCAAACCATGCCAATCCCAGTAAGCTAATGTAGGGGCCCTTGACCACAAGCAAGTCCAGTTGCCGCGTCCGCCCTCGGTATTGCACCCTGAAGGTCCCCACCCCCATTGTGGGGACCTTACGTTTCTGGAAGTCCCGGAGGGTGAATGGGGCCGGCCTGAGTTTGGGACCCCCAGTAGGACACAGTTTCCTTAAGGTCCTTGCTGAGATTATGGATAGAGTTGAACCCGTGTCAAGCTCCATGCGGCATGGGGCCCCCTCTATCTGTACCTCTACATAAATTTTCTCTACGTTGGGGTGGGGCAACTGGTATACCTGGAAGTCCGTGAGCTCCGTCGAGTTGCCTTGGTGCGTTGGGCCCCGGGACCTGGGGCTCTTGGATTGGTCATCTGATGCCTGGCATCGGGTGGGCCGAGCTCGACACACCCGGGCGATGTGTCCCAATTTTCTGCACTGCCTGCACTCTGCGTTGCGGAAACGGCAGGTCCTCCTCTCGTGACTTTCCCCACAGCTTGCGCAGTTCCCTCCTTCTCGTTGAGGCAGCTGTGGTATGTGGGCTGCTTGAGTGCGCTGCTGTACTCGGTGCACCTCCTCCTTGTCAGATCCTGAGTCGTCGGTGAGGTCTTTATGGTGGACCCTCTGTTGGGACGGCTGGCTCGGCCGTGCCTCTTGCGTCGACCTCTCAGCAGCTTCCGTTGCCAGGGCCTCCTCCAGAGCGACCTGGAACGTTAGGTCCTTCTTAGCGTAGAGGCGTCGTTGCAGCTTCTCATCCTTCAGGCCACCGACGAGGCGGTCACGAAGCATGTTCTCCAGCTCTGAGAAGTTGCAGAACCGGGCAGCTTGGCGGAGAGAGGTCACAAACCCAGTTATGGTTTCCCCAGGGGCTTGTCGCTTTGCGTAGAAGGCATTTCGACGAGCCACCACTGAGGGCTGTGGCGAAAAGTGCCCCTTCAGCTGTTCCATTATTGTTTTGTATGGAACAGTAGCAACGTCTTCAGGCGCAAGGAGAGCCCGGGCGATTTCAAACGTCTCTTCTCCGCAGACGCTGAAGAATATTGCCCTCTTCTTGGCGTCTTCTTCATCGGTGACCCCTTTGGCTTCTAGGAGGAAGGTGAAACGGGAGGCGTACGCTTCCCAGTCTCCAGATGCTGGGTTGAACGGCGAGAAGCTGCTGTCGGTTGCCATTCTGAGTTCCTTGTGTCCCAGAGCTGAAGCCTGGATACACGGTGCGAGGCAGCGGTGCGGCAGGTGGCGGTACTGCGGTGCTGTGTGTGGCAGTCAGCTCAGCGGGATCCCATCCTCGTCGCCAGTGAAATATACTCAGAGTCGCAAAGTGATTTCATGCTCTTTATTCAGCTCATAGTGGTGAGGAGGAATGAATGAAAGTCCCCTCAAAGTATCTGCTTTATATACATTATTTACACAATGGGCTGCACATGATTGGCTAATTCCGGAATTCTACTGTAAGCCAATCAGGTTGTGGATTCACTTCTATCTGGGGCATGATTGGGTGGTTCCTGCCAACCAATCATACTGCTGCATTGTTCTAGGACCAATCCGACTGCTGCATTCTGAATCCTATTGTTCTAGGACCAATCAGACTGCTGCCTTTTGGATCCTATTGTTCTAGGACCAATCAGACTGCTGCAGTTTGGATCCTATTCAACTCAGTACATAACACCCATGCTGGCCTCGATATTGATCCTAGGTCTGTTTGCCAACAGCCCCACAATCTGTTGCTCTCTAGTCAATCATGTGGGCTTCCACTGGACTGCTGGGTTCCTGTGTTCTTAAGATCCCCTGAGAAAGAGATAGCTCTCTTTTTCAAATTGCTCTCTCACACGACACACTTTTGTCCTCCTTTGAACTGGTGCGTGCATCATAGAATCATACCATTGTAGAGCTGGGACTCCTAAGGGTCATCTAGTGCAACTCCTGGCAGTCAAGAACCACAACTAAAGAATCCTTGACAGATGGCCATCCAAACTTCAAAGGAAGGAGAATCCACCACCTTTTGCTGTGGTCCATTCCACTGTCAAACAGCTCATCGCTTCCCCAAAGCTCTGATGGGTCCCTCCTTCAAGCACAGAGATTCTCAATTACTCCTAGTTATTAGATGCCTTTGAGGAAATATTGATCAACTGCTATAGGCAACCAGCCAATAATCTGCCTATCAAAGGAAACGGCAGGCCAGTTTCTGCAACGCCATTGATTTCTTACTGCTAAGTCATTATTGGATTGCATCTTATGTGTCTTTAGCACTCTAGACCAACCCCTTTCTGAGGCCCTTTCTACTGCTCTTTGATCCTTTGCTCCCTGCCTCTAACCCAAGGTAGGGATGAGGAATAAATTTGATTTTGCTTGCATTTTCAGGGCAAAACAACCTCGTTTTCACTTCCTAAAACAACATGTGAAACAAAAGAGGCAGCGATCCTTTGCAATGTGCATTTCTCTGAATTTTGTGACGCTGTTTTCTTGCCAAAGAATGTGTATATTTCTGAGGATCCTGTTGCAAATATATTTGAGACATATGTGAAAAGTAGGCTTCACCATAAGCATAGCTATAGGATTTTCATTAAGAAGAAGAAGAAGAAGAAGAAGCTGGGATTGTAATGCTTCAGCTGCACGAATTTCCAGAATTTAGATAGATTCTGTCAGTTATTATCTACCTGGGACGCGGGTGGCGCTGTGGGTTAAACCACAGAGCCTAGGACTTGCCGATCAGAAGGTCGGCGGTTTGAATCCTTGCAACAGGGTGAGCTCCCATTGCTCGGTTCCAGCTCCTGTCAACCTAGCGGTTCGAAAGCATGCCAAAGTGCAAGTAGATAAATAGGTACCACTCTGGCGGGAAGGGAAACGGCGTTTCCGTGCGCTGCTCTGGTTCGCCAGAAGCAGCTTAGTCATGCTGGCCACATGATCCGGAAGCTGTACGCCGGCTCCCTCGGCCAATAAAGCGAGATGAGCGCCGCAATCCCAGAGTCATCCGCGACCGGACCTAATGGTCAGGGGTCCCTTTACCTTTTATACATAAAAATGTAAGGCTGCCATCATGCTGCTGTTTGTGTGGCTGCCAAGAGACAGCCATGCCACCTCTAGCACGATGGACGGCAGGCAGGGAGGTGAGCAAGCAAGCAGCATTGGGGTTAGGTGACCCAAGCAAGAGGGGAGACATTTCACAGAGTGGTTTGGCTCTCCCCCTTTCATTAAACACAGCTGCAGCAAAGTTTAACAAAGGGCAGGGGAGGCACTTCAGAAAATTCCTCTCTAAAGCACTTCCCCTCCTCTTTAAAAGGGTTTGGGGGCAAGCTGTGGTGGGATAGGTGAGGGTGGGTGAATTTTAAACAGAGGGAGGCTCGGTCAGGTGTGGGAGAAGGGTGATTTGCAAATAAGCTTTGGTAATTCTCACAGAACTCTAGCCCAATTGGTTGCCATTAATTTGATTTGAACTGATTTTATAATGAATTGATTTTAGAATGCTCTATTATTTTACTATTGTTAGCCACTCTGAGCCCGGCTTCGGCTGGGGAGGGCGGGATATAAATAAAATTTTATTATTTATTTATTATTATTAGGCTGGTGAACGGAACAAGCGGGGGCAACAGTCTCATGTATATCCTAATATGTATATAACTAGCATATCATAACTAGTATATTCTGCATTACTGGAGAAAAAAAAATATATTTATTGCAGCTGGATACACACTGTGGTAAAACGATGTGAATAATCATTTGCTAATATGCTATAATCTTATTTAATGAATGGATGGTTAAACCTATTTAGAACCGGTGTCTTAAAATATTTTCTCTGGGGAAATGGCATATTTCTTAGTTACATTCCCCCCTCCAGTCCATATAGGGCTGTTACCTGCCCCACCCATTTTATTCTACTGGTCAAGCACTTGTTGATTCCCAGTTCAGTTGATATGCAAATTTACATTTTAAAAATATATTCAAATGAATTAATGAAGTGAGCAATGACTGACATTGCTTGCTGACATCAAACAAAACAATCCAGTAAATTTGATTTAGATTCTGAATGTCGGTATCATGTTAAATGGGCCTGGAATACCACAGGAATGTTTTATTTATTTATACATTTATACAATTATTTGCTTACCTCCCTCTCACAAAACATCGCAATAGCACACAGCAACATAGAATAGCCTCTAAAATCGAGGTGGAACAATCATTAAGAGGGCTGGCTACTCGATAAAATTTTAAACCACAGCATAGGCATAACACACTTGATGAAGTATGGTAATGATTAATATTAGCAATGACTAACAGTAATAGATATTAATGTGGTGCTTGTGTGTGTATGTGTGTGATTTGCTTTTGAAAAGTCAAGGTAACCTGCAAAGGTTAACAAGAGAGGTTTTTACCTTACTAAGTGTTACTCAGCGTAGAGCTATTGAAATGAATGGACCTCAATGAGCCATGTCTATCAGTTCCAATGGGACATTGTTTGGCAAACTGCAATTCTATGGAGGTCAAGGCCTACATTCAATTATTCCAAAGCATGGACATTTGCAGGATTTTTTTTTCCCCAGGGGAAGGAGCCAAGGAAAACACCAAAAAAAGCAGAGCAGGCTAGCTGCTCACAACCAAAGGAGAAAAATAGGGTCTGTATATTTTCTCTCACATCTTAGGTCAGGGGTGAGGAGAATTTTTGGCTCCAGGAACCAGACCTTATCAGGATCCACTCTGTGGGCCAAATTTGACAGGTGGGCAGGGCTGCCGACCTGCCACTCAAATGATGTCATTACAACATCACACAATCTACAAATGTTAGAAACTTACTATCTGTTTTAACACGAAAGCTGTTTTTCTGGAGATTATGGTTTCCCACAAACCCCAAAGCATGGGCAGCCAACGATTCTAAGGATTTGGGTGCAAATCTTCTTTCCTTGGACATTTTGAGTCACGGGCTCAAGAAAAATCAGGCTTTCTGGGGCTTTGAGATCCAGTGGGTCAAAATGAAGGAATGGGTTTCCAAAACCCAAAACTGACTGTGCAGGCAGTTTGAAACTGCACCAAAATCCCTATTTTTCCTTGCCCGAAGATTAAGGCATTCTGGGAAATGATCTATAATGAACTTAAAAAGGTATTTAAATATACTTTCCCCAAGAAACCAGAGGCCTTTCTCTTGGGTATTGTCGGCCAAGGGGTGTTAAAGACGGATATAACTTTCTTTATGTATGCTACAACAGCAGCTAGAATACTCATTGCGAAGTACTGGAAGACGCAAGAACTACCCACACTGGAAGAATGGCAGATGAAGGCGATAGACTACATGGGCTTAGCAGAAATGACGAGCAGAATCCGAAACCAGGGAAGAGAAGCAGCGCAAGAAGAATGGAAAAAATTTAAGGACTATTTAAAGAAATATTACAAAGTTAATGAAAGTTAGAATGATGTTGGACTGGAAAGTAAATGGTTGCTATTAGCAATGGTTAAGACAAGGAGAATAAGGAAGTATAGTCTAAATTTAAATTAAAATAAGGGAAGATTTGCTGAACAATCGATAAGAATTTGGAATACAGAAAGGGGAGGCATGAGGAAGTCGGGGAAGATAGGATATGAAATTAGGATATGAAATGATACATGTTTTTTGTTCTGTTTTTGTCTTTGTTTGTTTGTTTGTTGTGTTGTGTTTATATGGAAAAAATAAAAATATTATTAAAAAAAAAAAATCCCTATTTTTCCTTAGCTAAAATCCATTAACTTGAGCTCTGAGCTCAATGCATAAACAAAAGCCCGGTTGTATAGACAAGTGCTCAGAGCCCTCTCCTTTATCAGTTGTGACGGCAACTATAGCCTTCACTGTACCAGTAGTAGAACAGAACAGAGAGAAGACACGTCTGTGCTTTATCTTACGTCCTGGACGCACTCTGACACACAAACTCAAGTCCGGGAACAAACGCCAGAGCGTGTTCCCGGAGATGATTACCTCTTCCTCCCAGATAAGAGTAGGAAGAGGAAGATCCTTTTATGGTCAGAAGTACAGGAAGGAACACCCTTTTATGGTTAAGAATACCAGAGCAAGAACATATGTGATGTCAACCTGCGTACATAGGCTGATGTGGTTGGAAGGAGGGAGAGGGTGCCTGGAGGATATATATACTGCATGAAATTTGTCGTTTCTTTGGACTTGCTGTGGACTTGATCACGCAAGTGCCTTCTGCTATCCGGAGAGCAGAATAAACTCTTTCTTGGAATCAACCTCGGTGTCATTTGACTTCTTTCCTCCTGTCCCGGAGCAATGCAGACCCAATCAGTGAACTCCAATAAGGCTACAAAGAAACATCAACTTGGAGTATTGCACCTGAAAGGGAATGTGTCCCTTCCCTTGAACTTAACTTGCCATTGAGATTATTATTTTTTACTCCAGCCATTGCCAGTTCTCTCTTACCCCTTGAATTTGCCCTGCATCCTTTATTTGTGGGCCATGGGAAGACATTCCCCACTAAACATTCTACCTTTTGATCCTGATTGCTGGTTTCCCATAGGCATCTGGTGAGAAGAGGATGCTGGAACATTGGGCCATTGGCCCCATCTAGCTGGCCCTTCTTACGTTCTTACGTTCGACATCTTGGTTGAACCGAGCATCAGGAGAGAGGCAGAGAATGCAGAAGGGATGCCGTGAGTTTAAGAGCATCCCTGAGAGACGCTTTAGGAATGAACAAGCAGCTCAGGAAAGGTGAGGCAGCCTGTCTGGTTGTTTCATGCTGTTTATAGACATGTTCAGTAATCCATCAAAGTCAGTGGGATTGCCTGCCCCCTTCCCACTCAGTTTTATGGACTTTGGACTTGGATACAGATGCAGAAGTCACTGATGGGTGCCAGTCATTTGAATGTGCGAAAGTAGGATGGGCGAGTCGGTGAGTGTAGGTTTTCAAAGCTTCCCAGCTTTTTCTCTCCCCTTCCCACATCCATTCCAGTGACTACCTCCTTTTACAGCTGGCACAAGCCGGGGGGATAATAAAATACCAGGAAACAAATGTTTAAAGTGGAAAGGAAAAGTCTCAGAAGGCTTAAGATCAACAGCACCAGCAATGGAAAAGGAGTGAGACTGGTCTTGTAATTTGACCCTGTTCCTTTCAGACTGCGGTATTCAAGGTCAGTCGCAGGACAGTGAGAATTTCTTCCACTGCACACGCCTGGTTTATTTGCCCAGTGAATATTTTCATTGTGAATGGTTCTAACTGAAATATTAAGAGGCCTTCAGGGAGTTGGAAATCAGAGTTGGCCCCAATTAATCAACTGCTCCCCGCTTCGCAAAATCCAGAATTCAGGCTGAATATTGCTATTCTGACACGACCAAACCGTGATCCGAAAATTCTACTGGTTGTTTCCAAAACTCAATACTTTTTCAAGAAATCTGCGTTAGAGCTGCATTCCTGTGGATGGGAAGAATGGGAAGACTCCTGCATTCTTGTGACGTATTTCTTTTTATTCGTTTTTGCAAGTGAGCCAAGTGGTTCATGCAGCCTTAAGACAACAAAATCCATGATGCAGTGCAGCAGAGTGCAAAAGAATGCAAATAGGCACCCGAGGCAGCAAACTTTCTTGGTCTGGCCCTACTTCCCAGAGAAGGACACCAGGAGCTATCTTCGTAGCCTTTTTCTTTTGGCGCCAAATGAAGATCTTTCTGTTCACCCAGGTCATGTTATGTCTTATGGTCTGGTCCTCAGCATTTTTGTTTTGTTCTGTTTTAAATTGGTGATGCAATGGTGGTTTTAGCTTTCAACCACTGTTTTATATTTTAATAGTTTTATTTGTTTTTGTGAGCTGTCCTGGGAGCCTATGTTATGGAGGAACCACTGGAAATCAGTTTGTACATAAATGAGTTGGGGTGCGGGGAATAAAACCAGGCATGGCGCGTGAGAGAAATATGGGGCTCCTGTGACTTTGTTTTCTCTGTGGACGTATTTGTTCTTGCCCTTTGTGGGGCCTTCAGGGCCCTCGTATCTATGGGACTGCCTCTCCTGGTATGCCCCACAGACCTTAAGGTTCATGAATAACCATAGTTTAGAGGTCCCGGGCCCTAAGGAAGTCAAACTATCCTCCACCAGGGCCAGGGCTTTTTCAGTGATGGCTCTGACCTGGTGGAATGCTCTGTCCCATGAGACTAGGGCCCTTCAGGATTTAATCTCCTTCCGTCAGGCCTGTAAGACAGAGCTATTCTGCCTGGCCTTTAATTTGAATTCAGCCTGATCTTTTATTTTTTCCTTCCCTTCTCTTCCCTCCCCCTCCCCATTTATGAAGATCGCCCGCTCTGAGACCCCACAGCTAATTCTCCCCTGGCCTCCTCGCTGGCCCAAGTAGGACCAATTCAGCCAGCTAGCTCTAATCGATTTTTGATTTTTGAATTTTATTGTCATTCATGTTTTTATAATGTATTTTATGATATAATTAAGTGTTTTAAAGTGTTTTAAATTTGTTGTTAGCCGCTCTGAGCCCGGTTTTTGAACCGGGAAGGGTGGGGTATAAATATATATATATATATATATATATTTGTTTGGAGGTCCATTTAACACTGCGAAAACCCCACACCTGCCAAGAATCGGGGTCCAGACGCAGCCCCCTGAGGGAGCAGTAGATTTCTGTTGCTCTAGGGTGAGCCTTCCCTCCATCACCTTTCCCAAAGATGTTTCTTCCTTCTTCAAGAATGGCCGCAAAACATTCCGGCACAATTCATTTCTCTCTCTCTCTTTATTCTTTTCTTTCCTGCTTCCCCGCCGCTCCCTGTACAGCATGTGCTTCTCGTTCCAGCTCTTTTAACAAACTAGTCATTGAGCTCTCCTTTGCCTCTTCTCGCCAGTCAATGGCGAGGCTCCCTTCTTCATTAGGCTGGCTTTAAAAGCCGCACAGAGCTCTTTCCCAGATGTGAGTCTTGCACAGACAGTAATTGCAATGCGCTGATCGTTTCCAGCTGCTGCCGAGCCCTTGCCAGCAAATTCCGCCCCTGCCCCCACCTCGTGAGGAACACTCGGTTTGTGCCACAAATCAGGGAGAACGTTGTAAAACGATCATGAAGAATGATAGGCTGTATAAGTGAACTAATTGGTGTGGGTCCCCCCCACTCCCCCAGAAGGTCAAACGAGTGACACGAACCCTCCAACATCTCTCTGGTGAAAATAGGGATGTCCCATTCCATAACAATAACTTTACTATTTATACCCCACACATCTTACCGGGTTTCCCCAGCCACTCTGGGAAGTTTCCATCACATATAAAAACATAAAGGTAAAGGCACCCCTGACCGTTAGGTCCAGTCGCAGACTACTCTGGAGTTGCGCGCTCATCTCGCTCTATAGGCCGAGGGAGCCGGCATTTGTCCGCAGACAGCTTCCGGGTCATGTGGCCAGAGCGGCATACGGAAACGCCGTTTACCTTCCTGCTGGAGCGGTACCTATTTACCTACTTGCACTTTGACGTGCTTTCGAACTGCTAGGTTGGCAGGAGCTGGGACCAAACAATGGGAGCTCACCCCACCACGAGGATTCAAACCGCCGACCTTCTGATCAGCAAGGCCTAAGCTCTGTGGTTTAGACCACAGCGCCACCCGTGTCCCATATAAAAACATAAATATAAAAACATAATGGAACATTAAACCTAAAAAACTTCCCTATTCAGACAGATAATGCCATACCCTCCAATGAAAATAGGGACAAAGAAATCTGAAATGTGTGTTGGATTGATTTTGCTTGTGGAAAATACTACCAACCTGTTGCAGGTGTCCTTCACCTCAGTCCCTGAATTAATGACCGCAGAGACTGATTTGGATCCAAACAGGCCACAACTTTATTGAATACAAATGAAAAAGGTTTGGCTTGGGCATGGGGCAATCGAATACTTCTGGCCCGCCTGCTGGAAGTAACGCCATAGGTCAATTCGTGCAGGGGCCTCCTAAGACTTCCATGAAATAGAGTGATCTCCACAGGAACCACCGTCTGGGGGAGTGTCATCGGCCCCAAACCCCGACTGGGCAGAAGGACATGGCAACTCTCCCCGGAGCTCTTGTTAAAATGTGTTGGAAGCCAATGTGTGACGGAACATAGAGTGATGGGGGCTAGGGCCATAGCACTCCTCCTAAGGTGATCTGGATAGGGTCGTACCTATTGGATGTATGTCATAGGACTCCCCCCGGACTCCCCCCCGGACGTCTAAACCACTGAGCTTCTTGGGCTTGCCAATCAGAAGGTTGGTGGTTCGAATCCCAGCATTGGGGTGAGTTCCCTTTGCTCAATCCCAGCTCCTGCCAACCTAGCAGTTTGAAAGCACACCAATGTGAATAGATAAATAGATACCACTGCGACGGGAAGGTAAATGGTGTTTCCATGCACTCTGGCTTCCATCACGATGTTCCATTGTATCAGAAGTGGTTTAGTCCTGCTGGCCACATGACCCAGAAAGCTGTCTGTGGACAATTGTCGGCTCCCTTGGCCTGAAAGCGCGATGAGCGCCGTAACCCCATAGTCGCCTTTGACTGGACTTAGCTGTCCAGGGGTCTTTTACCTTTTTTTACTTATAGGACTCCCCCCCCCCACTGGATTGACTTCTTGATGAATCAAACATCAGGCAAGTTGGTTGATATAGGTTCTTGTTGTTGTTTAGTCTTTTAGTTGTGCCCGACTCTTCATGACCCCCATGGACCAGAGCACGCCAGACCCTCCTGTCTTCCACTGCCTCCTGCAGTTTGGTCAAACTCATGCTGGTAGCTTCGAGAACACTGTCCAACCATCTCGTCCTCTGTCATCCCCTTCTCCTTGTGGCCTCAATCTTTCCCAGCATCAGGGTCTTTTCCAGGGAGTCTTCTCTTTTCATGAGGTGGCCAAAGTATTGGAGCCTCAACTTCAGGATCTGTCCTTCCAGTGAGCCCTCAGGGCTGATTTCCTTCAGAATGGATAGGTTTGATACCCAATGCCTAACCCAAAGTCCCTTACATCGGCAATCAATAAAGTTGTGGCCTAATTTGAACCAAAAATGATTTTGTCACGAGTGGCCATTCAATCTCACAGAAGCTGCGGGGTGGCAGGTTCAAAGCGCCTGGGCACGCAACTTAGGGGACTTTCCTGGAGATGATATACTGGATCTTCCGCAGCTTCAGAGGAGTCTAATGTCTAAAAATAATAGCTCTCCAACCATGATTAGAATTATAAAGAGTGCCCACTTATCACTCTTAAGCCAAAAATCAATAGCAAATTTCTCTTCGCTCAAAGGACAAAACTGTTTGTTTCGCTCAGGCAGCAGCTGGCTTTGCAGCCCCCTCCTCTGCCAAGATGCGATGCCCTCCATTCAACAAGACTTGTGGCTGCAGTTGTGGGCTTAGCTAAACCAGCGAGCTTCTAATCATAGGAGGATTAGGACCCCGCGATCTGTTCAAATTAGATAAACAGCTTCCATTACCTTCAAGGGTTAAAGGGTGCTGGAGGAAAGAAGGTTCTTAAATTTAGACACTCTTTGTAGCGTCGACTGTTGCCTTTAATGTGACCTTGGTAGCATGCTAAGATTTCATCTCCTCTCCCTCGAATTAGATGCGGAGAAAGCATGCATGGCGATAGTCTCAACCTTGCACATTGTCCTTAGATGTGCCACCTTGTTAAGTGCACAGAGAGTTAGCTACCTGTGAATCACCAGCGATGATGCTCTTCAGAAGCATGGAGACGCATACTGCCCCCGCGATCCGTAAACCAGTTTAAGCTTGAACCTCTTGTGTTTCAAGACAAGGTCAGGGCATCATCAGATGTAAGGTAAAGGTAAAGGGACCCCTGACCATTAGGTCCAGTCGTGGCTGACTCTGGCGTTGCGGCGCTCATCTCGCTTTAGTGGCCGAGGGAGCCGGTGTACAGCTTCCAGGTCATGTGGCCAGCATGACTAAGCCATTTCTGGCGAACCAGAGCAGCACACAGAAATGCCATTTACCTTCCCGCCAGAGTGGTACCTATTTATTTACTTGCACGTTGACGTACTTTCGAACTGCTAGGTTGGCAGGAGCTGGGACCGAGCAACGGGAGCTCACCCCGTCACGGGGATTCAAACCACCGACCTTCTGATCAGCACGTCCTAGGCTCTGTGGTTTAACCCACAGCGCCACCCACATCCCATCATCGTCAGATGGAGGAGCCTTAAAGTTTGGATTTTTTAAATTTTTTAAAATAGTTTTTTAACATATCTTTTTCAACAGTTATTAAACATACTTTTATATCTTATACAATTTTTTTGACTTCCATCAATCCATCTGAAAATTTTCCAATCTTTCCCACTTAATTTACATTTCTTACTTTCACTATTACATTTATCGGTAAGTATCATAACTAATGTCTCTCTTCTTTCTTTGCAATATTTCATATATTCCTCCTTACAAAACTTCTTGTAGTCCTACCAGAGTAATTTGTTGATTACAGTTGCTGTTCAAATAGTTCGTATATTTCTTCCAATCTTCTGTGAATCTCTGGTCCCACAGGTTTCGAATCCTTCCTGTCATCTTATCCAATTCTTGGTAGTCCATTAATTTCGTCTGCCATTCTTCTTAAAGTTTGGGTTTAAAAGGGTTAAATATTTTGTCGAGGTGCTTTTGGTTTTGTGTCTTTTTGAACAGTACATAGGGACACTGGAGGAATTCAATCTTTGCACATCCCAATATGACCTAACCTGATCTTCACCTCCCAAGGCAAGGAGAGGATGAGGACATTGTTATCGTTCAGGTTTCACGCTTCTCTGAATTTTGTGATGAAGTCCTCGGCTCCAAAACGTACCAAAAATATATGCAAAATGTGTGTTGTTGTAAATGTGTCTCATTAAAGAAGGTCTCCAGGCTCCAACCTCAATCTGCCCTGATCCACAATCTTATGCCACCTGAGTTTTATACCTGTGGAAACGTTATTGCTTGATGATGTCTACTTCCCTAGAGCTAGATTCCCTGGTAAAGAAGGATTTAGATGGTTCTGGACCTGGGATGAAATGCCCAGAGGATGGATTAGCCCCTGCCGCAGGTGGTTAGCCATGTTCTGGGTTCTCCAAGGATGCTGTCTGCGTATTCACAGGCTCTCGACGTCCCAATCCTTCCGCCTTCCGCCTCCTGCCCTGCTTTTAATAGCTTGAAAATGTGCGTAGCAGGTAGCTGATGTCAAGAGATTTTGCCACTCGGTATTTTAAGGCAGAAGCAACCCTTTCAGCAAGAAAAGTGACAAACTCTGTGAAAATGAATCCTGACTATGGGCAAGCTTTGACATCAGTCTTGGGGAAATCTTCCCTGGCACCGTGGGATGAAGTTTGCTTCTCCCTCCCACTCCTTAAAAGGGAGAATGTTTCTGGCCTAATTATCAGCTGGGAGGAGGAAAGGCCTATGCCTTTGGATGAAGTCAAATTAACTGGGGCAGCTTTATGGGCCAGAACCACAGGCTCTAGGATCAGGAATTTTGTTTTTTCTGTTTTTGTTTTTATTGATACAGCAAGAAAAAAAAGAAAACAGAAAAGAGGAAGGGTATCTTTTTATACGCTACGGCGGCAGCAAGAGTTCTTGTCGCAGCTAAATGGAAGAGTAATGACATTCCCTCTATACAAGACTGGATCCAAGAGCTGACAGAATATGCCGAATTAGACGGTCTATCAGAAAAAAATAAAGAATAAATCAAACCAGGAATTTGTTTCAAAATGGGAGGTTTTCAAAGAATATTTGAAATATAAATATAGTAGTCTAAACTCAGTTACAGCACTCGGGGAACTTCAGTAATAGAAGTAAGACAGATATAAGAAATAAGATATATTAAGAAAAAGTTTAATTACAATAAAAGTGTGTAATAGCAAAAAGTAATATGTTATCAAAATATGGAGTAGACGGGAGGTCGGGTCTTTAGTGTTAAGACCAAATTATGTTTTATTGATTGTTAAGAAAATTCCATGTCTAAGGATCAGGAATTTTGAACTGACCAGGAGCAATTGAGAACTTTGGACTCAGAGCAGAGACCTGTGGCACTGTGGCCCGAGTGCTGGACCTGGGATGCCAGGGTTCAAATCCCTGCTCAGCCAGGAAAGTGACTGGGTGACTTTGAACCAGTCATTCACTCTCAGCCTAACCTACACCACAGGGTTGTTGTGAGAATAAAATTGGGAGGAGGATAAATATGCACACCAAAGGTGGGGTATACAGTGGTACCTCTGGTTACGTACTTAATTCATTCTGGAAGTCCGTTCTTAACCTGAAACCGTTCTTAACCTGAAGCACCACTTTAGCTAATGGGGCCTCCTGCTGCTGCCACACCGCCGGAGCACGATTTCTGTTCTCATCCTGAAGCAAAGTTCTTAACCCGAGGTACTATTTCTGGGTTCGCAGAGTCTGTAACCTGAAGCATCTGTAACCCGAGGTACCACTGTAAATGTATTTCATAATAACAATTCAACAAAAACACATCATCCTCATTTTTTCTCCCCATTTTTCCCTCCCCCCTCCCCAAGAAAGAAAACACCCCGGACTTCCCTCAGCTCCTCTCTTTGTTTTTTCAGCACTTGTTATTCTCTGCATATTATAAAATTGTGAAGATCCTTAATGTATCTATCTATATATTACCAATAAAAAGTTTGTGAGTGTGTATTCAAAACCTGCCAAGGGGTCCAGTTCATTTTGTTGTTTCTTTAAGTACTTTGTAAGAGGTTCCCATTCTTCTTTAAAGTCACAGTTGTCCTTATCACGTAGTTTGTGGTCAATTTCGCCAATTCCGCATAATCCACCAGTTTCTCTTGCCACAGTTCTTTGGTCGGGATTTCTTCGTTCTTCCATCCTTGTGCTATTAAGACACTTGCTGCTGTTGTCGTGTACATATGTTATGTATGAAATTCCTAATAAAACATACGTTATGTTGAAATTCCTAATAAAAAATATTCAAAAAGAAAAGGGCGGGTATAAATGTAAGAAATAATTATAAATGGAGGATAGTTGGGGAGGGAGAAAGACACAAAATCCTTTAAAGATTTGGCGGAGGGGTGATACATACCATTGGTAGCAGTGGTGATCCCCCTTTCTCATTTTAAGCATTCTTTTTCTTTTTTTTTAAAAAAAAGCTCTTAGAAGCATTGTTTTCTCTTCCTTGTCAGGGACCGTGCTGAGGAGGGCTGCACTGAGGAGGAATGGTGGGAGCCACCCCCTCCCTCTGATCCTGAATCTTCCCAGGAGCAGGAGGACAGTATAGATTTGGAACAGTAGTTTGCAGAGGGGCATAGTTCAAAAGGCAGCAGCTGGGAAATACTGGATGGGGAACAGCTAGGAGAAGAAGCACTGGGAGAGAGGGGGTTAACAGATTCACAGTCGTTGGAGAGTGTTCCTCTGATCTCCCCAAAGTCATGAAGAGCTCAGAAAGTGTTCGAACAGAAAGCGCAGAGAGCACAAACTCAGATTACAAGATGTAGGAGTGACGTAGATTAATAAGGATGGAGGGGGTGTAAACCTTAATTGGGAGCACCACCATTTCTAGGAGACGTGTTCTTTGTTCTCTCACTGTGATTATTAAAGTTTCTAACTGGTAAGACGTTCCTTTATTTGATCTTCTTATCTACTGCCACAGGGGGAGGAAGCTGATTCCCAGAAGCCTGATACTCTTCTGCCAGACATCCTTTTTGTTTGTGGGGTGGCCATCCTGGCCTCGGAATGCCCCAGACTGACACTACAAGTAGGGGAATTTGGGGTGGGGGTGGGGAGAAGGACCACTCGTAATGTTCATCTCTTGATCCTCTTCTCAAATCCCCAAGATGATCCTTCCAAATTTGCCACCTGTGAATACACCAGCAATTTTTTTGGGGTGGTGGTGTTCTTCAGCCCCACAAGGAAGCCATAGGTCTTGAGCACAGCTGCCACATATGGCGAGCCTAGCAGCATTTCTTGTGACCTATGCGAATCCCACCAGATCTAACGACTGTCAGGAGTGTGTATTGCAGGAGCCGGGCCCTGTGACCAGTAGGGCTTCGCAGGACTGGGGCCTCCCTAAGTTTGTTCTGGAGAGGCAAGGCGTGGCTGCAAAGGTGAGGCCGCTTGGTAACTCACTGCACCTGGTGGCAAGAGCTGGGAAGGGATATAAGGTCAGCATTTCCCTTCGGCTCTTTGCCACAGCAACATGTTTCCTGCCTCGCTGCGTTTGGCTTCTTGCTTCCTGATCCTCAGACCTCGGCTTCCTGACTCCTTGCTTCTCGACCCATGAATCCTTGACCTTGTGACTCCTTGATTCTCAACCCTCGGACCCTTGACTTTGTGACTCCCTGCTTCCTGACCCTTGGACCCCTGGCTTCTGGACTCTCGTTCCTGCTTCCACCCCGCCATCTTACCCCTGGTCCTGACATCCTCAGCCAGGACTTCGATCGCCCATAGACCGGACTGTGACAATGACATTAGGTGAAAGCTTAATTGTCATGCATGTATATGGGCAGCTTGACTATGGAACCCATGATGCAGTGCAAACAAGAGAGGGCGTCCTGGGCTGTAAAATGGGCGCAGCAATCCAAGCTATAGAAAACCAGCCTAGTTTACGATGGAATAAATTATGCTGGGGTAATTTACCCGGTTTCCAAACTCCATTCAGTAGCAGATCTACTGAGGAGGCAGAGGGAAAAGGAGCCTTTAAAGCAGAGTTTAATTTACACCACCTTTCTCTCCAGTGTAACTTATTCTGGGTTTTTAGTTCATGGCGTTTGGGTTTGGAATAGGGGTAAGTCTCTTCCTACCCTATCCCACCCCCATCATTCCTCTAGAATGCCCTTTTTCCAGGACTTTTCTTCCTTGAGCTGGATTGGCCAGGATAGAGAATTTACACCAGAATATCAGTCCCACAGCGGGTGGCGCTGTGGGACGCGGGTGGCGCTGTGGGTAAAAGCCTCAGCGCCTAGGACTTGCCGATCGAAATCCCCGCGGTTCGAATCCCCGCGGCGGGGTGAGCTCCCGTCGTTCGGTCCCAGCTCCTGCCCACCTAGCAGTTCGAAAGCACCCCCGGGTGCAAGTAGATAAATAGGGACCGCTTACCAGCGGGAAGGTAAACGGCGTTCCGTGTGCTGCGCTGGCTCGCCAGATGCAGCTTGTCACGCTGGCCACGTGACCCGGAAGTGTCTGCGGACAGCACTGGCTCCCGGCCTATAGAGTGAGATGAGCGCACAACCCTAGAGTCTGTCAAGACTGGCCCGTACGGGCAGGGGTACCTTTGCCTTTACCTTTATCAGTCAATTTAGCCAGAGATCCACCTATTCCAAACTCCACCCATCCCAGCAGAACTTGGGTTTGAATGGCTCTTGAAGAGATAAATCCATGCATGCATGCACTGAGTTTTGCTGCACGTATCTTAGTTTCGGAAAGGTCTCTGCAAATTGGAGCGAGTTCAGGTCAGGATAATCCAAAGGATCATGGAGCTGAAGGCTGTGATTTATTAGGAAGGCTGAAAAGAGCTAAAATATGTATCTCACCGTTCAAAGAGGCAATTAAGGAGGAAGGATATGAGAACAGTCAACAAGTATTTTTGAAGGGTGCTAACAATGTGGAGGAAGAGAAATTATTTAACGTGATAGATGGGAGCGTAGCAGAGCAGCATGATTAAATTAAGAGGAGGGAAATTTATGCTGAGTACTGGAGAAAATCCACTGACAGCCAAATGCATCTCATGTGTTGCAGAATAATACGAAACCAAAGTGGCGAAGAAGGAGTGCGGGGTGAAACAGAAGGAAGAGGGGATGCCCCAGATAAACAGATAGACATTTCCAACCTAGCAGCCTGATCTGAGGCATGCTTAAAAGGTAAAGGGACCCCGGACCATTAGGTCCAGTCGTGACCGACTCGGGGGTTGCGGCGCTCATCTCGCTTTATTGGCCGAGGGAGCTGGCATACAGCTTCCAGGTCATGTGGCCAGCATGACTAAGCCGCTTCTGGCGAACCAGAGCAGCGCATGGAAATGCCATTTATCCTCCTGCTGGAGCGGTACCTATTTATCTACTTGCACTTTTTGACCTGCTAGGTTGGCATGAGCTGGGATCGAGCAACGGGAGCTCACCCCACCACGGGGATTTGAACTGCCGACCTTCTGATCGGCAAGTCCTAGGCTCTGTGGTTTAACCCACAGTGCCACCCGCATCCCTTACTAAGGAGGTAAATTCCATTAAAGGATTAAATTCCATCAAGGATTTAAGTCAGGGATGAGGAACCCTACCAATGTGGTTGGATTCCAATACCTTCATGCTATCATATGCCTAGGGTCTGCCAGGAGGACAGTGTAGGGTTCCAGCCTCACATAATGTTTGAATCCAACACGAAGGGGCTAAATCATAGAGTAAGCTGTTCTGCCACGTTTATCCTATACCATCGCTTCCCACCTTGAGAGGAAATGGGTCTCTTTCTCTCCATGTGAATTTTAGTATGTAAGGAGCTCTGACCTGGTTGATCCAGCTGCATGGCTTTAACCAGCCTCTTTTTTCCAAACTAGAACGGCATCTGAAACTACCAATAGTTTAGCAACTTTTTGCCTTTTGTAACTAAGCAATGTTTTGACCGCCTGTGCATCTTTTCTGACTGCTGCATGGAAAAGCACATGAATCTGACCTTAGAAGAGTTTTGTAAGTAAGCCAATTAATTTATGACTTACCGAACATGTGTTCTATCTCTGTGCTAGGGAAGTGGGATAGCTTAGGAAGATCTTGTCAAAGGGGACTTGCTGGAAGGATACATTATAAAGTTTTGCAGCCTATGTTTCTTTGCTGCATGTTTTGCAATGTTAAATCTTTGCTGGAAATTTCTCACCCAAGAGTAAAGGTAAAGGTAAAGGTACCCCTGCCCGTACGGGCCAGTCGTGTCCGACTCTAGGGTTGTGCGCTCACCTCACTCTATAGGCCGGGAGCCAGCGCTGTCCGCAGACACTTCCGGGTCACGTGGCCAGTGTGATGAAGCTGCTCCGGCGAGCCAGCACCAGCGCAGCACACGGAAACGCCGTTTACCTTCCCGCTGGTAAGCGGTCCCTATTTATCTACTTGCACCCAGAGGTGCTTTCGAACTGCTAGGTTGGCAGGCGCTGGGACCGAACGACGGGAGCGCACCCCGCCGTGGGGATTCGAACTGCCGACCATACGATCGGCAAGTCCTAGGCGCTGAGGTTTTACCCACAGCGCCACCCACGTCCCTCCTCACCCAAGAGTACTTGTCCCAAACTTGGGTCTTGGCTTCCAAATGCTCCAACATACAGGAGGTGGTGGTGCAAATCTAGTGACAGCCTTGAAAAGGAGGAAGCCAGCGAAAACAAGAAGCTTTCGAGGTGACTGTAGAGCTCCTGCTTGGTCTGCTTCCTGGGCTAAGTGCAGGTCTTCAGGCAGAAAGTGTCCATCAGGTCCATCGGGAGGCAATTGTTCTGTGCTGCTTTAAAAATTATTTATTGATTCATTTCATAAAATGTATACACCACTTGGTTGCAACAACAACAACCACCCACCACCTCCAAAGCAGTTTAAAAGGTAAAGGTACCCCTGACCATTAGGTCCAGTCGTGGACAACTCTGGGGTTGTGCGCTCATCTCACTCTATAGGCCGAGGGAGCCTGTGTTTGTCCGCAGACGGTCATGTGGCCAGCATGACAAAGCCACTTTTGGAAACACCGTTTACCTTCCCGCTGGAGTGGTACCTATTTATCTACTTGCACTTTGACATGTTTTCGAACTGCTAGGTGGGCAGGAGCTGGGACTGAGCAACGGGAGCTCACCCCGTCGCGGGGATTTGAACCGCCGACCTTAGGCTCTGTGGTTTAGACCACAGCGCCACCCGCGACCCCCAAAGCAGTTTAGAAAAGGATAAAAAAATAAAATCAAGCAAAATAACCATACTTAAAAACATGCAAAAGTTAAAATATTGCAACAGATTAAAATCACTCCAACTTTCTAAGCATCTGGGTAAGCTTGTCTGAATGAGAATGTTTTTAAGCAGGTGCTGAAAAAAGCACAGAAACAGCACCTGCTTGATCTCAGTAGGCACGGATGCCTACATTGACTCCCAGTACACTTCCAAGCACAGTTCAAAGTGTTGGTGCTGACCTTTAAAGCCCTAAACGGCCTCGGTCCTGTATACCTGAAGGAGCGTCTCCACCCCCATCATTCTGCCTGGACACTGAGGTCCAGCGCCGAGGGCCTTCTGGCGGTTCCCTCCCTGCGAGAAGTGAGGTTACAGGGAACCAGGCAGAGGGCCTTCTCGGTGGTGGCGCCCACCCTGTGGAACGCCCTCCCATCAGGTGTCAAGGAAATAAACAACTATCTGACTTTCAGAAGACATCTGAAGGCAACCCTGTTTAGGGAAGCTTTTAAAGTTTGATGTTTTATTGTGTTTCAAATATTCTGTTGGAGGCCGCCCAGAGTGGCCTGGGTGGGTGGGGTATAAGTAATAAATCATTATATTATTATTATCATTGCATTTTTGGGGTATTTATTTGTGTGGTGTTTTCATAATCTTTGACATTTCAGGCAGTATATAAATCATCATCATCATCATCATCATATCTGTGACCTCGCTTTTCTTGTTCTTGTAAAGAATGCAAGTAGAGTCCTTCTGCATCAGGTTATCTTCCATTACTCTCTCCTCACAGTAGCCAACAAGTTGCCTATGGGAAACGGGCAGTTTTCTTGCTCTAAAACTCATTTGCGTTTTTTTTCAAACCTCCTCGATTTCTCAAAAGTTTCATTTTTAATTTTGCTTTTCATCTCAGATTTAAGTGCATTGATACATGGAGCCATTTCCTTGTTAGCCTATTCTGCTGTCTCCCCCAGAGGCTATATACTTGGCAGATGGATGCATTGTTTTTAATTAGATTTTTTTCCCCATTGCGTGGAAAAATAATTATTATTCTTGGCTTTTAGGAGACGGTATTTGTTATTGTTGTTCTTTTAATGATCACTCCTCCTGGTGTTATTTCATTTTCCAATTACAATGTGTATGTATGCTCAGTCCTGCCGTTGCTTCCAAAAAGGGATTGTAAGCATTCACAGGCCCAAACGATTCCCCAAACATTTGTCTTATGGCTTGGGTGTTATTATTTTTGTGTGTTTGTCTCTCACACTTGGTTTCTCCCCCCTTTTACTTCCTTTAAACTGTGAATGGGTCGTAAGTTGTTCGGGATATTTCTGTTTTCTTGAAGCTGCTCAGCAAAATTGCTCTAAGTGGTTTTGGACTACAATTCCCAGGGACATACCAGCTGGGGGTGATAGAAGCCGTAGCCCAATACACCTGTAGGACACCAGAATTTGATTTAGGGCACTTTGGAGAGATTCCAGTTTGACTCAGAACAGCCGCATATCTGTATGAAGTGGCCTGCTTCGGTTTGGGATTCAGGATTCATCTGTGTCCAATGCACAATGATGTAGGTATGTTTTATGTTTTGAAAATAAGGTACAGTGGTACCTCGGGTTACAGACGCTTCAGGTTACAGACTCTGCTAACCCAGAAATATTACCTCAGGTTAAGAACTTTGCTTCAGGATGAGAACAGAAATCGTGCTCTGGTGGCGCGGGGAAAGCAGGAAGCCCCATTAGCTAAAGTGGTGCTTCAGGTTAAGAGCAGTTTCAGGTTAAGAACAGACCTCCGGAACGAATTAAGTTCTTAACCCCAGGTACCACTGTACCATCCACCACAAGTGGATATGTGAATGGACTTTATTGGAAAGTATTGTGACTGAGGGGATGTGAGGCAGAATGCCAGCTGTAAAAGGTAAAAATGTACGGCTGGCCTGTAGAACCAAAATAAATTAAAAGGGTAAAGGACCCCTGGACGGTTAAGTCCAGTCAAAGGTGACTATGGGGTTGCGGCAGGAGCTGGGACAGAGCAACGGGAGCTCACCCTGTTGCGGGGATTTGAACCGCCAACCTTCTGATCGGCAAGCCCAAGAGGCTCAATGGTTTAGACCACAGCACCACTGTGGGTGTTACACCACTAATGGCCCATTCACACATGCAAGTTATCACTTGATGCTGCAGTCATCCATTGATGGACATGTATATGGTGCTCCCAGTTCAATAAAAGAATCCAGTGAACCATTCAGGATTTTTAACATCATGGAAAGCAAGAAGAATAAAGGACTCTGACAACAACTGATCAATTTTGTCATTTGCAAATACGTTATGAAATGCAAATTCACTTTGCATTTTAAAGGAGTGGGATTTCTAGCCTTCTGGTAATGCACAGCTTGAGAAACCCTTTCACTAGCTGACCTCTTTTAAAATGAGTCTTGCAGAACAAATAAAAATTTTCTGAGCAGCTGTGAGGGCTCTTTGGGGCTCTTTAAGACCAGATAGCTACATAGATCAAAGTGGGAAGCAGCATCCAAGGTTTATTCAAACTTAATTTGGAAACGAAGAGCACACATTTCGATATGTTCCCATTATCTGAAGTGTGGCTGCCAAAACTGAAGTCATTGACGATGCAAAGATCTCGATCTATGATTGAGGACTGGAATGTTTTGACACTGGAGCCAAGTAAACACTGGGAAAAGATGTTGGGTTTCTGAAATCCTGCCTCTTGCTGATTTACCTTTTTCTCCCCAGCCAGCCAGTGCTATGAGAAACAGTGAAAGAAAGATTTCTTTAAAGCAAAGGTGGCTAGTGGCCAGTGGCTCTCCAGATCATAGAGCTTGGACTCATAAATTGAAGGCACCAAGAGGATCATAAAGTCCAATCCCCTGCAATGCAAAAATATACAACTGTCTCTTACAGGGATCAAACCTACAACCTTGAGATTATCAGCACCATGGTTTAACCAACTGAGCTATCAATGTAGATGGACTTTGACTTTCATCACCCAGCGCCAACATAGTTCATAGTCACATCAGGTTTACTGCGTCAGTTTTCTTTTTTTCCTTTTTAAATAGTTTTTATTTGGTTTTACAAATTGATGTTCACATTCCAAATCACAAATAACAAACACATGAGATTCTTCCGAATCTTTAGACTCGCCCTCCCCTGCCGCCATGGGCTCTTTACTTAACCCTTTCAGCTGCATACTATGTTACTCTAATTTTCCAGTTCTCCATTATGTCCAAAGTCTTTGTTACATTACAAGAGTTATTTAAGACCTCCTAAAGATTACAACTGTTTACAGTGGTCTCTCAAATATAAATTCCCTCCATTCTTTGTTGAAGTTGTGTTCCTCCTGATTTCCCCGGTCACTTTTGCCATCTCAGCATAGTCCAACAACTCAGTCTGCCATTCTACTCTGGTAGGAACCTTATTGTCTTTCCAAATTTGGGCTACCAGCATCCTTGTTGCTGTTGTTTACTGCGTAAGTTTTCCTAATTATAACACTAGTGCCGATGAGTCCGAGTCTCACATTCTTTTTGTACTATTTATTTTTTCCATAACAAATCCCCGCTTGGTCATTAAGCTCACTGGGTGCCAGAGTTTCTGTGGGGATAACTGTGTATGAGGATAGAGAAAACCATGCCGGACACCTTGGGCTCCTTGGAAGAAAAGTTGGAGTATAAATGCAATAAATGAATAACTTTAAAGATGAGGAACTGCAGTCCATCAGAGAAACTGAAAAGGAATGCTTAATCTGCGGCAAGCGGTACAGTTTGTAGGTGGGTTAGAAACATGGTAAAACAAACAAACATTCTTTCACCTTTGGTGGATGTGCCCAAGAATCAAGGCTTTCTGGGAGATGATATATAATGAAATGAAAAAGGTATTTAAATATACCTTCCTGAAGAAACCAGAGGCCTTCCTTCTGGGCATTGTCAGCCAATTGGTGTCAAAGAAGGACAGAACTTTTTTTACGTACGCTACAACAGCAGCAAGAATACTTATTGCAAAGTATTGGAAGACACAAGATTTACCCACTTTGGAAGAATGGCAGATGAAGGTGATGGACTATATGGGATTGGCAGAAATGACTGGCAGAATCCGAGACCAGGGAGAAGAGTTGGTGGAAGAAGATTGGAAGAAATTTAAAGATTATCTACAGAAATATTGTAAAATTAACGAATGTTAGAATGATGTTGGATAGAAATTAAGTGGTTTCCAGCTGTAATGCTTTAAGAGAATATGAAAAAAGGGTTATAAATAGGTAAAAACATGATGGTAAGGATTTGCTGAACTAACAATTTGAGGTGGAATACAAAAAAGGGAGGTATGAGGAGGTCTGGGAAACAGGCTAAAGGAAAATAAGCAATGGAAAATTGGTGTGTTTTTAATTATTTTTATTTTGTATTTTTGTTATTGTTATTTTTTTCATTTTATTGTAATACTTTAAAAAAATCTTAATAAAAAACAAACAAACATTCTAATGCTCACTCTAATGTGCTATTGTTATGCTGATCAGAATAGAGAGAGACATGGATAGAAGGAGGAAGGGGTGATTTAGATGTGCCCAGGGCAGCAGCAAACCTTGAACATATCATTCCAGGGAGAAACTTGCTTGGTCCCACAGCTCCATTAGGGGATGTGTGAGTCCCGGGTTGCAGCCGAGTTGAGCAGGAAGACGATGGAGGTGCTGCAGTTATGGTTGATTTGTTGCCAAGTCGCTTCTGATTTTGGAGGGCAGCATATTTGAATATATTTATCAAGCCGGGCTCACATTGCGAATTCTAATCCATTACGAAGGTGCCGGGGGGAGCGGATGGATGGCTGTTGATATTGTTACACATTCAAGAGTAGAAAATATGTTAAATATGGTGCTGCTGACAAGGTGACCTGCATTACTGTTCAGGCCGAAGGTGCCTCATTGCAAAGGTTTGCATCCACATGTTATCAGAGGGTTTTCATCCATTGTTCTGAAGTCTTAAAAAAACAAAACATGCTCTGCCTTCACCATTTCACTAACTTTGAGGGGTTCCTATAGGATCTAATGAAGCTGGCATCATGAGTGATCATGACATTTTACCATTGTACTGTGAAGAGTGTATTAACTTATGGTCTGTGTGTGTGGTTTGGGAGCTGCACGGTCAGGGGAAAAACAATGCTGTCCAGGGTTGTAAAGACTGTGGAGAGAATAATTGGGTGCACGCTTCCCACCTTGGATCAAATCTACACTTCCAGGTGCCATAAGAAAGCTGCAGAGATAGTGCAGGATGGTGCGCACCCTGGAAATGATCTCTTTCAGCTTCTGCCTTCTGGAAGAAGGTACAGGGTTATAAAGACTAGGACTAGCCACCTGAGAAACAGTTTCTATCCAAAGGCGATTTTGGTTTTAAACGCAGTGTAAGGTCCCTGCTCCTGCCAACCTAGCAGTTCAAAAGCATGCAGTGCAAGTAGATAAATAGGTACCACTCCGGCGGGAAGGTAAACGGCATTTCCGTGCTCTGCTCTGGTTCACCAGAAGCAGCTTAGTCATGCTGGCCACATGAGCCGAAAGCTGTACGCCGGCTCCCTTGGCCAATAAAGCGAGATGAGCACTGCAACCCTAGAGTCATCCGCGACTGGACCTAACAGTCAGGGGTCCTTTTACCTAAGGTAGTCTCTATGGGAGTATGTTGTATTTAATTATGGGGTTTCAGAGTTTTTAGGGGGCTAACCAGGTTGGGATAGCTGGGATAGCAGGCTTGTTGGTTTTGGAATGTCTGATGTAGATTTTTTCAATTTTGTTGTTCCGTATGGGACAATGACAATAAAGATTATCGTATTGTATCTGAGAAATAGGGAAATGATCTGGATTAATGCAAATGCTGGTATGCTTAGGTCAGGGGCGCCGACTTGCCCCACATTGAGGGGTTGCGGTCTTGTGACATGGGGCGAGTGAAGCAAAGATCACCTGTGTGCTGATTGTAGGAGATCATTGCTTCACTTGTCCAAGCCTCAGCCCAACACCTGGGCTGCCGGGCTGCCAGTCTACGGCTGGGATAAGCAAGCTTGCAGATCTGCTTCCACACTTGTCCCAGCTGCTGCCTGGCTCCTGGGCTGCCTGGTGAAGGCTGGGGCTGGGGCACATGAAGAGGTGTGGGGCAGCGGCAGGGGGTCATGACCCCCTCAATATGGGGGGCCGCTGCCAAAATATATCAGGGGAGCTGAAGCCCCCTCTGCCCCATATACCTGGCATTGCTGGCTTAGCTGCCTGCATGATTTTGCCGTTCCCACCATTTTGGAGGGGAGAAATTTGTCACACCCCTCCTCCCTTGGAAGAAGAAGAGAGATGGGAGAATGTTATGGCCTGAGGGTGATTTCACCCAATGGGGAGAGGTGGTGACAGGCTATTTAACCTTACTCCACCCCACACTCTTCCCTCTTCTATTTTCGGCACCCCCCCACCCTCTACCCATTTGCAGTGTGGCTCTGGGACGCGGGTGGCACTGTGGTCTCAACCTCTGAGCCTCTTGAACTTGCCGATCAGAAGGTTGGCAGTTCGAATCTGCGTGTTGGGGTGAGCTCCCGTTGTTCTATTCCAGCACCTGCCAACCTAGCAGTGCAAGTAGATAAATAGGTACCACTGCAGCAGGAAGGTAAACGGCGTTTCCGTGCGCTCTGGTTTCCATCACAGTGTCCAGTTATGCCAGGAGCAGTTTAGTCCTGCTGGCCACATGACCTGGAAAGCTGTCTGTGGACAAACGTTGGCTCCCTCAGCCTGAAAGCGAGATGAGCGCCGCAACTCCAGAGTCGCCTTTGACTGGACTTAACCGTCCAGGGGTCCTTTACCTTTTTAATTTATTTTGGTTCTACAGGCCAGCCGTACGTTTTCCAGGGACTGAGTAGGAATTTGGCTCATTGGCATGTGGACTGGGCAGGTGAGAAGATTTCGAAAAGAATGAAACACTTACCTGAGACAGTGTTGGGTTGTGGGCACCCCTTAGTCACTGTGGTCAGGCATGGTCTGTGGGTGCTGTGGGGTGCCCTTTGGCCTGACAGACACATCGGGGTGAACGTTGGCCGACGGGGCTACGGTGTGCCTGTTGGGCTCTTATACCCGAGGCCCACATAGCAGGGAGGGAGGAATTTAATAATAATAATAATAATAATAATAATAATAATAATAATAATTTTTATTTATACTCCGCCCTCCCAGGCCAGAGCCGGGCTCAGGGTGGCTAACACCAGTAAAATTCCAGTAAAAACATAATGGGGGGGGGGAGAAACCAATTTAAAAGACAGGTTAAAATGCAATTGAAAATGCAGCCTCATTTTATTTTTTTTTAAATGAATATTTATTAAATTTTCCAATTTTAAATAAAGACAAAACGAAAAAGAAAAAGAAAAGAATTAAAAACAATTCAATATCAATAACAATTTTCAATCACATGTTTCTTTGACTTCCTCATACCTCCCCTTCTTGTTCTCTAGTTCAATTTGTTAGTTCAGCAAATCCTAATCTCTTAACATTCCTTTTAAAATATCACCTTATTTTCCACTCAACTTTTTCAAATTTAGTAACAAAGACAATTATAATCCCCATTATCTTTATCTTAACAGCTGGAGACCACCAAAGTTCAAACCAACATCTTTTCAAAGTTCATTAGTTTTATAATATTTCTGTAGGTATTCCTTAAATTTCTTCCAATCTTCTTCTGCTGACTTTTCTCCCTGGTCGCGGATTCTGCCGGTCATTTCTGCTAATCCCATACAGTCAATCAACTTCATCTGCCATTCTTCCAGAGTGGGTAAATCTTGAGTCTTCCAGTGCTTTGCTATAAGTATTCTTGCTGCTGTTGTAGCATACATAAAAAAGATTCTATCCTTCTTTGGCACCAAATGGCCGACTATACCCAAGAGAAAAGCCTCTGGTTTTTTTCAGGAAAGTATACTTGAATATCTTTTTCATTTCATTATAAATCATTTCCCAAAAGGCCTTAATCTTTGGGCACGTCCACCATAGGTGAAAAAATGTACCTTCCACTTCCTTACATTTCCAGCATTTATTATCGGGCAAATGATATATTTTTGCGAGCTTGACTGGGGTTATGTATATCATTTTCATAATATTCTCTCTTAAGGCATTACATGCCGTGAATTTCATACCTGTGGTCCATAACTGTTCCCAATCAGCAAACATAATGTTATGTCCAAGATCTTGTGCCCATTTAATCATGGCTGACTTAACCGTTTCATCCTGTGTATTCCATTTCAACAGCAAGTTATACATTTTTGACATGATTTTAGTTTTAGGTTCTAGCACTTAAAATGCAGCCTCATTTTAAAAGTAGCCCATAGATCAAAATCATAAGGGGGAGGGGGAACATAAGAATCAGACTGAGTCCAAAACAAAGGCCAGGCAGAACAGCTCTATCTTGCAGGCCCTGTGGAAAGATGTCAAGTCCCACAGGGCCCTAGTCTCTTGTGACAGAGCGTTCCACCAAGTCGGGGCCACTACTGAAAAGGCCCTGGCCCTAGTTGAGACCAATCTAACCACCTTGCGACTTGGGACCTCCAAAGTGTTGTCATTTGTGGACCTTAAGGTCCTTTGTGGGGCATACCAGGAGAGGTGGTCCTGTAGGTTTCATTTAAGGAAACCTTGCTGCAGGCACACAGTGTGTGGCTCTTAACTTGCCCAGGTGATGCAAATAGAAATTATCCCTGCCTATTAATGAACACCTGCCTAGACCTAAGTTGATTTGGTTACATTGGCTGCATCTGACTAGTTAATTTGTTTTGCAGATCCTCAAGTTGTTATATGTTAATAAATATAAACTATTTATCCACATGTACTGCTCCCCCCCCCCAGCAACAGTGTGGCCTAATGGTTGGAGTTGTGGAAGGGGACCTGGGAGTGCAGAGCGTGATTCTCCTCTCAGCTAGGAAGTTCATTGGGTGACCAGTGGCCTGCTCTTAGTCTAACCTACCTCATAGGGTGGTTGTGAGGATAAAACAGGAAGGAGGAGACGTATGTGTGCCACCTTCAGTTTCTTGGAGGAAAAAGTGGGATGCAAATGTAAAATAATAATTAAATGCCCTATACTTGGACAGGTTTTGTCTTGAAAGGCGACATGCAAGAAATAAATGTGTGGATGGAGCAAGAACAACAGTTTTAAATTGCTAAATTGCCTTGGCTGAGAACGCCAGCTTTCAGGCAGATTTCAGATCAGTTTTCATTTCCCCCCAGGTCCTGCTACAAATGTTGTTTCTGAATGGCAAAGCCTGGAATCACCTCTGGAAAGATCAAGGGAAATCGGATCTTAACAGCTCTAAAGGACACCACACGTAAGAAGAATTCTCATCAAATATTAAGTTCACAAATGGGTCTTGCTGTATTTTTTTTTACACTGACAGCCTCAGTTTTCTTCCTGAAATTAAACATGCATGCACAGAGCTGCTCACTAATCTGAGGTGTGTGTGTGTGTGTGTGTGTGTGTGTGTGTGTGGATATCCTATCAAGTGGAAGGAATGAGCAGCGGAGTGGTATAGAGAAATCTCAGTGGATTCCACAGATATAATGGGTACTTCCCTACTCTCCAGCATTTCTCCAATGAAAATAGCGATGTCCCATTCCAGAATGATGATTTTACTATTTACATCCAGCCCATCTGACCATAGCTGTCAACTTTCCCCTTTTCTTGCCAGGAATCCTATTCAGAATAAGGGAATTCCCTTATTGCCCTAACCTCCGCGGGGCATACCAGGAGAGGCGGTCCCGTAGGTACGAGGGTCCTAGGCCGCATAGGGCTTTAAAGGTCAAAACCAGCACCTTAAACCTGACCCCGTACCCCACCGGGAGCCAGTGCAGCTGGAAAAGCACTGGATGAATGTGATCCCGTGGCAAGGACCCCGTAAGGAGTAGTGCTGTGGGGACAACATTCTCCTTTCCAGGGCAATGAATAAACATCTACCCATGAGGCAAGGTTAGGCAACCACCTCAACCACCCAGTGGCAGAACATATGCCCACGCTGCGCAGGGTGGGCACACTCCCAAGGGGGGCGTGGCATGGAGGGTGCCCTCCCAGGCATGGGATAGCTGCTCGAGTGCCCGGAGAGTTGTGCGTGCCCTGCAGACGGGGGCGGAGCGAGCCACCCATGGCGGACATTCGGCGTGCCACCCGCCCACAACTCCCAAGCCTCCCCCAAGCTGTCAAAATGAAGGGGAAAGGGGGTGTGCTGGTCCCGTGGGTTACTTGACAGGCGAGGTCCAAGTCCAGTCCGTGGTCAAAGGTGCAACATGGAGGCAGTCCGTAGTAGCAGGAGCTGGGTGCAGGGCAGGGAGTCGGGTGAAGTCAGGAACAGGCTTGCAAGCAGGGAGCCAGGGCAGGTCAGGAGCTCAGGCAGGAGAGCAGGACAGGGTTCAGGCAGGAACTAGCAACCAAAAATGTTGCTCCCGCAACTTCGGACTGGGGCTGGCCAGCTTTTATCTGCCCCGAGGCATAGGGCGGCCCCAATCCTCTGGTGACTTGCCTCTCCTGGCCTGGAGGTGAGCACTCCTCCTGCGGGAACTTAGTTCCCTCCGCCTCTCTGCCCTGAGCCTCTGCAGCTCAGGAGAGGCTGGAGGGTGACCGGACCCAGAGGCAACCTCAGCTTCCTCTGACGGGGCTGAGAGTGGAGCACCTGCAGGCAACGGGTCCTCCATCACCTCAGGAGCCAGAGCAGACTCAGCTGATGCCTGCTTCTAAGGATCCAGCACAGGTGAGGACCCTTCAGGCTCATGCCCCAGCCCTGGCTCAGCTGTTTCTGGAGGTGGAGAATCCTGTGCAGGCTGGGATCCCTCAGGTTCAGCACCCGAGTCCGAATCCCAGGTCATCACAGGGGGGATGCTGTCAGCAAAGCAGTGCAGCTCCCCCCTTACCCCAACGGCTCGGGGTAGGCTTGGGAGTCATGGGCGGGTGGTGTGCTGAATGTCACCCCCTCAGTGAGGGCACCCAGGGCAGTCTGCCCCCACCGCCCCCCTTCCTACGCCCCTGCAGATCACAATATTGATTTTTCTTCCCCCTTGTTCCTTTAGATCGCCAACCTTTGACCCTCCACATATTTTGGACTACAATTCCCATCATCCCCGACCATTGGTCCTGTTAGCTAGGGATCATGGGAGTTGTAGGCCAAAACATCTGGAGGGCCGCAGGTTGGGGATGCCTGCTTTAGATCTTCCCTCATTTTTTCTTCCTTTAGGATAGGGAGACCAGCTTGTGACATGCAGCTTCGAAATCCATTTTTGGGTCTTTGTGTTCCCTGAGTGCTCAAAGATGCTTCAGACGAACACCCAGTCCTCTCTACTGCTGCCATCCCATAACGCAGCTGCGAGGAAGACCCATTGAGCTCCGTGGGGCTTACTTCTGAGTAGACCCGTCGAGGATGGCACTGATTGCCTGTTCTTTGTTGACGCTTCCACAGCAAGCCTTCTTCCGTGCTTTTCCCGCAGAGCAAGGTTAGGTCTGCATCGGAAGCAGTGATAGACAAGGGACAGGCCTTGTGGATTGTACAACAGCGCAGATTCCAATCTGAACATCACGGAGCAATTGGTGATCACAGAAGGTGTGCAGAATCTAAAGTGTGAAAAATGGCCTTTTGCGAAATGTCAGCTGGTAATAATGCAATGTGGCGTATCAGGGAACGTGTGTGTGTGTGTGTGTGTGTGTGTGTGTGTAAGACTCTGCAGGTGCCTGATAAAAGGCAATGTACACAAGTTTTGAAATATTCAACAGATCACCTCTTGAAAAAGACTACTGGTATTTGAGGGGAGAGTAAGAGAAAATTCCACCATTATATTGGACTTGAGCTTGTTAGTCTAAAGGGGCACCTATGTTTTCTGGACTGGAGATATGGGTACAAGTGGATGGATTTGGATTCTAAGCCTACATGGTGGAGCTAGTTTCTCATAGCTGTCTCATGTATAAGAGAGCGGGGCAGAATATGGGGGGTGGGCAGCCAGAGCTTGTGGGTTTAGTGGGAAGCCACCAAGTTTATTTTCCCCTGTCTGTTAGTCTCCACACTGTCATCTATTGCTTATACCCAACAGCAAGTAGTCCCAGCTGCTTTTGGCACCCAACACCCAACATCTAAGCCAGGCATAGGCAAATTTGGCCCTCCAGATGCTTTGAGACTACAATTCCCATCACCCCTGACCACTGGTCCTGTTAGCTAGGCATGATGGGAGTTGTAGTCCCAAAACATCTGGAGGGCCGAGTTTGCCTATGCCTGATCTAAGCCTATGGCCATTGCACCACTTTGTGGTTGCTAATTCCACACACTGATCATGTGAAGAAGTTGCCTACCCCACCAATTTCTACAGCCTCTAAAAAGTAGTCTATAAAACTCTAGCAATAAGTGGATACCAACTGTTTCCTCCAACTATCCAATATAGAATCAAACAATCACCAAAATTCAATGGTTTGACCCATTTCCTTGGTTCCAATGGCAAATAACTCCTCTGGAAGATGGGAATCCAGGGCTTCCCCTACCTCCATAATCCCTGAGGCATCGAGTCACGTACACCTCACCCCTTCCCAGAAAGTGGGGAAAAGATAACAATGGACCAGACAAATATCCATTGATGGAGCTTGCTGAAGCCAGGTGTTCACAAAGCCCATCTTCAGGAAAGCCCAGAGGGCAAGGATAGGTGTAAATAGTTTAATAGTTCTCTTGGTGGTGGGTACTTAGAAGGTGTCAGGAACTGAATCTGATAACAGGGATGAAAGATGGACCACGCAATATCCCCTCCTTCTTGGTGACACATTGGCGATGTATGAATGATGTATCTGGAAATGGATTATGGGAAGGGGGGGGAGGTCTTAAAAGTCCACGCAACCCCATGCTCAAGGTTGCTACTCCATGTGTGTTTGAACCTCGTTGCAACAATAAAGATCAGGTCTACTGACCGCTGATTTGCTTCTTTACTTGGCTGGAGAATCCTTCTTTTGCTGAGTTGGGGAGTGGAGTAAATATGCACCCAGAATTTTTCTGACACAGTATATAAGATTCTGGTCCCTGCGAGAAGGCTCTTGTCAAAAGAGTTTCCTGCAGAATTCATCTCTGTGCGAAGGGTGCTTAGATGTCAGATGAAGGACAGGGAGGACAATGGGGAGAGAGAGGAGTCTTTTTTCCTGGAGAAGGCCAAGACAACACTATATCCATACAAAAATAAAAAAGGAAGCAGAGATAACACAGATTTTTTCCCCTTTCTTTACAAGCCTTGAGGGCTTAGCTTCCTGGTCGTTTACATCCTCAGCTGTCAGAGCTTTTCCATGCATGATTTATGGGTGCATAATAAAGACGTTGTGAGTCAGGAACTGATCTTGGATTTCCCCAGCAGCACTGAAACGGAAAGTCAAAAAACAGAAAAAGATAATCACACCGTGCGCTCGGCATCGGTAATGATGGACAACACATTAGAACAGAAACATAGCTTTCAGTTTTGTCCCATACTGCCGAAAGGAAAGAGAGGGGGGGGATAGGTTTGGGTCGATTATGGAAGATGCCGCTTCTGATGTTTGGAGGATTGTTTTATTTAGTTTGTAATTTTTAAAATACTGTTTCACAGAATAAGAACGGGCCAGCAGCCAGCCAGCCAGGCATTAAGGGCTTCTGGGGTTCAGAAGGGCCCATTCTGTTTATGTTTTATGGATCTATAGTCTGGGGCTTTGCATTTTGGGTAATTTAAGATGCTGGACAGGCACCACAGCTAAGCACCCAATCAAGAGTGGCACTGCCACTAGAATGGCTGCCTGGCAACCCGGCAGTGAGGTTAGCAAGGGGGTGTTGCTGCTGTTAGAATTCCTGCTCCACGATTGCAGTCATGGGATTGTTGTCTATCACATGATGGTGTACGTTTTGACTCCACAGAGTGGGAAGTGGCGGAGACAGGATGTTTGTGTTACTGTGTTCCATGAAGTGGGACTATAGTCCTTTGTTCTTTCTGATGCTAGAGAGAGAGGGAGCCATGTTGCAGTGCTCCGTGTGTGTTTATATGTAAATAAAGTAGATTAGCCCAAATGCTGAGTTGCCGAGGTCTGTTATGCAAGCTGCGAAGACTCTGCGGATCCCTAAGTGTGCCGGTGTCTGTTGGCATCGGTCACTGTGATGTTCAGGTTGAAGAAAGCTTTTGAAGCTCCCGAACAATCAACCAGGAGGGAGGGAACATGCCAGTTGGGCATATGTTTCTGCCAGGGTCCTACTCGAGAGTAGGACGAGCTCCTGACAGCTGCTACCATGGCTGTGGGTACACACAGTGCAACTGGTACACACCTGGTGGAATGCAACCTCCTCAAACCTGGTACCCTCCATATGTTTTTGACTACAAGTCCTATCAGGCCCAAATTGTCTGGCCAATGGTCAGGAATGATATGAGTTGTAATTCAAAAAACCTCGGTGGGCATCACATTGAGTATCCCGGCTCAGATTGTTGGGATGTGTCCAAAGGAACGGAGGCAATTTGCAGGCCCCCAGCTGGCTCCAGCTCACCGGCCGGCAGCCGGATGAACTCCGGTCCTTTGGAACAGCATCAAACGTTGACTCACAGCTTCAGAAGCCTTCAGAAACTTGAGCATGCCTTAACCAGCAGAGTGAATAACACACAACAGAAGTGGCAGACAGAGGCATATGTAAAGCATATTTACAAGCAGTTTATTCAGCACAAAGGAAAAACATGTCTGCTCTCCTTCATGCCTAAGAGCAGGAAGCATAAGGCAAAAGCTATACACAAATGGAAGTTCCCAGCAAGCTGTACTGGGGAGTAAACAGACATGTGACATACAACAATCATGTCTGTTCCTTTTAAGGTGGAACGGAACATCAGGTGGGATTGGTGGGATTGAGGGGGCAACTCCCATCTCTTGCGGGGGTGCAATTAGTGCCAGCATCGTCCGTTAAGAGTTTGGGTGTAATCTTCGATACCTCCCTCTCTATGGAGGCGCAGATTACAGCTATAACAAAGGCGGCATTTTTTCATCTCCGCCAAGCTAAACAGTTGGCTCCTTATCTCTCTTGCCCTGACCTAGCCACTGTGATCCACGTGACGGTCACCTCCAGACTGGATTATTGTAACTCGCTCTACTTGGGGCTGCCCTTGAGACTGAGACTTGAGACTCCAGCGGGTGCAGAATGCCGCGGCGAGACTCCTTATGGGGTTTTCACTGCGAGACCACATTCATCCGGTACTATACCAGCTGCACTGGCTCCCAGTGGAGTACAGGATCAGGTTTAAGGTGCTGGTTTTAACCTTTAAAGCCCTATACGGCCTAGGACCCTCGTATCTACGGGACCGCCTCTCCTGGTATGTCCCACAGAGAAATTTACGGTCTGCAAATAAAAACATCCTGAAGATCCCAGGCCACAGGGAGGTTAGGCTGGCCTCAACTAGAGCCAGGGCTTTCTCGGCCGCGGCTCCAATCTGGTGGAACGCTCTGTCACAAGAGACTAGGGCCCTGCGGGACCTGACATCTTTCCGCAGGGCCTGCAAGACAGAGCTGTTCCACCAGGCCTTTGGTCAGGGCGTAGCCTGACCCCCTCCTCTGGCAATCTGCACAGAATTTTGCTTAATGGTTGCCATAAATTTGATTTTAATTTGATTTTAATTAATTTTATAATGAATGTTTTTAAAATGTTGGATTATTTTGATTGTTGTTAGCCGCCCTGAGCCCAGCTTCAGCTGGGGAGGGCGGGATATAAATAAAATTTATTATTATTATTATTATCAATATCCTAACACAGATATGAAGGGCAGAGGCGGAGCTAGCTGCTCCGGCAGCAGGAGTGGTGCACATGCTGTGTACCCGGAGATGGGGTAAGTGTCCCAGGGGGGCACCACGGTGAGAATCCCAGGAGGTGAGATGTCCATGGGGGTGGAGCAAGCTGCCCATTGCGGACTGCTTCCTGGGGGGGAGGGAACAGCACCGCTTTGCCAGCAGCCTTCCTCCCTTCCCTCTTCCTTTTGACAGCTCGGGGGAGGTTCCCCCCCAGAAAGCAGCCCAGGAATGTATGGGGGGGACAGTGTGCTGCCTGCCCCTGACTTCCAAGTCTCCCCCAAGCTGTCAAAACGAAGGGGGTGTGGCAATCACACAGGGTCCCCGGACGTTTCACCGTCTATTGATCCCTGTGCCACCACTTTATTTCTCGCTGCCACCACCCAGGCCCTACCTGGGACAATACTGAGTCCAGTCAGATTTAAATGGGAACATAAACTTCTGTTTATTTATTGCAGTTTAACAAGCTTGTGGTTTCATAAACGGTATGGGTCAATTACAATCATAGGGTGCCTGTCCAGACCTATAACTTCCTCTACCTGCTCTCACTCACTAAACCACCTCTCAGATATTTACTCGTCTTCCTAGCTCCTAACTGTTCCTGACTCAACTTATTTTGCTACACTAACTCAACCTACCCACAGACTCTATCCCAATTCCCTACTGGGGAGGGTGGGGTATAAATAAAAATTATTATTATTATTATTATTATTATTATTATTATTATTATTAATTCACTCCCACTCCAACCAACCACCCAACTCCCAACGAACTCCTCCCTTCGTCCCTCCCAGAGCTGGTTTTATAGTCCCTCTGACTCCACCCCCCTGGGTTCTGATTGGGTAACTTGTTTAACTATTTCACCTCCAGCACTCTCAAATGTTAACGTCACGGGGGGAAGGACGACTGCAAGGTGGCGCAACTTTGCCCCTTCCCACGACGGCTCAGGGTAGGCTTTGGAGTCGCGGGCGGGTGGCTCGCCAAATGTCACCCTCCTCAGTTATGACACCCACGGCTGACTGCCCCCACCTCCCCTTCCGCCCCCCCTGATGAAGGGAGCAGATTATTCTTGATAGGATGGGTTACAATGAGTTGACATGGGCAACAGGAAAGCATTACCCTGTGCTTCTGACACATGTTACGATACAATACGATAATCTTTATTGTCATTGTCCCATACAGAACAACGAAATTGAAAAATCTACATCAGACATTCAAAACCCAACAAGCCTGCTACCCCAGCTATCCCAACCTGGTTAGCCCCCTAAAAACTCTGATACCCCAATTTTAAATACAATATACTCCCATACAGACTCCTTACACTGCGTTTAAAACCAAAATCACATTTGGGTAGAAACTGTTTCTCAGGCAGCTAGTCCTAGTCTTTATAACCCTGTACCTTCTTCCAGAAGGCAGAAGCTGAAAGAGATCATTTCATTTCCGGGGTGTGCACTATCCTGCGCTATCTCTGCAGCTTTCTTATGGCACCTGGAAGCATAGATTTGATCCAAGGTGGGAAGAGTGCACCCAATTATTCTCTCCGCAGTCTTTACAACCCTGGACAGCATTGTTTATCAAGCTATAAGGAATATCTCCTTCCTTGCATTCCATCTGGGTCCCCTTTGAATACCCTCCAAGTGTCCTGATTTTACAGGGTCAGTCCCAGAATGACAGAAGCCTTCCTGGTTTCTAGTTTGATCCCAGAATTTCCTGTTTTTTCTTTTTCTTTCCCTCTATGTCTCTAAGAACAATTAAAAGTGGTGCAGAGATTAGCCCCACCAGGCTCCTGTCCTTTTTGGAAACAGGAGCCATTGTGCTCTCTATGTGTAGGTCCTGTTTATACTGAGAATAAAACACTTGCCCCTAGTGAAGGAAATGGTGAAGTGGGAAATGGTGAATTTTGAAGGAAGGCGTCACCGATCCACTTTAAATTCTTTATTTGCAATGCTTCAGAAGCCAGCAATTTTTTTTAAGGAAATGTGGAGTGTTTATTCCTTTCTTGTAAATTGAGCCTTAAACTGTCTACTGAGAAATAAGTCCCACTGTATTCAAAGGAGCTTACTCCCAGGTGTTCTACCCGGACACTGAGGTCCAGTGCTGAGGGCCTTCTGGCGGTTCCCTCATTGCGAAAAGCCAAGCTACAGGGAACCAGGCAGAGGGCCTTTTTGGTAGTGGCACCCGCCCTGTGGAACGCCCTCCCACCAGATGTCAAAGAGAAGAACAACTACCAGACTTTTAGAAGACATCTGAAGGCAGCCTTGTTTAGGGAAGCTTTTAATGTTTGATGCATTACTGTATTTTAATATTGTGTTGGAAGCTGCCCAGAAGGGCTGGGGAAATGCAGCCAGATGGGTGGGTATAAATAATAATAATAATATATTATTATTATTATTATTATTATTATTATTATTATTAAAGACTGTGCAGCCTTACACTGCACTCATAAGAATAGGACTTACTTCAGTAGGATTGACTGAGTGCAATAGGATTTCATATCTGGTATGTTCCTGATCATCCTCACAGTTTCTACTACTGCTACTACTATCCGTCTTTTTATTTTTTGAATTATGCTAGTCCTGAATAATTTTAATATGGAGTAGGTGTTTTATTCCTCAATTTACTTGGCTTTTTTAAAAAGAGAGTTTCTCTCGAGATGGGTGTGTTTTAAAACGTTACCAAAAAATGAACTGTATTTAGCTTGTTATATGCAAAAAACCCCAAAACCCACACCTGCCTCTCTCTCTGTTTATCTCCAAAACTTCCGTATCACACGCCAAATCAAACAAGCGCGTCATTCATCTTTAATAGCTACCTTTGTGCCATATGGGTAGACAGCAGCTGCTTGTCAAGTGACCAAGAAATCAAAACTTGGCAGCAGAGCGGCTTACATCAGCATATGACTTTAAAATAAGACTTATATTTCAGGAGAAGCTGTTCCAAGCCACAGCAAAACTACTGGGCCAAATGCCTTGGGAATTTTTTTTTCTTTTGAGGTTCGAGATCCAAATGAACAAATCTGTCAATATACCGTATTTTTCGCCCCATAGGACGCACCAGCCCATAGGATGCACCTAGTTTTTTGGGGGGGAAATAAAGGGGAAAAAATTATTCCCCCCCAGGTGCTCTGCGCTAATCCCGAAGCTTGGGGCGTGCGGAGTTCAGCGCGCCCCAAGCTTCTGGCTGCCGGCAAGGTCTCTGCTAGCCCTGGGAGAGCCGCACGGCTCTCCCAAGGCTAGCGGAGCGCTGCGCTAATCCCGAAGTTTGGGGCGTGCGGAGCTCAGCGCGCCCCAAGCTTCTGGGTGCAGGCAAGCTCTCTGCTAGCCCTGGGAGAGCTGGGTCTCCCACGGCTAGCGGATAGCTTCCTGAAGCCTGGAGAGCGAGAGGGGTCGGTGCGCACCGACCCCCTCGCTCTCCAGGCTTCAGCGAAAGCCTGCAATCGCCCCATAGGACGCACACACATTTCCCCTTCATTTTTGGAGGGGGAAAAGTGTGTCCTATAGGGCGAAAAATACGGTAAGTTTCGTTTTCCAACCCCCCCCCCGAGCAATTCCATTTCGTCCCCTTTTCACACTGTTTGCGAACTTTTTTTTTTTAAAAAAAAATCTGCATGAAAAAGTGTATGCATTTTTGTGTGAATTTCAACATACACATTTTTGCAGGCAATTTTCTTTAACGCGACACACTTTTCTGCAAACTTCCCCCCCAAATATGCTTTTTTTTTTTTTTGGAGAATTGCATTGTGAAAATTCAGGAAGTGTGAATTTCAAACAATAGCGTCATTTTGGTATCATGCCACTTTAAACAGTCATGAATTCCCCCAAATTATCCCCCAAACTGTAGTTTGTTCAAGGTGCTGAGAGCTGTTTGGAGACCCTTGTTCTGCTCAGAGAGCTACAATTCTCAGAGTGGTTTAACAGTCAACCCCTCTTCCTGGGGAACTCTGGAAACTGTAGCTCTGTGAAGGAAACAAAAAGGTAAAGGGACCCCTGACCATTAGATTCAGTCGTGGCTGACTCTGGGGTTGAGGTGCTCATCTCGCTTTACTGGCCAAGGGAGCCGGCGTACAGCTTCCGGGTCATGTGGCCAGCATGACTAAGCCACTTCTGGCGAACCAGAGCAGCGCACGGAAACGCCATTTACCTTCCTGCAGGAGTGGTACCTATTTATCTACTTGCACTTTGACGTGCTTTCGAACTGCTAGGTTGGCAGGAGCAGGGACTGAGCAAGGGGAGCTCACCCCGTTGTGGGGATTCAAACCACCAACCTGATCAGCAAGTCCTAGGCTTTGTGGTTTAACCCACAGCACCACCCACATCCCTTGTTAAGGAAATAGGGGTCTCTTAATATATGGCCAATGCTCATGGGTGCTGGGAGCTGTAGTTCAGCATTATCTAGAAGCCACGGATTCTGAAACCCTAATACAACACTTTCATTAACAGGATGGGATGCCTTGAATCCGTCAGAGAAAAATGTTGTATAACAACAACAACAACTGGTCGTATCCATAGCAGTGACCAGAGGAGGAATGACCACTGGGAGGAGCTCAGAGAGAAGAAACGTTGTGGTGCGTCTGCAGCAGCATAACTGGACGCCTTCATCTGCCCCAGCTGCAACAAAACATGTCTCTCCCCTATCGGTCTCTATAGACACAGCAGGTGCTGCAACCACCTAAAGCTTGACTTCACCCCACAAAGGTACAATCTTCCATTGTCTCTGAAGACTGATGGATGCCAACGAATGCAACTCCCTAGCAGGGCTCATAACATAGGCCTCCAACAGTTTGAGGGAAGAGAGCAGCGAACCCGAAGACTGTGCCATAACTCAACTCAAGTCTATAGCAAAAAGTATTATAGACCTTCTACATTCTGTTGAGTGAGGCCCTAGACATCTGGCACTCTCCTGCCTATAAAAATACCTATCTTAGGGCTTCACCAGATGACCTCTTTAATGAGTATTTATCCCAATTTGCTTACACAAACTTGACACAGAGGTTAAACTATACCTGTTCTTTATTGGGCATTTGTTCTGTTTTGTTTGCAGGGAGATTATCATGCAATTCATCCTCAAATCATCCTTACTTGCTCATGTACTGGTTGCACATCTTCCCATTAATAATTTCTTCATCTCAAGCTTTTTGGTGCGTTTCCTTATCACTTTCCTAACTGCAAAAAGTAATTTAAAAATAAAAATAAAGGTTGATTTGTTGCAACAGAGTGCAATCGTAGAAACCTAAATTTCTGGTATGTTTTACTCTAAAATTTTATTCTTTAAATACATTTTGGTACTTTATCTTAGCCAAGAACTATATGGCAAAATTTGGAGAATGGTAGTTACGATCAGACCTGAAGATCAGTCGAGGAGGTGCAGATCAAATCAGTGCACTTCAGAATTCACAGAAATCAAATTCCTCAGGCGTCTCTAATGGAAAGGCAAGATTTTTGCAATATGCTTGATAGCTTTAATAGCAATTAGAGGCTGTAGCTGGAAAAGGTAGGCTCCAAAATAAACACAGTTGCTTACGCAGCCTTCCCACCTGAATACAAACACAGCCCTGTCTTCTCATAACACAGCTGTGTGGCATTTGTAGCATGAAAAACACACACACTGTGGTTTCTTTCACTGATTTGGGTTGACTCTGTGACAGTTTCTGAAGATGCTTCCTATACTTTTGGTGCAGCTGAAGAAGAAACTGGGCAGATCACAGGATTATACCGAACTTGATATCCCAGTCTTTAAAACCGCCTTTGCCAACCTGGTGCCCTTTGGACTAAAACAGTGATGGCTTCTTCCAAAGGATACAGGGATAGCTCAGTTCGTAGAGCATCTCAGAAGCCCCACATTGGGCAAAAGATTCCTGCATTGAAGGGGGTTGGACTAGATCAGGGGTGGCTAACTCCCAAGAGACTGTGATCTCGCAGAGTTAAAAACTGTCAGTGATCTACCCCTTTTGCTGAGCTTTGTTTAGGAAGGAAAGCCCTGTTTTGGGGGGTTCAGGACAAAGTTGTTGAGCTTTTCTTAGGGAGGGGGAGAGCCACATTTTTTTGGGGTGAAACAAAAATGTTGAGCTTTGTTTTAGGGGAGCCAAAGTTGTTGAGCTTCTTTGGGGGGAGTCAGTGATCTACCACGGATGTCCAATGATCTACTGGTAGATCATGATCTACCTGTTGGACATGCCTGGACTGACCCTCATGAGGATGACCCTCATGGTATCTTCCAAGTCTACAGTTCTGCTATTCTGTGGGAGCTGTGGTTTTTAAAAGGAGGGTTGAAAATGGCTATGAAGTACACTGGGTGACCTCGGACCACTCATTGTCTCTCACCATAACCAACCTCACAGGTTATTGTGAGGATAAAATGGGAAGAAGCAACGATTACCAGTGTTGAAGCAATGATTCTTCAACATCAACTTTGTTGGACTGGTCATGTTGTGCGGATGCCTGATTATTGTCTTCCAAAGCAACTACTCCATTCAGAACTTAAAAATGGAAAGCGTAATGCTGGTGGTCAACAAAAGAGGTTTAAAGACTGTCTCAAGGCAGTTACAGATAGGTAGCCGTGTGCATGCACACGAAAGCTCATACCAAGAACTAACTTAGTTGGTCTTTAAGGTGCTACTGGAAGGAAAAAAATTTTTTTGTTTTATCTCAAGGCAAATCTTAAAAAATGTAGTATAAACACCAACAATTGGGAAACACTTGCCTGCAAGTGCTCCAATTGGGGAACGGCCTTTATCAAAGGTGTCATGGGCTTTGAAGACACTCGAAATCAGGACGAAAGGGGAAAAAGTGCTAAGAGGAAGGCATGCTTGGCAAACCCTCACTGTGATCAACTCCCGCTTGGAAACCCATGAATGCCACTGGAACCACATTAGAGTAAGGTGGGATATAAATGCAATAATAGTAATATTGCCCTGTTTTAGTCCATGGAGTTTTCTTGGCAGGGATACTGGAGTAGCTTGCCGGTTCCTGCTCCAGGTGGATCACATTTAGTCAAAACACTCCACTATGACCTGTCCGTCTTAGGTGGTCCTGCATGGCATAGCTCATAGCTTCTCTGAGTTATTCAAGCGCCTTCGCCATGACAAGGCAGTGATCCATGAAGGAAGTGAGAGCTGGACCATAAGAAGAATTCATGCTTTTGCATTATGGTGCTGGAGGAGACTCTTGAGAGTCCCATGGACTGCAAGAAGATCAAACCTATCTATTCTGAAGGAAATCAGCCATGAGCGCTCACTGGAAGGACAGATCCTGAAGCTGAATAAAGCGAGATGAGCGCCAATAAAGCGAGATGAGCGCCGCAAACCTAGAGTCGGTCACGACTGGACCTAATGGTCAGGGGTCCCTTTACCCTTTACCTTTACTCCCCATTTAAGGAAACACACAGCCTGCCTTGTAGCCCAGATCTCTTCCATACGTGATCTGCACAATTCCTATTAATTATTCTGAGCGTCATGGGTCACTCACTTCCATCAGGATGGTTTGGCAATCCCAAATAGAGGAGGGAGGAGGAGGAGGAGAAGTGGGAGGCTGGCTGCAAGGAATGGAAAATGGAGCTCTGACCTTCATGACACCAGATGTTGGGGAGAAGCAGCTCTGCCAACTCTCTTGATTCCCCCTCCTGCAAAGTCACGTCAGGAATGGGGGAAGAACTGAGCAGGAGAAGGCAGCTGGAGTCATCGTGAAGTTGAGGCTCCAATACTTTGGCCACATCATGAGAAGAGAAGACTCCCTGGAAAAGACCCTGATGTTGGGAAAGATGGAGGGCACAAGGAGAAGGGGACGACAGAGGACGAGATGGTTGGACAGTGTTCTCGAAGCTACCAGCATGAGTTTGACCAAACTGTGGGAGGCAGTGGAAGACAGGAGTGCCTGGCATGCTCTGGTCCATGGGGTCATGAAGAGTCGGAAACGACTAAACAACAACGACAACAACAACAACAATATTGCCCTGAAGCAATTCCAGGACTTGACACAAACAGCCAATGGCATTTGCCTGAGCACACACACATTCAAAGTGTAGAAAGGGAACAGAAACAAGACCTGCCCCCAATTCCTCTGTGACCACTTGGCCCAGCCATTCAGCCCTCCAAACTTCTCATATTAAGTGGGAAATGTTCTTTCGGCATCTTTTACTTGCATTTACTTGCACACAAAAAGGATCCTCTGTGCAATCAGGGATCCTGGTTTACCATGATCCCTGATAGTGTGAGCTTTCTGCTTGCATTCCAGAAAATGTGAGAAAGAGATGACTGAAGACCTTCTCTCCTCCATCGCAAGAAGAGCAAGGCCGACAAGCACAGCTAAGGTACGGTGTGCACACCTGCCCACCGTTTGAGCTTTGCGTGGACAGGCGGAGTCCCCCAAACCCTAGGCGGCCCCCGTGTGGAATAACGACTCAAGACAACATGCTATGGGATTAAAATTAGCCACAACTGTATTATGTTTCAGATGTGGGTAGACCTTGGCTCAGGCATTGGGCGTTTATCCCTCCCAGTCCCCCGCCGGGGATCTGGGAACACCATTTAATGTGGGGAGCGGTCATTCTGGCCTGAACATGGCTGAAGTTGCCATAGAAACAGAGTGCTTTCATTAGCCCCACCCCTCCTGTGGGCAACAGACCTCCGAGCTGAGAAAGCCAGGCGCCAGAGACATGAATGAAGTGGACAGGCCTGAATGAAGTGGACAGTTCCCTGGCAACGCCCCATGAAAGGACTGTCCAGCTGTGACATCACCTAGCTCAGTTTGTTGGCGGACGCTTCCAGAAGGCAGGAAAATGCCGGATGAGATGATGTCATAGTGTTGCATGCCTTTTGTTTTTGTTTTTGTTTAAAAACTAAACATCACCAAGGGAGACTTTGATTGGCGGTCGTCAGGCATCCCTTGTAACTTCGAGTTAGGCCTGAAGCCAATCCCTGCCAGAGGCTTCGCCACTGTCTACATAAAATGGAATCACCCGTGTTCGAATTACAGAGCTGAACATGGCACTGCAACGTCTGAGGCGGTGGAGAATGGGTTGGGATTGCCAAGTGGAGGAGCATTAAATTCGAAACCCGTCCTTCTCTCTGGAAAGCATGCTGCTTCCCCGTTTCAACGCCTTTTCCCTCTCCACTTTCCTGAGGTTATTTTATTTTATTTTTTTGCAGAGGGGCGGGTTATGTAGAAATCTGAATTCCTCCGGGGTGGTGATTCTGTTGCAGAGAGGCAGAAAGGGGTTAACCAATCTGGGGGAAGAAAAGAAAAGATGGACTCTGCCAAGCTCCTCTCGATCTTTCCCGCTGATGGCAATTATCCAGAGGTTGGCAGCCAGCCCAGAAGCCTGCAGCTCTACAGTTCCCGCTGCTGGGGGAGGGCGGGGGGGGGGGGCTGCTCCACAAAGCCAGCAGTCCTGAGGGGATCACTTGGTGTGGTGCCCAGGAAATGACAAACAGAAAAGGTCACACATACTCTAAAAAGATATACTGCTCAGCAAATGTAATTGACATTGTGCGGTTTCTCTCTCTCTCTCTTTCTCCCCTCCCCTCCTAAATCCCCCCTCCCCTGCCGCTAACATCTCTGTAAAGTGCGCAGGGGCTTTCTAACATTTTCCAGATGTGGTAAACAACGGCAAAACAACAGGCCTTAAAAACAGATTATTATCATTTTCTTCTTTAAAAACCTCATAAGCCCACCACCCCCCTCCAAAAAACCCTTCCTCATCGTTCACCTTCGTCCCTACAGGAAATAATTTCACACTTGGATAATATACTTAGTATGTTAGCAAAGGCTAATTTGTTGTTGCCGCAGTCCCGGCTTATAAATTGGTCAAGCTTTCTGTCTTTCGTTATTCACTCCCACCTTTTAAATCATGGAGCTCGCACCCTGTTGAAAACACGGTCTCTCTCCCCTCCCTCGACCGCCACTTATATGAACCTCATGCACAGTCTCTGTGTATCTGCTACAATTCCCCGTCAGGTGCCAGTTCCCCCTGAACTGCACACTCCCTGTATATTATATTTGCAACAATCCAGCGTGTGTCTGTGGTGGTGGGGCGTTGGTCGCAGAGAGCAGCCTGTATCTCTCGCTGTTTTCCTGTAACAAAAGAAGAGGAAAGGCGTTTTTTAGCATCCAAAACAATGAGCGAGGTCGGAAAACCGAAAGGGATCAAGATGGAGGAGGGAGATGTTTGGCAATTGCTGGGCATCGTGTGGCGGTTCTCGGTCACTTGGTCGCCATTTTGCGTGGGGCAATTTTAAAAAACAACACACATACACACAGCAACAGCGACGCGGTTGGAGCGTTGTTCCTCCCTCGCTGCCAAATGCAGATGGAATGGCTGAGCAGGGAGTGAAAGCTACAACCCCGAAAGCAAATTGAGAGCAAGGGAGCAAAGAGTGTATATGCAATGTGCTAAAACACAAAATGTTTCTCAGCGTGATTGGGCAAAATTTTGGAAAGGCGGATGGAAGCGTTTACTGCTTTGAATGAGAAGAAGAAGAAGAGTTTGGATTTGATATCCCGCTTTACCACTATCCAAAGGAGTCTCAAAGCGGCTAACATTCTCCTTTCCCTTCCTCCCCCACAACAAACACTCTGTGGGGCTGTGAGGTGAGTGGGGCTGAGAGACTTCAAAGAAGTGTGACTGGCCCAAGGTCACCCAGCAGCTGCATGTGGAGGAGCGGAGACACGAACCCGATTCACCAGATTACGAGTCTGCTGCTCTTAACTACGACACCACAGAGTTACTTAACCACTACACCACAAGTTAATACACAGCGACGGGGTTTTTGGTTTTAGGAAGGGCTTAAGGTAAGGAGTTTTGAATTGGCCACCTTAAAACGCAAGCACACCAGAGCCAAACCAGTTTTGCACATTCTCCTTCAAGCACCTTAATGCCATGAAGTCTGCAAGTGTCACATATGCCCCTTCTCTGTCGCTTTCACAGCTAATGGGGAACATGTCGTAGGCTATCATGGCGGTGGATCTGGAACTGAGTCTCGGAAACAAAGCCATGGCCCCTCCAGACGACCTGTTTGTTGAGCATGCATCTTGTTTTGCTCCCGCAAGGTGAGATTGTATCCACGGGAGGATGGTCAGTTAGGGCAAATGGGGCTGTGCCCCACCAACTACACCCTGCCCCCTAACTTACAAACTGGCAGGGGGTGTCTCTACCTGCCATTTCAATGCATTTCCCTGTCACTTTCCACAGCACAACGATAAATCCATGGTGGCAGAGCTGGCCCTACCATTAGGCAGAGTAAAGGCAGCTGCCTCAGGCGGTAGATGCTGTAGGGTGGGCAGAAATGGGGAGGCATCTGAGCATATTTCACATGGCCTGCCTTCATCTAGCCAGTGAAGTACCAAGATATATTATAGAATCACAGAATCACAGAATTGGTAGGGAACTGAGGGGCATCTAGTCCTGGAGGGTCATTAAGTCCAACCCACTGCAATGCAGGAATCTCAGCTAAAGCTTCTATAACAGATGGCCACCCAACCTCTGTTTAAAAACCTACAAAGAAGGAGACCCCACTGTAGGGGTGCTGCTAAGGAATTGGGGGCAATTGGCAAGCCCCCAGCTGTCTCCAGACCACCAGCCGACGTGCCAGTCGAACACCAGTCCTTGGTGCGGCATGAATCTGCGACCCAGAGCTTCAGAAGCTGGGCACGCAACTCAGCGGAGTAAACGCACAACAGAAGTGGCAGGGAGAGGCTGTGTAAAGCATATTTACAGGCAGGTAATTCAGCATACATCGGACAAAAGGAAAAACATGTCTTCTCCCTTTCACATCCAAGCAAGCAGCATAAGCAAAGGACAGGTCCTGAAGCTGAGGCTCCAATACTCTGGCCACCTCATGAGAAGAGAAGACTCCCTGGAAAAGAACCTGATGTTGGGAAAGATGGAGGGCACAAGGAGAAGGGGACGACAGAGGATGAGATGGTTGGACAGTGTTCTCGAAGCTACCAGCATGAGTTTGACCAAACTGTGGGAGGCAGTGGAAGACAGGAGTGCCTGGCGTGCTCTGGTCCATGGGGTCACGAAGAGGCAGACATGACTCAACAACTAAACAACAACAACAACAACAATACACACAGATGGAAGTTCCCAGTAAGCTGTGCTGGAGTGTAAACAGACATGTGACATACAACAATTCCACACATCTGTTGAGGTGGAACGGAACATCAATATCCTAACATCCACCACCTCCTGAAGGAGTCCGTCCCACTGTCGAACAGCTCTTACTGTCAGAAATTTATTCCTGATGTTTAGTCAGAATCTCCTTTCTTGTAACTTGAATCCATTGGTTTAGGTCCTATACTCTGGAAAAGGAGGAAAAGAGCTTGCTCCATCTTCCATGTGACGGCCCTTTAGATATCTGAAGATGGCTATTATATCTGCTCTCCATCTGTTTCCTGGCTAAACATAGCATTGGGAGTGACCCCAAACATCATCTACTCCATCATCTGTTATGTAACTAAAATACCCACAACAGATGGCCATCTAACCTCTGCTTAACTACTTTCAAGAAGGAGAGTCCTCTTAATCATCTTGGTTGCCCTCATCTTCATGCCTTCCAGCTTGCCAATATCCTTCTTAAATTGTGGCTCCCAGAACTGGACACAGCACTCCAGGTGTGACAAAGGCAGAATAGATCAGTACTATTATTTCCCATGACTTGGACACAATACTTTGTTGACGCAGCCTAGAATAGTGTTTGCTTTTTTCATATAGGAGAAAGATAAGCACACACCTCAACACACCTCTGCTATCGGAGCGGGGGGAGGGACCTGTGGTCTTTCAGACGTTGTTGGACTCCAGTTCTCCTCATGTCCAGCCAATAATAATAATAATAATAATAATAATAATAATTTTTTTATTTATATTCTGCCCTCCCCAGCCGAAGCTGGGCTCAGAGTGGCCAACAACAATAAAAGCAACACAGTTCACATAAAATCACAATCAATCAATTGAAATGCATTCTAAAATCAATTCATTCTAAAATCAATTCAAAATCAAATCAATGGCAACCATTGCTAGAGTTTTGTGAGGATTATCAAAGGAGGGGGGTCAGACCGTGCCTTGGCCAAAGGCCTGGTGAAACAGCTCTGTCTTGCAGGCCCTGTGGAAAGATGTCAAGTCCTGCAGGGCCCTAGTCTCTTGTGACGGAGTGTTCCACCAGACCAGGGTCACAGCCGAAAAAGTCCTGGCTCTGCTTGAGGCCAGCCTAACCTCCCTGTGGCCCGGGATCTCCAAGATGTTTTTATTTGAAGACCGTAAAGTCCTCTGTAGGACATACCAGGAGAGGCGGTCCTGTAGGTACGAGGGTCCTAGGCCGTATAGGGCTTTAAAGGTTAAAACCAGCACCTTGAACCTGATCCTGTACTCTACCGGGAGCCAGTGCAGCTGGTATATGTGAATGTGATCCCACGGCAAGGAGCCTGTAAGGAGTCTCGCCGTGGCATTCTGCACCCGCTGGAGTTTCTGGGTCAGTCTCAAGGGCAGCCCCACGTTGAGTAAGGTCAGAGATGGCCAGGGGTGGTGGCATTTGCCACTGAGCAGCACCTGGAGTATTATGGGAACACCTGGAGCAAAAGAGCCCCCTGCTGTACAGACCTGAAGCCTAATCGCAGAGTTGATTGTAGTGTGTTGAATTTTGAAATGGGTGCGTATTTCCAAAAACCTTTAATATATCTGTCTGTTTCATCAATTTTAGATGCCAGACTGGAAAATTGCAGAGCTCAGCTGGGCAAGTGAGCACGCCATGTAGGAGAACAATGATTGGCTTTCTCCAAAGTATTGCTCAGAGCAAACCCACAAAAATTAATGGACCTAAGTTAGTCATGCCCATTCATTTCAACGGGTCTACTCTGAACATGACTAACTTTGGATGAAGCTCTCCGAAATCACGCGGTCGCTTCGAATTAACTCTCGCCAACGCAGCTGATACATTTGCTCAGCTTTGTCGATTCTTCCGCCAACGTGAAATGTTACCGTTTCTTTTTAGATCACGTTTCATCTGGGCTCTGTCTCCTTGCCCCCTGCTTCCAGCTTCCCTCACAGAAATGAATCAAAATAAATGTCAGGTTAAAAGAGGCGGACGTCCTTGCCCCGCACCATTGAATCTGGTGCAGAGACTGTGAAGATCAAACGAGTAATTTAATTAACACCAAGCCTGGCTAGCGGGGAAGCAATGCCTTCCAAAAACCTGCTACTTTGCTCAAAGTTGTGAGGGTTGGGGAAACTTGGGGAAAATCAAGCCCAAGGAAAACACATAAAGGGTCCATCAGTTTTAGTATGAGATTGAGCAGAGTCGAATTTGGGCGACTTTAGAAAAAGCTCCCACAACAACCTGTTGCCCTTCAAATACTATGTATTTTGGAAAGTTGTTCATTATATATTTGGACACCTCCCAGACAACGTAACCAAATTTTGCATGATTGTTCCTGAAATCGAGGAGTAGGTTTCCATCTATGCTTGGTTGGATACAGTACCATTTTGAATCAAAATGGAAGACTGGACCTTTCAAAACTATACTGTTTTCAGTCAAATTTTGCATGAGATCAAGGAGCAGGTTTTTTTTTTAAAATCAAAAATCAAAATCTGGGTTTACATAAAGGAAAGGAAAGCAAGCTTAGCAACTCCCTTTTTAAGAAAACAGCAAATGGAAATAAAAGCAGCATTTATGGATTCAGCACACTGAACAAAACTATTCCAGAGAGTTGGGTTTTGCACGGCTTATTTCCATTCAAAGTAACGATGTTTTTTCTGGCTGTGCTTGGCAACCATCAGGTTACTTTTAAGAGAAGACCAGGCCAAAATGGATACTGAAGAGGAAAAACAACTTTATTGCTCAGGACAAGGTAGAAGATCTAGCACTTACATAATTGGCAGTCCAAATCTCTGTTGCCAAGTTGTGCTGGAGGAATGTAGTCACTCAGGCCTAATTGCCACTGAGGTGCTGCATCAGGTCTGGACTGTACCGCTTAAAAGAGCATTGAGTGGGACTGTTACAGGACTGAGGGCTCCTTCATACAAAAAAATCCCTTCGCACAGGAAACTAGCATGCTAGGCTGAAACTCATCTCATGATACTAGAACTAGGAGACATCCAATGGTAAGCTGAAGGCCAGAAGATTCAGGACAAGCAAGAGAAGCCACAGTTAAGAGGATCCTTCACAAAGTGCATAAGTCAACTATGGAATTTGCTCCCAGAAAGGGTTGTGAAGGCCACTGGCTCGGATGTCTTTGGAAGAGGATGAGACTTGCACTCTGGACCATTCTTGGCTGATAAAAACTAGCAGGTAGGGGACAGCTGGTTGGGCAGGGAGGTGATGGATGCCTCCTTGCAAGAAGGAGCGGTCCCTGCCTGCTTGAAGGAGGCGGTGGTAAGACCTCAAGAAGCTAAGCAGGGTCCGGTATGGTTTCAAACTGGATGGGAGACCATGTGTTTCTGTATTGCAGAGGGTGGACTAGATAACTCTTGAGACACTTTCCAACTCCACAATTTGAATCATAGAATTGTGATAGAAGCTTATAAAATGATGCACGTCATGAATAGAGTTGGTAGAGAAAAGCTAAGCTTCTCTCCTCTCTCTCAACACTAGAACTAGTAGACGTTCAAAATGAAGTTGAATGTTGGAAGATTCAGGGCAGGTAAGAGAAGGTACTTCTTCGCACAGCACATAGTTAACCGGTGGAACTCCATCCCGCAGGATACAGTGATGGCCCCAATGTGGATGGCTTTAAAAGAGGTTTGGACAAATTCATGGAGGAGAAGGCTTTCAAGGGCTACTAGCTATGATGGCAGTGCTCTGCCTCAGAGGCAGGTTTGGGGGAGCATGACCGGTTCGGTTGCACTGGGCACGAATCTCAGGGGTGCCACAGGGGGTGCCACAACTATGATGTAAAAGGTAAGGTGAGTGGTGGTGGTGCAGATTGAACTTTGCTCTTGTGCAGGGAGCCACTGAAATCTGAAGCCCTAAGGCCCGCCACTGTCTGCCTCCATAGTCAACAGCAGTAATGCTTCTGAATACTAATTGCTTGAATCCTGCTTGTGCATTTCCCACAGGCATCTTGTTGGCCTTTGTGAGAACAGGATGTTATATTAGATAGGCCACTGGTCTGATCCAGCAGGCTGTTAATGCATTCTTGCCTTCTTGTGCCTGGGTGTGTCCAGTCTGAATGATAACACCTCTCCAAGGCCTCCTATCTGTTATGTATTCAGTGGTCTGTGTTTACCTGAACTAAGGATTCTGAGCTCCTGTGTTCTGATTCGATACCTGATGCCCAATCACAGAACATTTCAGGATTTGGGCCTCTGCCATTGGCCCTTGCACTCTGAGTTGTGATTCGCAGCTTGGAAGTTTAGACAGCCAATCACGTTGGGAGTGGGAGTGGCCTAGGCTTTCAGAAATGTATATAAGCAGTTGCTTTGCCCCTGTTTCCCAGTTATGTAGTTCAATAAAGGTTCTTGATATTATCGCTGTGTCTTGCCTTGTGGGAACCTACCTACACTTCACTATCTGTATCTGCTAGCATCCTTTTCAAAAAAACGACAACATAGCTTTAATTAAACAAACAAACAAGCTACCTATTGCTATTCATTTTTTTTAAAAAACCCCACATAGCTGTAAAATTTAACTTAGAGATGCTGTAGATTGAACCTGAGACCTCTTGCACATACAAAAAGCATCTTCTTTTCCAATGCGCCGTCTATTGAGTGCATCCCCTGCTAATAGCAGCTTACCCTTGACAAAGAATTATCAATCATTTCCAGAGAGAAACACTCTCTCATTTGCCCATCAAACAAAGGGAATGAAGATGCGGAATGTTTTCTGCTCGCTTGCACTAAAAAAAAATTAATCCACCCACTTACCACAGCTCACTTTCTTCTTACTCACATTCCAGTGCAGTTCGTCAATCGCTTCTTTCCGCATTTGTCATCTGTTTGTTTCTTTAAACTTTCAGGAAGGAAAAAGGTATAGGGTGTAATTCAAAGTGGTACTAAGGAGATTGTTCTATTCTGCTCGCCTGATGGAACGGCAGTATCTCCTCTCTCCTCCCCCTGCATGCTGATCTGGGGGGTTCTCTTGTCACTCAAGAGTTGATCTGTGGGAGCACACAGGGGCACATGGAGGGAGGAGTGTGGGAAAGGCCCATTGTGCTCTAGGACTTGTTGCTCTGGCTTCCACTAGCACAACAAGTTAGTCGAATACCACCAGCCATGGTATCCTTCTGGAGCAGCTGTCCGAACCAGGGTTGGCCAGCACCACTTTGCAGTGGTTCTGATCCTACTTGGATGGTTGCTTTCAGAGGGTGGTGACTGCGAAGTATTTTTCAGCCCCATGGAGCCTGCAGCATGGGGTTTGGCTGTGTCACTGATGACACAGCTCAACTTCTTTAGACCGGCAGGTGTGGCAATGGATGTGTTGGACCAACATTTTGCCTCATGAATAGACTAGGTGAGAGCCAATAAACTGAAGCTCAATCCAGACAAGATGGATACACTATTTTTGGCTGGTTCCCTTGACAGGATGTGAGTTGCTCTTGATAGGGGAACTTTCCCTGTGAATCAGCAGGGGGCAGTTCTGGATCTGTTAGTGTTTCTTGAGGCTCAAGTGGCCTCAATGACACAGAGTGCCTTTCAACACCTTTGGCTGGTGGCCCAGATGTGCCCTGTCTGGACCATGACAGCCTAACATCTGTTGCGGGCTAGATTATGGCAATGGATTATATGTGGGACTGCTTTTGAAGAAGGTTCAGAGTTTGGATGACCAGATCAATGACCAGTGCAAGACACTCTGAGCATATAAAAGCGAAGCAGCCTTAATATCTAGGAAGGCCACATAAAGACGTTCTTTGTGGAGCCACATGTACTTAGCGGCTAAATGGGATAACACCATGCAATTGTGTAAAGTGGATTTCCCTGGCCTAAACCCTGCCTGCTCTGGACCTATGATGTTATTTTCATCAAGCCAAGTAGTTAGTTTATTTAACAGATGTTTAGCGTACAATTTCCCGAGGTTTGACAATAGACTTATTGGCCGATAGTTGGATGGCAGCTTTTTATCACCCTTTTTAAAGATTGGAATAATTATAGATTGCTGCCATGTTTTGTGCCACTGGGGAAGTGGTAATTCTGTATTGATTTGCTTTGGATGTTTGTATGTGATGCCAATAAAAGGTTTGATGATATAAAAGCAATTCTGGTAAAATTGCACTGGCTACAAGTTTCTGGGATCAAGCTGAAGTGGTTGTTTTGACTCATGTGGGTCTGAATCCCAAAGCCTCAAGGACTGCCACTCCCCACATGTAACAACCTGGACCCTTCGTTCATCACATGAGGTCCTTCTCCATCTTCTCCATCTTCTGGAGGTTCCCTCATTGTGAGAAGTGAGGTTACAGGGAACCAGAAAGAGGGTCTTCTCGGTAGTGGCGCCCACCCTGTGGAACGCCCTCCCTTCAGATGTGAAGGAAATAAGCAGCTATCTTATCTTTAAAAGACATCTGAAGGCAGCCCTGTTTTTAACATTTAATGCTGTATTGTTTTTAAACACTCGATTGGGAGCCGCCCAGAGTGGCTGGGGAAACTCAGCCAGATGGGTGGGGTATAAATAAATTATTATTATTATTATTATTATTATTATTATTATTATTATTATTATCTGCCTTCTCAGAGGGAGGTCTGGAGAGTGACAACACAAGTAAAGGCCTTTTCATTGGTGGCTCCCTGCTTAGGAAATGCTCTCCCCAGGGAGGCCCACCTGACACCATCTAGACAACAGGCAAAAATGTTTCTTTTCAGCCAGGCTTCGGCCTTCAACCTGGAACACTTTCGATACTGTGGCTGCTTTTAGTGGGTGGGATGAGTTAGGCTGCTTTGGAATGAACGTTGACGCTTGTAGCTCTTGTTCTGTTTTAACTTTATATATTGGTTTTAATTTTTTATTATATTGTGACTTACTTTTCATATGAAAAGTGACTTATGTCAAATAAATATTAATTCTACTACTAATAAGAATAAATCACAGCATCCCATCATGTTAATGCAAAGGCATTTTATAGCTTGGGGGTATACAGGTGTTAGAAAATGCGAGATTTGAGGGTCGTCTTTCTCCCTTCCAAAGTGGGTAGCTGTTGGGTGGGAGAGCTGAACCTGCCACTCCGACTATCATCTCTGCCATCCTGCCGATAATTAATATGTTAACACAACCTATCGAGACAACTGTGACTGCGTTCAAACACAGGCCAGGCTTATTTGATAAAATATGAAAGCTTTCCCCATTGCTGGTGCCTGTCACTTATTACTTGCCTAATAAATACTTTAATTACATTTAATAAATAATGTATCCTGCCTCACTGAAATGGTAATTCTTTTAAATTAATTATTAACCGAACGCAAAAAGGTTTATTGCGAGTACCACGAAAGGAAATTTCTGCCTTTAATCTAATGCGATCATTCATTATGCACAGTAAAGCCTCTATTTGCATATTATTAGCAAGGTAACCTTTCGCCTTCCCAGCGACAATTACAGCGCATCTTAATGCAGAGATGCATTAGCTCCCAATCCGAGCCCAGCGATGAACAATACGTTGCAACAGCCTTGTTTATGGCCTCCTGCCAAATGCTTTTTAAGAGAAACAAAAAAAAACCAAAAAAAAAAAAAACCAAACAACAAACAACAAACAACCACACGCATCTCCCTAATACACCACAATGACAAAATGTCCGGTAAATGCATTGTGTCAAGTTGTTAAAGGTGGAGCTGCAGATGGTAAATTGATGAGAGGCAGTAAATGCTGGGCTGTTTAATCCCCTCGAGGGCCTGCCCGTAAAATAATCCCAACAAGGTTTAAAGCAAAAACCACTTAATGGTCTTTGAAGGACTGGGCTGCCCCATGTAAGTTTGATTATGCCTTGCCAATTATACAGATCTGCCAGTGGCGGTTTTCTATACCGTTACAGGTCAGTTAGGCGCTTCCCCTAGGGCAGAAACACATGACCGGAACAATTCTGGGGTGTTACTTTTCAAGTGTAGAATTGATTTATTGCATTTATAGCCCACCTTTTCTCCAAAGAGCTCAAGGTGCTGTATATAGTTTTGTTAAGCATAATGGTTTAATTTCCTGAAAAGAGAATTTTGCTTATGTTACCATATTTTTCGCTCTATAAGACACACCAGACCACAAGACGCACCTATTTTTTGCTCTATAAGACGCACCAGACCACAAGACGCACCTAATTTTTGGAGGAGGAAAACAGGAAGAAAAAAAATTCTGAATCTCAGAAGCCAGAACAGCAAGAGGAATTGCTGCATAGTGAAAGCAGCAATCCCTCTTGCTGTTCTGGCTTCTGGGATAGCTGCGCAGCCTGCATTCGCTCCATAAGACGCACACACATTTCCCCTTACTTTTTAGGAGGGAAAAAGTGAGTCTTACAGAGCAAAAAATACGGTAAATTGCTGTGTATTTTTAGCATAGGGTTTTTCCTGTGGCGGTGATTGTGTGATTGGCTGGCTGTGAGTCACATGAGAGAGAGGCATGCCATTCTGTTGTGACTGTTATTCCAGTAACTGTCGTTTTTAATTGTTTGTTCTGTTCTAGTCTTCTCTCTCTCTGTGTGAGGGAGAACAACTGCTGAGAGAGGTTTCTATGGATGCTGCTGAAGACAATGTTGTGTCATTGTGGCCTCTCTGGGGTGAAGCAGACAGAGGAAGATCCCTAAATGTTAATAGGGAGAAACCTGTGCACTCTGTAAGGAACAAAGTGAATAGGCATGGAATTGTAGAAATGTTCTCAGTTATATGTTTATGAAAGTAAAGTTCCTTTTGAATATAAAGAGTCTGGGCATTGTATAGTCTTTCCAGAAAAGTTACTCAGAAGAATTACAGTGGTACCTTGGTTGTTGAACTTAATCCATTCCAGGAGTCTGTTCGACTCTGAGAACCATTCAAAAACCAGGGTGTGGCTTCCGATTGGCTGCCAGAACTTCCTGAACTCAATTGGAAGCCCTGTCGGATGTTTGGCTTCCAAAGAATGTTCAAAAACCGGAACACTTACTCCTGGGTTTTCAGCGTTCGGGACCCAAAATGTACGAGTGCCAAGGTTTTTGAGAACCAAGGAATGACCGTATTTAGCTTCCTGGCTGTAAGCTACTCTGCATATCATGTGTGTGTGTGTCTATATCTATCTATCTATCTATCTATCTGTCTATCTATCTATCTATCTACCTACCATATCTTTCACCCTATAGGACGCACTTTTTCCCCTCCAAAAATGAAGGGGAAATGTGTGTGCGTCCTATGGGGCGAATGCAGGCTTTTGCTGAAGCCTGGAGAGCAAGAGGGGTCGGTGCGCACCGACCCCTCTAGCTCTCCAGGCTTCGCAGACCTCTCCGCAAGCAGCGGGAGCGCTCCCGCTGCTTGCGGAGAGTTGCCTGCATGCTGAAGCCTGCCCTCGCTGAGCTCAGCGCGTCCAGGCTTCGTGGACCTCTCAGCAAGCAGCGGGAGCCAGCGCTGGGCTCCCATGGCTTGCAGAGAGCTGGGGTCGGGGGAAGCTTGGGCCTCCCCCGCCCCAGCCCCGCGCCTGGGGAAAAAATAATTTCCCCCCCTTTATTTCCCCCCCCAAAAAACTAGGTGCGCCTTATGGGACGGTGCGTCCTATAGGGCAAAAAATACGGTATCTATCTATCTATCTATCTATCTATCTATCTATCTATCTATCATCTATCTCTATCTAGCTATCTATTCTCCTCCTTCTCCTCATTTTCTCCTTTCAACAACCCTGTGAGGTAGGTTAGGCTGAGAGTGAGCCACCGGACCCAAAGCCCACCCAGTGAGCTCCATGGTAGAGTGGGGGATTTGAACCCTCGTCTACCAGGTCCCAGTCCGGCACTTTAACCGCTATGCCACGCCACATGCTGGAATTCTTCTCCCTGTTGCTTAGAGCAATACTGAGACAGGCAATTGGTCCACCTGGCTCAGTATTGGTTGGCAGTGGCTCTCCAGGGATGCAGATAGGGACATTTCCACTATTGGAGGAGAAGCTGGGAACTGAACCTGGGCGCTTCTGCATGAAAAGCAGATGCTCTACCACCAAGCAACGTCCGCTTTATGGTCATATTATAGCAAATGCCAGAGACTGAACCCGGCACCTTCTGCTCGTATGGGTAATAAGATCTTGAATGCCCTCTTCCAGGACATCTAATACAAGAAAAATTGGCACAATTAGCTGTGGTTCCTGCACTCCATTGTAGAGCTGGAAGGAGTCCAGAGGTTCATCTAGTCCAAGCTCTTGCAACGTAGGAATCTTAACAGGTGGTCTCCCATCCAGTTAGAAACCATACCGGACCCTGCTTAGCTTTGCAAATGTGCCAGCAGTTTTATTGCTGCACCACATACATTGCACCCTTCCAACTCTGCAATTCTATGATTCTATAATTCATGCATAAATAGTAACAGTCAGAATAGAAACCTATACTGCATGTTGTTTTAATTTTGGGGAGAATAGAGTGGTAGTACCAAATTTCAGCCCCCCTCCTTGCATGCATTGAGATTTTCCAGAAGAAGCAAATTGTGGGTGCCATCCCTTTGCACGGAAAGGACGAACATTAAAACAATGATTCTTTCCCAAGGAGGAAAGCAGAATACACACACACACACACACACACACACACACGGTGGCAATTATGTTCCCCCCTCCACAAATAAATCTCCAGCATTACACAGATGTTGCAGGCTCTCCAAATGCAAATAATGCAAACCTGAACATGATTCAACTAATTTTCTATAAGGCAAATAAATTTCATTCGCTCGGTGTCTCATCATCTTAAAACCCCTTCAGGGACAATCAGCGGCATTACATTTCTCTGAAGTCCTTTCTCGTGTGTAATGTGCTATTGGCTACTTTATAGCTAATATACATGTGGCAAGCAAACAAATTGTCCCACAGTGATTTCTTTCCCGCTAAAGTGATTTCTCTATTAAAATGAAAAGGGGGGGGCGCGGGGGAAGAGAGAGAAAAAGCAAGTAGGTTTAGGGAATATTGATATGAGAAATGGATGTTGCGCAGGGCTCTCAGCTCAGTGGAAGAGCACATACTCTGAAGAAGAAGAGTTTGGATTTGATATCCCACTTTATCACTACCCTAAGGAGTCTCAAAGTGGCTAACATTCTCCTTTCCCTTCCTCCCCCACAACAAACACTCTGTGAGGTGAGTGAGGCTGAGAGACTTCAGAGAAGTGTGACTAGCCCAAGGTCACCCAGCAGCTGCGTGTGGAGGAGCAGGGAAGCGAACCCAGTTCACCAGATTACGAGTCCACCACTCTGAACCACTACACCACACTGGCTCACACTAGCTCTGCTTGCGGAATACCCCTTGTTATAATCCTCACAATTTTAAGGACTAGGAAAGTCACCAGCCTGAGAACTTGGAATGGGTCTGTTAGCCCCAACCATGAATCTGGTACCTTTTGCTCACTGTCTAAACAGAAATGGGGGACAATTTCAGTTCAGTTCACAGGTGGACCAAGTTTCAGTTGTTACTATCAGTATGTAAAGCACTTAAAAAGGTAAAGGACCCCTGACAGTTAAGTCCAGTTGTGAACGACTCTGGGGTTGCGGTGCTCATCTCGCTTTAATGTCCGAGGGAGCCGACGTTTGTCCGCAGACAGTTTTTCCGGGTCATGTGGCCAGCATAACTAAGCCGCTTCTGGTGAAACCAGAGCAGCACATGGTAACGCCATTTACCTTCCCGCCGGAGTGGTACCTATTTATCTACTTGCACTTTGACGTGCTTTCGAACTGCTAGGTTGGCAGGAGCTGGGACCGAACAATGGGAGCTCACGCCGTCACAGCGATTCGAACCACCAACCTTCCCATTGGCAAGCCCTAGGCTCAGTGGTTTAGACCACAGCACCACCTGCATCCCTTGTGTGAGATTTAGGGAGGGACTAATCTACCCATTTTGGTTTATCACAATTTCTCATTTTTGTAACTTTACGTTCAGTTACCGCATGTCCACATCAGTTTGCAATTAAAAAAAGAAGAAGCCCAAATGAAAACTCACCAGCATTTTAGTGGGAATTTATCTTAAAGTACACAGTTCTGTATTCTGTCTTGGCTAAAATATTCACAGCACGTTCCCCTAAGAGAGCAGTTCCCCTAGCTGGGTTAATGGGTTTTTGCCATGTGTGTCCACTTGTTAGAATTTAAGTAGTGTTTTAAATGTATTTGTGTTTGTAACAGTTTTTAATAACCTTATTTGTAAATTGTCTTGAGACAATAGTTTCAAAAACAATTAATAAATTAATAATATGATGTGTTTTGTATGTTATTTTCATGAATATATGCATTTTTATGCACACTTTATCCTAGTGTTTGTACATGTGTCTATATATAGTACACATTACATGGCTGGAGAACTGCATTGCAAAATTTGGGGAGGTGCAAATTTCGAGGGATGGCTGTGTTTTGGTTTGTGTATTGTTTTGGAAAGGGCAAATTAGGCTGAATTCGAACTGAATCCAATTTCTCCGCCCATCCCCGGTGGAATTGGTTTGTTGTCTGTTCAAACATCTGTAAGCCTCCATTTATTTCTCTTTTATGTGGGCTAGGAAACACAGAATGCTTGGCCTTTTCATTGTAAAACATGATATACCACCATTTCTTTTCCTTGAGTCCATTGGTTTCTCTTCAATATTTTCCCTCATCCATAAGTGAAAACCTTTCCCCTCATATTCTACACACACACACACACACACACACACATACACACACACACACACAAAATGCCTTCGTTGCGTGTATCTATGGTTTCAACATTAACCTTTTCCTCTCTGGGACACTAATTTGTACAAATTATGTCCATTCCCTAAAGCAAGGTGATATTTATCATGCCATAAATTCTAACTACCTTGAAGAGGGGAGAGAGCGCTAGAAAGGCAAAGGGAATCTCTTCACCTCAAACTGACCCTTCCAGGCCAGGGCACAAGGGAATGGGATAATGATGCTCTCTAAGAATAGAGGATTTAGATGGTAGGTTGCTCAGATGATCTATGGACTCATTCCACAAGACAGTCCGTAGAATCAAAATCCTACACTGGAATGGCTCCTGAATTGAAACCTCTGGTACTCTGTCCTAGCTAGGTGTCAAGTCTGGTCTAGGAGTAGCAGTGTGAGGTAATCTAGGAGATGGATACAGCAACTATGGGGCAAAGTTGGTAGCATGGACAAAAAGGGTCAAAAAGCAAATTAGAAGTCATGACTAAAGGACAAACTGGGAGGCAAGACCATAGACCAACCCAGTAGGAATATGCCATTTGTCAGGGACCGTGCTGAGGAGGACTGCACTGAGGAAGAATGGTAGGAGCCACCCCCATCCTCTGATCCTGAATCTTCCTAGGAGCAGGAGGACAGTATAGATTTGGAACAATGGTTTGCAGAGGGGCATAGTTCAGAAGGCAGAAGCTGGGAAATACTGGATGGGGAACAACTAGGTGAAGAAACAGTGGAAGAGAGAGGGTTAACAGATTCACAGTCTCTGGACAGCACACCCCCCCCGTCTCCAAAGACACGGAGAGCTCAGAAAGTGTTAGAACAGGAAGAGCAGAGGCTATAGGCTCAGATTACAAGATGTAGGAGTGATGTAGATTAATAGGGACGGAAGGGGGGGGGTGAGCCTAGCCTTAACTGAGAGCTCCACCATTTCTAGTAGACGTGTTCTTTGTGATTATTAAAAAATCTAACTGGTAAGATTTTTTTTTTGTTTAATCTCTTATTTACTGCCACAGGAGAGGAAGCTGATCCCCCAAAGCCTGTTCACCATTACTCAGAAAGTCAAGCAAGACTCACCTGGGACAGGAAGTCCTCTGGTCCCACTTATTGTCCAGGAGTCTAGGTGGATGGAGCCAGTTCAGGACCAGCCTGAAGGTCACATTGGAAAGGATGACACCTGAGATGGTGCCCAAGCAGCCTTTCTCCATCGCTTTCCCCATTTCTCCCTCACAACCCAGTCTAAACCACTGATCTTGGTGAGCGGGAGGAAACAAGTGGCAGCAGGTGTTCCAGAGGCTCTAGCTTTCTGCGGCCATTAAGGAGAGAAGAAATTGCCTGGTGAGTAAATAAATAAATGATTAAAAGGAGGCCCTCGGAAGATGCCAGTGTGTGTTGGTTAGAGTGTCAGTTTAGGACAGCATTTCTTAACCTGTGGGTCCCCAGATGGTGTTGGACTACAACTCCCATCACCCCTAGCTAGCAAGGCCAGAGCTCAGGGATGATGGGGGTTGTAGTCCAACAACATCTGGGGACCCACAGGTTGAGAACCGCTGGTCTAGGATGTGGGAGGCCAGGGGTTTAAATTCCTTCATGGCCACGAGACCCCCTAGGTGATCTTGGGGAGCAGTCACCGCCTCTTAGCCTAACCTACCTCACAGGGTTGAGAGAGTGATGTAAACCACCTTGAGTTCTAAGGAGGAAAAGGGGGCATATAAATGAGATGATAGGTAGATAGATAGATAGATAGATGATAGATGATAGATAGATAGATAGATGATAGATAGATAGATATAGATAGATGATATAAATAGATGATAGATAGATCACAAACAAGACCAGGAAGGCCAGAAACTTCAAAGTACTGAAGAAATGTTGGAGGCAATTGCTACTACAGTGGTACTTCAGGTTACATACGCTTCAGGTTACAGACTCCGCTAACCAGAATAGTACCTTGGGTTAAAAACTTTGCTTCAGGATGAGAACAGAAATCATGCTCCAGCGGTGCGGCGGCAGCGGGAGGCCCCATTAGCTAAAGTGGTGCTTCAGGTTAAGAACTGTTTCAGGTTATGAATGGACCTCCAGAATGAATTAAGTACTTAACCCGAGGTACCACTGTATTCACACCCATTAGGGCAAATGGGACCGGGGGTGGCACTGCCTATTGGCTTCCTCTTCCTTCGTCTCTGTGTCGCCACTGTAGAACTTTGCAGGGACGAGAATGGGCATTGAACTAGTACTGGTTGACTCTTCCTGTCATTAACTCTGGTTCCACCTACTGTTGGCCTCCTGCGTTACACCTTACTGGTCCCAACGGGCACCAGCCATGAGATGCCAGCTGGGAAATGTGAATTTTGTCAACATCACTGACGGTGCTGGAACAAGAGATCACTCAGGTTCCCGTGCGGGTGGCTACTTTGGGCTCATAGGTCTTGACACTTTTAATTAACGTGTTTATTAAAGCATGCACGCAGTTCTCTCTCGGCACCAGTAGGGGGCTGTCCACGCTGTTTGGGAAGGAATGTGGTGCCTCAGCAGATTCAGCTCTCTCCTGTCGAAAGCCTTTTGCAGAAAGACCTCCCCACAGCCGAGCCCCAAATCATGTCCCCATTTACATGCTTTCCCATTAGTTAATTCATTTTGAAGAACTTGGCTAATGCTTTCAACCGACATCATTTAGCTTTGCAGACGACGGTGACCTCAAGCACATAGATCTATCATGGTCTCTTGTTTTGCTTGTATCACATTCTCTGCCAAGACGAAGCAGATGGCTGGAACCATTAAAAGCGGGGCAGGAGGAAATGAAATTGGAAGGAGAAGCCTTACGGAAACCGACGCGTACATTGTCAAGGGCAGTGCACACATTAGGTCAATTTTTTAAAAAAGGAATTCCAACAGTCAATGGATACAAAAGCAGCAGAAACAACCCATTAAGTGGTGATTCTATTGTTTGTTTGAATGGAGCCATCCGTTTATGATTCTGTGTAAGCTAAGAGTGAAAGAGAAAAGAAGACCTCTGCTCCGAGGTGCTTACAATCTGAGATTTGACAAACACCACAGTCCCTCTCAATTTCAGTTTCTCATTTTTCCTTTCTTCAATTCATATCCGCAGTAATGTGAGAATTAATGGGCCATAGCAAGCTAACTTATTCTGTCAGTGCAAGGATTTTCACTTGTGGAGGAGAACTCCCCGCTCCTCTCCTCTTCCCACCCACATCCTGCCCCCTTCCTAAACTTGCTCTGGAGGGTTGGGGAAACCCCCAGGACAGATTTAGTGGCACATAGGGGAAGAGAGATTTAGGGGCACATAGGGGAAGAGAGGAGGAGGTTCTGTTGTGCAAATGAAAATTCTAACACTGACAGAACAAGTTGGTTGGATAACAGCATTTTTTAAAAAATAAAAATACGAATTTTAGGTTATATTTTAATGATCAAGATTTAATATATATTTTAACTGCCGCTGTATCTGAATTGTCTCTGTTATACCCAATTGCAATTCAATGTATTCCTTTTTTAAAAAAATAATTTTTATTAACAGGCCAATCAAATCACATTAATTCCAAATTACACAGCCAAATTTTTAAATTTTGTTGGGGGTACCCATACTTCGAGCTCAGAAAGCGATCCAAACATCTCTCTTGCTGCTGTACACAGTTCTGTCAAAATAGTATTCACAGTTCTGTTCAATCTTCTCTTTTGTTATTTTCCTCATCTTCTTGTTGTTATCATATATTCCTTTCTTTGTGATCTCTGGTAGTCTCCACAAGCAGGTTGAAAACAAACGTTGTTATATCCTGTGTGGATTTTACACTCCTCCAAGAGCCATATCAAAATAGACAGACGCCATTTCCGTACCTCCGTACAAAACATTCCCAAAGTCTGTCCGTTAATTTCCACAGGCCTGCCAGTCTCTCCTCAATTTCCTCAGGGGGCCCTGCCAGGTCAAACTCACATTCCGATATAATAACAAACCATGGTCCTCCTTCCCCTCGATCGTCCTGTGGCCAGGCCAGGTAACAAATCTCTTTTTAGCTGCGTCACAAAGAGCTTCCATTCCTTTCCCAATGTTCCCACAAGCCATGTCTTTGATTAGTAATTTATTTCCACACAGTTCTTAATTATCCTGCTTGTAATCAGTAATTGCAACGATTCTTTCTTGGGGGGAGGGTTATTAGGTACTCACATAAGATAAAAAAAGAAAAGTCCCCCCCCCTTTCCAGTCCCGCTCCGACATACTGATCCTCTAATGAATCTTCTTCTTGATTTATGAGTCCAGCCCGTCACTCCACTTCACAGAGATCACTTTAATTAGCAGTCTTATCTCCCAATCTTCACTCGAAATATGTGCATATGCTTCTCTCTAATCGTTTATTTTGAGCTCCTGCAACCAGACGCGCGATCAGAGACAGCTTCAGGGAGAGCCGTCTCGCACAAGGGCTGTGTGCCTAGTGCCCTCACCCCCTTCTTTCGAATCTGGGGGTGATTTATGGCAACCGCAGGCAAGGCAGTGTTCCCCATTCCCTTGGGGTAACAAGGGAGGCTGCGTACTCCCATATCAGCCTCTTAATTACCTCGTGTGAGTTGGAGAGATGGAATTGTCGGCCATCTTCCAATGCGCCCCTAGCGCCCCTCCCCCCGCAATTCAATGTATTCCTGTTGTGTTTTATGATTTTCCTGATATTGTAAGTGAGCCGGAACTGGTCTGTGACCGTAATAATAAAATTCAATTCAATAATAATAATAATATCATCATGAAAATTCACCAGCACTTTAGTGTGAATTTCTCCTAATAAGCACGTTTCTTTGTTTTGCAATCATTTTTTATTAAATTTTCCAAAGTTTGACATATAAATTTCAATACATAATCAATTTATCTTTTCTCAACTTCCCATGCCATTTAATAAAAATTTATTACAAAAAAAGCGCATGTTTGTATGCAGTTTTGACCAACATGCAAATTTCTGCAAGGAAAATGCACTCATTTCCGCACACATCATTTGGTTGGAGAACTCCCATCGCAAAATTCAGAGAAGTGTGAATTTCAAAGGATTGCTGTGCATCGTGGTGTGTTTATTGGTTTGAGAATGCATGGGTTTGAAACAAAATTGAATTTCTGCCCTGTCCCTATACCAAATGGATGTGGGTGCGGGAATGCAGAGGAAGGCCAATTGGGAAAAGAGAGGATATAAGAACATAAGCAGAACCACCTGGATCAGGCCAATGACCCAGCGAGTCCAGCATCCTGACCTTACAATGGCCAACCACTGTTATTGGCGCTGTGGTCTAAACCAGTAAGCTGGGCTTGCTCATCGGAAGGTTGGAGGTTTGAATCTCCGCGATGAGGTGAGCTCCCATTGCTCGGTCCCTGCTCCTGCCAACCTAGCAGTTCGAAAGCACGTCAAAGTGCAAATAGATAAATAGGTACCGCTCCAGCGGGAAGGTAAACAGCATTTCCATGCACTGCTCTGCTTCACAAGAAAGCGGCTCCCTCAGCCAATAAAGCGAGATGAGTGCCGCAGCCCAAGAGTCATCCGCAACTGGACCTAACAGTCAGGGGTCCCTTTACCTTTACCTAAGCTGCTTTAGGATTCACTGAATGGAAAGTGGAAAAGAAACACAATAAATAAAATAAATCAACCAGAATCATAGCTGTCAACCATCCCTTATTTGGCAGGAAACTCCCTTATCCCAGTGCCGTGTCCCGCTGCTGTCCCGGATTGATGATATCCAGTAAATTTCCCTCGTTTCAAAGGAAGCAGCTCCTCTCCCTCCCTCCTTGCCGGCCAGGGAGAAGGGAGGCTCCAGCTGTGTTGCTTGGCTGCATTGCTCACCCAATAAGGAGTCTAAGAATGACTGGGGGCTGGAGCTTGCATGCCTTGTGCCGATCAAATCGGCCGCGTTGCCTGGGGCCTTGCCTTTGCTCAGCACTTCCAAGTGGAGAGGTGACGGTGGTTTTCCTTGCTGCATCCCCTTTGCCGGGTTGCTGCGCTGTGGGAACCACCGCTTGAGGCTTCGTTTGGCTGCTGGCTGGGCTTTCTGCCTTTGGCTTGGAGGGGCTCAGAAGTTGAACATACCTGTGTTCATAAAATCCCTTAAATCTGTAAGTTGACAGCTATGACCAGAATTGTGAGCTGGGAGCCAAAGAATGACTCCAGTGGCTACTAATGGCTTGGCTACACTCAGCCAGGTCTCTCTCTCTCCCCCACCTCCATCTTTCAATGTCAAACTCTCCTGTGCCATTTCACAAAATGTTTTTGAGAGTCACTTCCCATTCAAAAGAATGTATTCAAAAGCACCTGGCATCCCAGGGTGCTTACCTGAGAAACAGCATCACGTCTTTAAGGTGTATCTGGAATTAATTATTTGGATCCTGTACCACCCACAGCCCTCTGGGTAGATATGCACAAATGATATAGGCTCCGAGGGCAGACAACTCCTCTTTAAAGTACGTAAATCTCTCTCCATTTCTAAAACAAAAGGAAAATCAAGATCTAGGGGTACTGAATCGAACAATTCCACGGAAATGGAAATAATTCTCCTGACAATCTTCTCTTTCTGAATTGCTAGTCATTATGCTGCCAGTGGAACCCCGGCCAGTTTTAAAGTTTAAAATGGGCTCTCTCAAAAGAGCTATTTATTTTGAGTAGGTGGCAATTTCCTGGCCTCACCTCACCCAGAAATTTATATAGTATTTTAGTAGCTATTTGCCTCTTGGCAGTTTTTATAAAGATTGCTATTTTTAAAAGCCCATGGCAGCCTTTCAAGTGTCCGTTGGTTTTCGGTGGAACTCTGCATGTGTTTTTTCAATCTTGTTTTTCAGCCGCTTCCTAAATTGCCTGAGATCCGCCATCATCTTCATTCTATGGATCCACTCGCATGACAGGGACATAGTTGGCAGCTTGACTGGCGTGATATTTGAGTGATTTCTCTGTGTGCCCACCTGGAACTACTCTGCCATGGAAGATGGAACATCTCCAACCCCTTGGCACTTGCTGGTCTGGCTCCTAAAACCCCTCACAGAGCTACAATTCTCAGAATAGATCTCTCTTCAAAAGGAACTCCTTTCAATTGGACCAGGAATCTCCTCACAAGTCTCTGCTCCCTCAAAAAACTACAGCTCCCAGAATTCTTTGGGGGAAGAAGCCATGATGGTTTAAAGTGGTATCATAGTACTTTAAAATGGATGGTGTGAATGCGGCCTCCCCGAAACATGGACATTCCACCTGAAATGCAAAAGAGGAAGGGATTTTACCCCATTCTCTTTCCACAGAACCTTTCCTGAAATACAACAAGCCAACGTTTTGATGTTTCAGAATTGTGATCCAGACTTCTCTCCCTTTCCCCAAGACAGTTTCCAGCATTCCGCACACTCCTAAACTCTATCCAGGCATTCTGCATTCAAGATGGCTGACATTGGGACCACACTGGCACCTCTCAGGTGGGCCCCAATGCCATTCTAAGAGAACGAAGGAGGTGTTCGTGGCGAGTTCTGGCACCTCTTTTTCTAGAAAAATAGCACTGTGTATATTGATTAGCAGCCAAGTGCTGATCTCAGTTAGGTTCCCATCAGCTAAGCCCTTCCCCACTTTACTCAGGAGAAATATCAAGAGGTCTATGATTTATTGGTTTATTGGTTAATGATCCCCAATCAATAAGCAGTAATTAGCCTTTGGCTTAACCTTCACCCTTTGCCAGAAGGCAAGATTTCACTTCAGTTTCAACTGCTGCCATGGGAATGAATGAGAGTTATAAGAGTAGAAGTTCTTACCCTAGTCTGTATCTGCATTGGATTAAGAATTGTTTCTTGGTATGTTTATGTTTATGGGACTCGGGTGGCGCTGTGGTCTAAACCACAGAGCCTAGGGCTTGCCGATCGGAAGGTCGGCAGTTCGAATACCTGTGATGTGGTGAGCTCCCATTGTTCAGTCCCAGATCCTGCCCACCTAGTGGTTTGAAAGCACGTCAAAGTGCAAGTAGATAAATAGGTACCGCTCCAGTGGGAAGGTAAACGGCATTTCCATGCATTGCTCTGGTTTGCCACAAGCAGCTTAGTCATGCTGGCCACATGACCCAGAAAAACTTTCTGCAAACGCCAGCTCCCTCGGCCTATAGAGCAAGATGAGCACGCAACCCCAGAGTAGCCCGCAACTGGACCTAACGTCAGGGGTAACTTTACCTTTTATGTTTATTTATTTATTTATTTTACTGATGATGCTTTTGCTGTTAATCACTTCAGGATGTCTCCTGGGAAGCTAGCCATAAATGAAATAAATAACTCATGCTGGGTCCTGCCATTGGGGTCTGGCCTGTTGTGTTATTGGATCACTGCAGTACCATCTTTGGCCAGTGGTCTTGGGGGCACCCCAGTGCAGCAGAGAGCAAAGCAGAAGGCCACAGGCTAGTGGCGCAGGGTGTGAGGTGCCAAGATCCTGTTCAAGATTCTTAAGAACGTTAGAAGAGTCCTGCTGGAGCAGACGAATGGCCCACTTACCCCAGGATCCTTATCTTGCAGGAGTTGAACGGGTGCCCATGGGAAACCTGCAAGCTAGACATGAGCACAACTGCACTCTACTCACCTGTGATTCCCAGCAACAGATTTTAAGGGCCATACTCCCTCTGACAATGGAGGTAGAAGCCAGCCACTGTGGCTAGTAACTGTTGATGCCTTTTGGTTTGAATGAAATGCAGGATGGTTTGGTTAAGTCTGTTGTTGTTATTTAGTTGTTTAGTTGTGTCCGACTCTTTGTGACCCCATGGACCAGAGCACGCCAGGCACTCCTGTCTTCCACTGCCTCTCACAGTTTGGTCACACTCATGCTGGTAGCTTCGAGAACACTGTCCAACCATCTTGTCCTCTGTCGTCCCCTTCTCCTTGTGCCCTCCATCTTTCCCAACATCAGGGTCTTTTCCAGGGAGTCTTCTCTTCTCATGAGGTGGCCAAAGTCTTGGAGCCTCAGCTTCAGGATCTGTCCTTCCAGTGAGCACTCAGGGCTGATTTCCTTCAGAATGGATCAGTTTGATCTTCTTGCATCCATGGGACTCTCAAGAGTCTCCTCCAGCACCATAATCCAAAAGCATCAATTCTTCGGCGATCAGCCTTCTTTATGGTAGGGACATGGAGGGCGCTGTGGTCTAAACCACTGAGCCTCTTGGGTTTGCCAATCAGAAGGTCAGCATTTCAAATCCCTGTGACGAAGTGAGCTCTCGTTGCTCTGTCCCAGCTCCTGCCAACCTAGCAGTTTGAAGCATGCCAGTGCAAGCAGACAAATAGGTATTGCTGCGGCAGGAAAGTAAATAGCATTTCCGTGCGCTCTGGTTTCCATCACTGTGTTCCGTTGTGCCAGAAGTGGTTTAGTGATGCTGGCCACAGGACCCGGAAAGCTGCCTGTGGACAAACGCTGGCTCCCTCAGCCTGAAAGCAAGATGAGCGCCACAACCCCATAGTCGCCTTTGACTGGACTTAACAGTCCAGGGGACCTTTACCTTACCTTTACCTTTTACACCATCATAATGGACTGTCTCTTCCTTTTGATGGACTAGAATGGGGTAACCAGCATGACACCCTCCATATATTGCTAGACTACAATTCCTATCATTCCTGACCCTTGGCCATGCTAGCTGGAGGACATCTTGTTGGCTGCCCAATGGATTAGGACAAATTCTCATATTTGAATCCCACATTCCTCCTTAGACATCATGGTGGCCTTGAGGAGCAGAATTCCAGATGTTCTCAGAGGCTGAAAAGCCAATTGCACTTTATGATGGAAACTATCATATTTTGCTGTTGATCTCAGGTGGTTGAGGACACATTCTAGGTCAGCATGTGGCCTTCCAGATGCTGTGGGACTACAACTCCCATCATTCCCGGTTGATGGACATGCTGTCGGCCAAATGCATCTGGGGAGCTTCTGTTTCAGATGCTCTGGAAGAATTTGCACAGTCTGGACATTGGGAGGGATGACTTCCTCCCTCTCTTCAAGACATTCCTGTTCACCCACTGGCTGTGGCGGTAGCAGAGAACACCTGCTAACAAGCTCTTTCCCAACGCGGTGGAGCCAACTGGCACAGAATGCCTTTTAAATTAAACCTCCTCCTCTTGACATTTAGGCACTGCCAATGTGCTCACACTCTTGCTTCAGTGACTCAACATGTGCCAGTGGTTTGGAAAAGCCCAGCGCAGAACCAGATGAATTGGATAGGGCAGAAAACAGATTGCAGTCAGATGCTTCGGCGTGGAGGAAATCAACTGGGGAGGTGGGGGGGAGAGGAAAGAGAAGCCTATAGAGCTTCCCTGACACCCAATAGCAGGCAGCAGATCAGGTTGCGGGGAGAGACCCCTGAAGGCAACAGAAGGGGAGAAACAAGAGAAGTGAAGGAATACATTAAGATAACAGATACGAATTTTGTACTCACAATATTTCAAAGTTTCCAAACCCGCAACCGCCTCATTCTTGTGATATTTCAAACGTTCTTTCGAGACTTTCTAAATCCCTGTGATTACACATGCACACTTATTTTGTTGCACTCCACCCCAATCTCCTATGTGAGATTCCAGGGGTCTCGCAGTAACGCAGGGTTCGTGTTTCCTTTTGGGAATGAGGCACAACAGAGACTCTGGTGTCTTTATGATATACAGTCGTATCTTGGTTGCCGAACGCCTTGGAACTTGTATGTTTCGGTTCCCAGATGATCGAAAACCAGAAGTGAGTGTTGTGGTTTTCTAACGATTTTCGGAAGCCAAACGTCCGGCACGGCTTCTGATTGGCTGCAGAAGCTTCCTGCAGCCAATCAGAAGCCGCGCTTTGGTTTCTGAACGTTTTGGAAGTCGAATGGACTTCCGGAATGGATTCCACTCAATTTCCAAGGTACGACTGTATAGTTTATTTACACATATATACAAACTGAGTCTAGGGGTGGGGGAATCCTAGCATTACACCCCAAGAGGGTCTCCTTCGTCTCCCATAGGTGCAACTATACTGCATTTTTTTTAAGAAGACCTCAGCCATGGCTCTGCATCTCCCACTCCTGGTGAGGACTTATCTCCCTGCCCGCATCATACTCTGATCCCATCTCTCAAGCTCACAAAACTGACAATTTTCCCCCTACTCGTTTACATCAGGCCCAAAGCAATTCTGAAACATCTCCTCCCCATTCTGTCTTCACTAACTATTCCCCATATGCAGCCAGCACAGCCTTTGATTCACTGATAGCCAGTCTTCGTTTCTTAATGGCTTATCTGCCAGGGGATTCCCCATCAAGGAAAAAGCAGTTTTAGCTTTTATTTTCACATTAGGGAAGGGGATCTGGAACTCGGGAATTTAGGGGAGTCAAGGAACCCCACACGCCCATCGCAATATTATTTACAGTCCAGTAAGAACATCTAACTCAATGGTAAATCTTATGGAATTTAATGGGCCTTGCTTATTACTTAATTTCATTTTTTATTGTTCATATGCCAGCTGATCATAAGAAGTACTGTTTAAGAACTGGCACCTGGGTTTTCTGTTTTCCTCTTCCCTCCCTCTCCCTTTTTCCTTGTGTGTTGCATTTTTTTTTAAAGACTGTAATCCTGCAGGAAGAGACTGCTATGTTTCAACTGCTTGCATGTAATCCACCTTGGCAGCTTTTCGGGCTAAAGAATGGCACACAAATGCTCTAAATCAGGCATAGGCAAACTCCAGCCCTCCAGAAGTTTGGGACTACAATTCCCACCATCCCTGACCACTGGTCCTGTTAGCTAGGGGTGATGGGAACTGTAGTCCCAAACATCTGGAGGGCTGGAGTTTGCCTCTGCCTGCTCTAAATAAATGAATAAATTCTGAGAACTTCCCCAGGCAGAAGACCAAACACCTTGTTATGTACTGAGTTGAATAGGCTCCAAAATGCAGCAGTCTGATTCGTCCTAGAACAATAGGATCCAGAATGCAGCAGTCTGATTGGTCCGCAGGAGCCACCCAATCCAACTCCAGGTGGAAGTGAATCCGCAACCTGATTGGCCTACAGGAGAGTCCCGGAATTAGCCAATCACGTGGGGCCCATTGTGTAAATAATGTATATAAAGCAGACATTCTGGGGGAACTTCCATTCCTCACTACCATGAGCTGAATAAAGAGCATGAAATCCACACTCGACTCTGAGTATATTTCACACCTCTTGTGATGAAAACTTGAATCCATGCCTGTCTCCTCAATCTCATCAATGCGCTTGTTCAGTTTAGTGCTATAGCTTCTTCCTTCTGTGATAATATAGCTCAGTGGGTACAGCACGAGACTCTTAATCTCAGTGCCATGTGTTCGAGCCTCACATTGGGCAAAAGATGCCTGCATTTCGGGAGGGGTTGGACTAGATGACCCTCATGGTCCCTTTCAACTCTGCAGTTCTATGATTCTCTATTTCCTGTGCGCTCTTTGGACCTGGGTTCTGTGGGTTTACATCTGTTTACTCAAACAGCCTCCGCAGAACATCACAGCTGCTCATGGATAAAGTACAAAGCAGTAGCATAGATCAGGTTTCCTGAAATCCTTTTGGGAGAAAATCTTTGGACAACTGTTAATGCCCCAATCATCCTTTCTTGCAGGGCTCCCTTACCCTCTTCCGCCTCCCATCCTTGCTTTAAATCTATTGAAGATAAGCTATTAAAAGGAAGGTTTATGTGGAGCCATCTGAGTGCAACAAAAGGGGGGTTGAGATAAATGCGCCTCACTCCCCCATCTGATTTGCTCCGTATAAGATATCTACTTAGAATTAGGTCACCGTCTCTACATTTCTTTGCTCTTCTCCATTCGCTGTATTAACCTTTCATGTTTTCAGACTCTGCCCTACAGTTTTAAAACACGTGAACTTTCACTTTCCCTCCCAGACATGCCTTCCATCGAATCAATTTTCTCAAGAAGACGCGGCGTTCCTCCCCCCCCCCTTCTCCGCGGTGGCGGCCGCACTTGATTTTCAAACAGTTTGGCCCATCTTTCAAATGCCACTTCAAGCAAACAACTTACGGAGGGGAGAGACAAGGCAGAACAATAAACCGACTGTAAAATGGCTCATACAGAGATGAAGGCTGGTGTTTGTTCCTGGGCTTTTCAATTAAAGGGCGGGAGACTCACACCATTTTAAAAGGCGGCAACGCCAGCAGGGAACCTTAAAAAAACACACACATTTTAAGAACGGGAATGAAGGTTGAGAGATAGCGGCGATGGGCATAATCCCTTGGTTCTGCTCAGGGAAAGGCAGGGAGAGAGCAGAACCCGTAATCTTTTCTCAAAGTTTGAGGTTGCTAGGTTTTTTCCTCTTTTTTATTTTAGTATTATTAATTGACTTCCATGTTGTTGTTGTTTAGTCGTTTAGTCGTGTCCGACTCTTCGTGACCCCCTGGACCAGAGCACACCAGGCACTCCTGTCTTCCACTGCCTCCCGCGGTTTGGTCAAACTCATGCTGGTAGTTTCGAGAACACTATCCAACCATCTCGTCCTCTGTCGTCCCCTTCTCCTTGTGCCCTCCATTTTTCCCGACATCAGGGTCTTTTCTCTTCTCATGAGGTGGCCAAAGTATTGGAGCCTCATCTTCAGGATCTGTCCTTCCAGTGAGCACTCAGGGCTGATTTCCTTCAGAATGGATAGGTTTGATCTTCTTGCAGTCCATGGGACTCTCAAGAGTCTCCTCCAGCACCATAATTCAAAAGCATCAATTCTTTGGCGATCAGCCTTCTGTATGGCCCAGCTCTCACTTCCATACATCACTACTGGGAATTGACATCCATACACAATCTTAAATACATGTACTGTGGATGTTCCGGTTGTGAACGTGATCCGTGCGGGATGCACTTTCACAACCTGCAGCGGCACGTCTGCGCATGCGCGGGTTGCAATTTGGTGCTTCTGCGCATGCACAAAGCACGATTTAGTGCTTCTGCGCATGCGCGATTTCCGAAACCCGGAAGTAACCCATTCCGGTACTTCCAGGTTTTGGCACATCCGTAACCTGAAAAAACGCAACCTGAAGCCTCTGTAACCCGAGGTAAAACTGTACAAAGAAAGGGTGAAACTGCTAATAATGGTAATAACAACCTTAAATAATTATACCGTTAAATATTGACTTAAACTCCTGCTTGTACATGCTCTTTTCTTATACTTTCCGACTAAACAAAAATAAACCTAAGTAAAAATCCAATAAACTAAATTATATCAAAACAGACTTCCTGTCATTTCCCGATGTAAGTTACATTTACAACATTGAATGTACTTATACTTCTTACCTTGCTCTTACTATATTTTCTAGTACTTTGTTATAACACATCGTTCCATTTTTCCTTATTTAATAATATTTAATTTACACAAGGGTCATTCAAACACTGCCGTAGTTGTTATGTCGTTGTTATATTTTTGTAGGTATTTCTTGAATGTATCCCATTTTTGCGTGAATGATTGTTTTGTACTTCCCCTTAATCTATTTGTCAATTGAGCCATTTCTGCATAGTCTATTAATTTATTATGCCATTCCCTTACTGTTGGTACTTCCCCTCCTTTCCAGTTCGATGCAATTAATAACCAGGCAGCGGCTGTTGCATATAAAAAGATTTCTCTTATATTTTTTGGGATATCACTGCCTAGAATTCCAAGTAGAAATGCTTCTGGCTTCTTTGAAAACGTTAATTTAAAGATAGAAATTGCTAGCGTTAGCACAAGAAGCCCACGCCTTGTCCATTCTTGTACTTGACAAGGAGCACCAACAGAAAGCCACTACCCCTGAATTCACACAAAGCGTGTTCTCCCTCATGGAGAGCATGTGTTGCGGTCGGGTCTGCTGAGCCACCCCTCTGTTGCCAGGCAGGGTCTCTATGTTACGAAAAAGGAGCAATGCTGCTGAGTGCTCCAGATGGCTGGAAAGCCAAACAGGATGTTGATGTTATGGGACTGTACCGTGGGAACAAGGGACAGTCTATTATGTGCACTGAGCACCGGATGTTAGCTCAGAGTGTCACATGACCCTGTACTGGAAGTACATGGGTGGAGTTATTCCCTCTCTGGCTGCTGATGTGAGAGGGTGCAGACATGATTTCTCTGCACTACTGGAAGGACAGAAATAAAGGCATGTAAATACATTTCTGTCTGTCTCTCTCCCCTCCCTGGGAGTGAGGGAGGAGGGATGGTTGTGTTCTTCTCACGCTGAGGAGAATCGGCCGATAGAGACCTCGCCTTGTCTTGCCGGGAGTCGCTGACGGGGAGGTCAACATGGAATCAAAGCCGGGCACCTGGAGAGTGTCAAATTCCTCTGACTGACAAGGCTTGATTCAACACTCTAAAGATGGCCTGGGGCAATGATTGGTTCGCTGGGTTGCTGGGGTAAAAGTTATGTTGCAATTCTGGTGGGAGGGGCAAAATGTTTAAATACTCTGCACGCAGCCTGGAGCTTTCTCTTTGCTGCATGCAACGGATCATCCGCCCACCCGCTCTAAAGTAAGGGGTTGTTGCGTTGACCTTGCTATGCCTGTCATGGGGTCGTCTGCTGTTGGGGCAGGGGCCTGGTAGGAATTTTGTCCATCTGGCGGATTGGCTGGGCCATTTGGTTTTTGCCTACTGCGTAGCAAATCGTCACAACTTGTAAGGTTGCGGTTAGGCATTGGTTATAAATTGGTGGAGGAGGGGTTAGGATAGGCTGGGCCTGCCCCTCCATGGTCGCTGCAGAAAGGGAATTCTGTTAAAGGAATCCTGGGGCTTGCCATCTTTTCATCCAGTCCCTGGAATGGGACCAGGGCCGGCAAGCCTTGGGGAGCATGCGGGTGAGAATTGAGGGCCTGTGACTCAGCTCCATTTCTCCCCGACTTGTTTTCCCTTACTGGCTTTCGGTGGTGCCCGGAAGTCGGTTCTGTCCCCAGGCGGGGGGACAGATAGTCTTAACCAATGCCTAAACAACCACTCACGGTTTTGTATTTAAATAAAGCTGTGGCCAAAATTATGCCAAAAACCTTAAACAAAAATTAAGTGTGCGTTGTGAGTTATTTGGGGGGTGGCTTGGGGACCTCGACACGCAACACCTTATTCCGTTTCCCTGATCGTTCATTTCCGCATTTAATCTGAGCTTTCACACAATGTTAAAGCCACTTCCAGAAAATCTAGTGGAATATAGTGGAAGTTGACTGCTAATTTCCACGTTAATTGCTTCCAGAAAGAAAACAAAACAGTTTGCAACGCCCTTAACTCAGAAAATCAAAGGAGTAAAGCGATGGAATTTGCGGGGATAGACTAGCATGCCATTCTCTCCTGCTGCTTTTATGGACGAATCATGGGAGAACATAGGATAGTAGAATTGTAGAATTAGAAGGGACCCTGAGGATCATCTAGTCCAACCCCCTGCAATGAAGGACTATTCAGCTGTCCCATACAGGGATCGAACCTGCAACCTTGACATGATGAACACCACGCTCTAACCAACTGAGCTATCCAGGCAACAGAAAGGATGGGGGAGAAACCACGTGGCTTTGTTGCTGTGTGAATGACATTTAGTGTGCCAAGACAGTATATTGGTCAAAAAACCCCACAGTTCCACAAGATAGCAGGCGGCGCAGTGCGAAATGAACAACAACAACAACGATGATGATGATGATGATGATAATAATAATAATAATAATAATAATAATAATAATAATAATTTATTATTTATACCCTGCCCATCTGGCTGGGTTTCCCCAGCCACTCTGGGCGGCTCCCAACAGAATATTAAAATACAATAATCTATTAAACATTAAAAACTTCCCTAAACAGGGCTGCCTTCAGATGTCTTCTAAAAGTCAGATAGTTGTTTATTTCTTTGACATCTGGTGGGAGGGCGTTCCACAGGGCGGGTGTCACTACCGAGAAGGTCCTCTGCCTGGTTCCCTGTAACTTGGCTTCTCGCAGTGAGGGAACCGCCAGAAGGCCCTCGGAGCTGGACCTCAGTGTCCGGGCTGAATGATGGGTGTGGAGACGCTCCTTCAGGTATAATGGGCCGAGGCTGTTTAGGGCTTTAAAGATCATTTGAAAACACAATAGAAGTGCTAGCATTATAATCGGGGGAAATAACACAGTATCTCCCATGTCTTAATGCACCTAGGTTGTCCTTGACCAACATACACCAATTCCAGAGTGTCACTAGAGCTCTGGACAACTTCAGCCATTCGTGAACAGGCGCAGCCTGGTGTTGAGACACACGTTGAGAAAAACATCTTGGAGATCCCGGGCCACAGGGAGGTTAGGCCAGCCTCAACCACAGCCAGGGCTTTTTTGGCCGTGGCCCTGATCTGGTGGAACACTCTGTGACAAGAGACTAGGGCCCTGCGAGACATGACATCTTTCTGCAGGGCCTGCAAGACAGAGCTGTTCCACCAGGCCTTTGGCCAAGCCACAGTCTGACCCCTTCTTTCTGTAATCCCCATAGAACTCTAGCCCAATGGTTGCCATTGATTTTAGAATGAATTGATTTTAGAATGAATTGATTTTAGAATGTATTTCAATTAATTGATTGTGATTTTATGTAAACTGCATTATTTTTACTGTTGCTAGCTGCTTTGAGCCTGGCTTCGGCTGGGGAGGACGGGATATAAATAAAATAATAATAATAATGATGATGATAATGATGATGATGATGTTCTGATGAACCCATGCACGCCCCATGGGGCTGCTACTGCAAAATACAGAAGCCAGCATGGATGGAGAGATAAAGTGGGGTATAGAAGTGTGTGTACAAAGGAGCCTAAATGTTACATCAGCATACAGAATGATAGCAAACTGGCCAGTGGACACCAAAACCTGCCACCTTAAACCCTGGTGTGCCACCTGATACCATACTAGATAGATCAAGGGCCTCACTCAGTTTCAGGTGGCCTCCGATGCTACTATGAGTGCTGCCCCCAGTCACAGAATCACAGAATTGTTGAGGTGGAAGGGACCACGAGGGCCATCCAGTCCACCCCCTGAAATGTAGGGATCTTTTGCCCAACGTGGGTCTCGAACCCACGACCCTGAGATTAAGAGTCTTATGCTCTACCGACGGAGCCAGTGTAGACCATGCTGAGTGAGATGGAGCAAGGGTCTGAATTTGTAAGGCACCTCCTTGTGTTCCTGATGGGTCGCGTTGGCCTTGACGGTTTGTAGGTTGTGCAAGCTGAGAGCAGACAATCCTAGGACGGGTGGACTGATGGCTTGACCCAGTTTCATAAATGGTCCCCAGATGTTGTTGGACTACAACTCCCATCATCCCCGAGCTCTGGCCTTGCTAGCTAGGGGTGATGGGAGTTGTAGTTCAACAACACCTGGGGATCCACAGGTTGAGAAAGGCTGCCTTCGAAAAACAGGACAGCCCAACTCTTCTCTATCCTTGTCAGGTGTCGAGATAATTTGGGGACTTTGACTCGTGTCATATAAAAGGCCGGGAGCAATTAATATGCAGGAAGTCTCCTGCTGTTTAGGCAATGAGCGCACAGTGCAATCCTGTACTCGATGATGTGCTCATGATAAATGCTCACATGACAAGGTTATTTGGCGCAGAGCAGCTGGAGGGGTTGTCATAGCAACCAGTCCACAATGCCCATAAATCTGGCGCGTAGTTATACTTGCTGTGTATGCAAAACACACACACCCGTCCACAGAACCAGCTCAAGCCCTTTCATTTGCAGAGCTCTCTTGTTCTGCCTCTCCCGCTCTCTCTCACAAACACACACAAACTCATGTGCACATTCTTGCACACATACCGGGCTCTTAAATAATCAACTCCTTCCTATACTGTCCTGTCACGTCCCCCCCAGGGATGGTGGTGGTGGGGTGTGGGAATCCAGCAATCTCTTGAAAACAGAGAAAACTTTCAAGATAATTATTACAGTAAAAGAGACATAGGTTGGTACATAGGTACACAGTCAGATGTTTGGTACCTCTAGCTCAGCATTGTGTGTCTTGATGGACAGATGCTCTCTAGGGTTTCAGGCAGATGACTGTACAAGCCCTACCTAGAAACTGAACCTGTGACCCTCTGCATGCAAAGCAGATGTTCTACTGTATTATAGAAGCATGGAATTTTAGAGTTGGAAGGGACTGTGAGGGTCATCTAATCCAACCCCCTACAATGCAGGAATCTCAACTAAAGCATCCATGATGAAGAAGAAGAAGAAGAAGAAGAAGAAGAAGAAGAGGAGGAGGAGGAGGAGGAGTAGTTTGGATTTGATATTCCGCTTTATCACTACCCGAAGGAGTCTCAAAGCGGCTTAGATTCTCTCCCTTCCTCCCCACAACGAACACTCTGTGAGGTGAGTGGGGCTGAGAGACTTCAGAGAAGTGTGACTAGCCCAAGGTCACCCAGCAGCTGCATGTGGAGGAGCGGGGAAGCGAACCCGGTTCACCAGATTACGAGTCCATCGCTCTTAACCACTACTTAAAAACCTCCAAGGAAGGAGAGGCCACAACCTCCCAAGGGAGACCGTTCCACTGTCAAGCAGCTCTTACTGTTAGAAAGTTCTTCCTGATGTTGAGTCAGAATTTCCTTTCTTGGAACTTGAAGTCATTGGTTTGAGTCCTACCCTGCAGAGCAGGAGAAAACAAGCTTGCTCCCTTTTCAAAGTGTTGGTGCTGACCTTTAAAGCCCTAAAGGGCCTTGGCCCAGTATACCTGAAGGAGCGTCTCCACCCAGTCGTTTTGCCCGGACACTGAGGTCCAGCTCCATGGGCCTTCTGGCGGATCCCTCACTGTGAGAAGTGAGGTTACAGGGAACCAGGCAAAGGGCCTTCTCGGTAGTGGCGCCTGCCCTGTGGAATGCCCTCCCATCAGATGTCAAGGAAATAAACAACTATCTGACTTTCAGAAGACATCTGAAGGCAGCCCTGTTTAGGGAAGTTTTTCATGTTTCATGTTTTATTGTGCTTTTAATATTCAGCTGGGAGCCGTCCAGAGTGGCTGGGGAAACCCAGCTGGGTATAAATAATAATAATAATAATAATAATAATAATAATAATAATAATAATAATTTTTCCACTCTTGAGATATTTGGAGATGGCTATCCTATCTCTTCTCAGTCTCCTCTTTTCCAGGCTAAACATACCCAGCTCCTTCAACCGTTCCTCATCAGGCTTGGTTTTGAGACCCTTGATCATCTTGGTTGCCTGCCTCGGCACACAAAGATATGTGTGTATTATATCACATACATAAAGAAAAGATGGGAGGAGGGGGGGAAAGAATCTAGGCTGGGATTTTACAAATATATTCCATGAATATAGGGACACAGGAAGCTGCCTTATAATGACTCAGACCTGTGGTCCATCTGTAGTTTAGGATTGTCTGCTAGCTGGCAGTGGTATCCCAGGTTTTCAGGTAAGAGTGTCTCTCAACCTTACCTGCAGATGGTGGGGACAGGACTTGTGACCTTTGACATGCACAGCAGATTCTCTACCATTGAGTTATATTCCTGCCCTAAAGTTCAAAGGAGTTGAAATGAATCCAGTGTGCATCAAAAGTAAATTTTAACAACAGAACTATTGCATTGAATTCTGCTGCAAAAAGAGAATTACAAAAAAGGCTCTGTATCGCAATAGGCATGAACAAAGTGCTTTGTTAGTAATGGAGCAATCCTATATACTTTTATAATGGTTGGTTTCTGTTAATAGTAAGAAACATTTATACTACTTGATCATCTTATATAGTAAATTCATGTAAGTTTTCCATTTTTTATGATGTTATATATAATAAGATATGTAAATATTGGAATCATATATCTATCTATCTCTGTCATCTATCTATCTATCTATCTATCTATCTATCTATCTATCTATCTATCATCTATCTATATCTATCATCTATCAATCTATCTATCTATTTATCTATCTATCATCTATCATCTATCATCTATCTATATCTATCTATCTATCTATCATCTATCAATCTTCTATCTATCTATCTATCTATCTATCTATCTATCATCTATCTATCTATCTATCTATCTATCTATCTATCTATCATCTATCTATCTATCATCATCTATAACTATCTATTTATCCATCTATCATCTATCTATAGCTATCTATATCTATCTATATCTATCTATATCTATCTGTCTATTTATCTATATCTATATCTATCTATCTATCATCTATCTATCTATCTATCTATCTATCATCTATCTGTCTATCTATCTATCATGTATCTATCTATCTATCTATCTATCTATCATCATCTATCTATCTATCTATCTATCTATCATCTATCTATCTATCAATCATCTATCTATCTATCATCTATCTATCATCTATCTATCTATCTATCATCTATCTATCATCTCTCTCTCTCTCTCTCTCTCATCTATCTGTCTATCTATCTATCGTATTTATCTATATCTATCTATCTATCTATCTATCTATCTATCATCTCTCTCTCTCTCTCTCGCTCTATCATCTATCATCTATCTATCTATCTATCTATCTATCTATCTATCTATCTATATCTATCCATCTATCTATCTATATCTATCTATATCATCTATCTATCTATTTATCTATATCTATCTATCATGTATTTATCTATATCTATCCATCTATATCTATCTATCTATCTATCTATCTATCATCTATCTATCTATCATCTATCTATCTATCTATCTATCTATCTATCTATCTATCATCTATCATCTATCTATCTGTCTGTCTATCTATCTATCTATCTATCTATCTATCTATCTATCTATCTCATCTATCTGTCTATTTATCTATATCTATATCTATCTATCATCTATCTATCTATCATCTATCTATCTATCATCTATCTATCATCTATCTATCTATCTATCTATCTATCTATCTATCTATCTATCATCTATCTAGCTATCTATATCTATCTATCATCTATCTATATCATCTATCTATCTATCTGTCTATTTATCTATATCTATATCTATCTATCTATCTATCTATCTATCTATCTATCTATCTATCTATCTGTTATATATTGAGTTGAATAGGATCCAAACTGCAGCAGTCTGATTGGTCCTAGAACAATAGGATTCAGAATGCAGCAGTCTGATTGGTTCTAGAACAATGCAGCAGTATGATTGGTTGGCAGGAACCACCCAATCATGCTCCAGATAGAAGTGAATCCACAACCTGATTGGCTTACAGTAGAATTCCGGAATTAGCCAATCATGTGCAGCCCATTGTGTAAGTAATGTATATAAAGCAGATACTTTGAGGGGACATTCATTCATTCCTCCTCACCACTATGAGCTGAATAAAGAGCATGAAATCATTTTGCGACTCTGAGTATATTTCACTATCTATCATCTATCTATCTATCATCTATCTATCTATCTATCTATATCTATCTATCTATCATCTATCTATCTATCATCTATCTGTCTATCTATCTATCATCTATCTATCTATCTATCTATCTATCTATCTATCTATCTATCTATCTATCTATCATCTATCTATCATCTATCTATCATCTATCTATCTATCTATCTATCTATCTATCTATCATCTATCTGTCTATCTGTCTGTCTATCTATCTATCTATCTATCTATCTATCTATCATCATCCATCTTTAGTTTATGAAATGCAATCAGGGAGTGTCACTGTTCTTCCCCAAACATACACACAGATCAGGATATCCATACGTCATATCACCAAGACTCAAATTCTTGGTATATTAGTCTGAATTCCCCGTATTGTGCCAAGCTACTTAAATGCCATGTTTCTGTAGAAAGAAACATTTCCAAAAAGGCTGCTGCCACACACCGAGAAAATCCATTTTTTCTGCTGTCACCAGTTTGGGCAGGAATCCACAAAACGTCTGGCATCCATCAATGCATGTGGGTGGTCTTTAGCTGCTAATGTAAATTGCATCATCTGGCATGAACGAATGTCTCACGAACATAATACGAACGCAGCAAAGAAACTGCCTTGCAGGAGAAGGCATGCAGGAGAAGAATTGTCTTGCAGGAGAAGGGGTTTATATTTGACACCGAATTTCACCTAACGTGAAATTTTGAGGTGGGTTGGGAGGGTTCTTCATAGAAGAAAAACCCAAGGGATTCTGGTGGAAGCAGATGAAGTTTTGAGAAGATCACAAGAATTTCTCATGGGGGGGTCCACATCAGATCTTCTGAGAGTGAGGCCACATCCGTGTAACACATTTAAAGCACTCTTATCACAGCTATGGCTCCCTCCGATGAATCCTGGGAACTGTAGATTGCTAAGTATCCTGAGAGTTGTTTGGTGGCCTCTCACAGAGCCATTCCTAGCACCATTAACAAACTACAGTTCCCAGGATTCTGTGGGAGGGGGGAGCCATGGCTGTTAAAGTGCTATAAGTGAAGGTAAAGGGACCCCTGACCATTAGGTCCAGTCGTGACCGACTCTGGGGTTGCGGCACTCATCTCGCTTTATTGGCCGAGGGAGCCGGCGTACAGCTTCCGGGTCATGAGGCCAGCATGACTAAGCCACTTCTGGCGAACCACGGCAGCACACAGAAACGCCTTTTACTTTCCCGCTGGAGCGGTACCTATTTATCTACTTGCATTTTGACGTGCTTTCGAACTGCTAGGTTAGCAGGAGCAGGGACCGAGCAACGGGAGCTCACCCCATCGCGGGGATTCGAACCGCCGACCTTCTGATCGGCAACTCCTAGGCTCTGTGGTTTAACCCACAGCGCCACCCGCGTCCCTTAAAGTGCTATAGGAGTGCTGTAAAGCAGGGCTTCTCAAGCTATCAGATGTCGTGGGCTGGCAATTCCCACATGTGCCCGGAACGTGGCGAAATGATGCTCCAGGCAAAATATAAAATTCCATGCTTGCTAGGTGAGCAAAGGGTTAAGACACATGGCGCTGAATACACTGGGCACCAGGTTAGGTGTAGGAGTTGCTGGAAGGTGGCATACAAGGTGCAACCCAGCCACCTTAGAGATTCTACTCTGGATTTGGGCAGAGTTGACTTCTTAGCCTTTTTCTTTTGTGTGGACAAGCAGAGTCCCCCAAAACCCTGGGCGGCCCCCGTGTGGAATAACGACTCAAGACAACGTGCTATGGGGGTTAAAATTGGCCACAACTTTATTATGTTTTAGATGTGGGAAGACCTTGGCTCAGGCATTGGGCGTTTATCCCTCCCAGTCCCTCGCCGGGGATCTGGGGAACATCAGGGTTATCCAGTGTGTGGGGTGGGTGGGGGTGGGCTGGCTCTGGAGAACATATGTTCAGAGAGAGCCGCCCCTGTTATGCTGCCGTCGCAGGGGAGAGCAATGACGACCTCTGGGCGTACGGTCAAAGCCTCCCCTCAAAAACCCCTTTAACGGGGAACCCTGGTATCGCCGCCCCAAAGAGAAGGGGGGCATGAGTCACTGCTACCCCCCCCAATTTAGGGAAGATAGACTAAAGGATTCTGCCCAAGGCATGATACCACCAAAGTTGTGATGTTTTGCTACAGGATAGGCAAACCTGCCAATGAAGGGGAATTCCTTTCTGGCCCTTCAACAGCGACTTTGAGGTAGCAGCGCCCGCGTACCTGTGGAGAAAAGGTTAATCTGCAAAAGAAGTCTTAACTGGGGTTGGTAGGGTGGGAGAAGCTCTGGAGCCAACTGACGATTCCCAGGTAAGATCCTTCCCCTATTGTGTGGGCAGGGTGGTCCCTCCCTGTACCTGGCCTGATCACCTTGGCAACGCCTCCCCAGGCGGGATTGGACAACTGGCTGAGGTAGGCGGAGACCTCCAGGTATCCCACCTGGGGAAGGTGAAGTCAAGCCTGTGCTAATGGTGCTGCATAGGGTCCAGGGGGCTGCGCACGACCATGCAAAGGTCGCCCCCCGTTTAATGTGGGGAGCGGTCACTCTTGAAGATGTCCCTCAAGGCAGCGGGTACAGATTTTTCCTTTGGGTTTACTCCCGAAGCCTTTCTCACAAAGCACCAGGCAGTGGAGGCTTAGGGTCAGAGTTTTTCTTCTCTTAGATGGGCTGCCTTTTCAGGTTGATGAGCCCCATCTGCCCCTCGCTTCCCTCTGCAGCATGTGAAGAAACTGCCTTCTTAATCATCAGACCCACATTTGGTCCTGTCTGCTCAATCTTTGCATGCAGAAAAGTCGCTAACTCACCAAGGGTTTGTGACCCATTGGCTACACTCACCTGGTTTAGCCAGCTAGTTTAAGCCATTTCTTGGGGTCTGGCTGCTGTTGCATGCTGGCAGCTTCTAGGAGCCACAGGTGAGAGCTGAGCAAAACTGTATTTTTGTTGTTGTTTAGTCATGTCCAACTCTTCGTGACCCCATGGACCAGAGCACGCCAGGCACTCCTGTCTTCCACTGCCTCCCACAGTTTGGTCAAACTCATGCTGGTAGCTTCAAGAACACTGTCCAACCATCTCGTCCTCTGTCGTCCCCTTCTCCTTGTGCCCTCCATCTTTCCCAATATCAGGGTCTTTTCCAGGGAGTCTTCTCTTCTCACGAGGTGGCCAAAGTATTGGAGCCTCAGCTTCAGGATCTGTCCTTCCAGTGAGCACTCAGGGCTGATTTCCTTCAGAATGGATAGGTTTGATCTTCTTGCAGTCCATGGGACTCAAGAGTCTCCTCCAGCACCAGAATTCAAAAGCATCAATTCTTCGGCGATCAGCCTTCTTTATGATCCAGCTCTTACTTCCACTGTATATATAGTTCAAATAAAACAGAACCAACATTTCAAGAAGCATTCCCTGACTCCCCCCTCCCCCCGGGCAAATGTGGGAATGGTTGAGAACACAGAGCTTAACCCCTGGTAAATACCAGCATCTAAAACCATAGTTTGCACATCTCAAACATCCCCTTTACTTCTAGTGTAAGTAAGTTGTGGTTTGCAGCCATTATGTTCTCTGGTTGAACTCTGAATGCCCTCCACTTTGGAGAAAGACACTCAGAGTCCCAGTAGGAAGTGATTATTACTCGCAGGGCAAGACATTTACTGTGAAAAGGGAAAATGGTTGGAAAGCGGATCCTATGTCTTCGGATGATAACCACATCGAATGAGACCTGGAAGCATTTTGCAAAGATGCGTGAACGAAATATATTGCACCAAGGTGGTGGTGGTGGAGAATATGGCAGTGTAATGTTTAGACAGCTGTAAGGACTTTCCCAGAGGAAATCTTCTTTGGCCAGCCCGTATATGCATGTGAGACTCTTGGAACTGCAAACTATAAGGCAGCAAAGCATGTGTTGCGCGTATTACTCCGCAGCTGAGAATGGGGAAACAAAATACCTTCCTCACCCGATTCACAAATTCACCCCTCCTTTTCTCACCGTTGCAACTTCCACTCTAACATGTAGGCTAAATCAATGTGTGTTACTGTTATGTACTGAGTTGAATAGGATCCAAAATGCGGCAGTCTGATTGGCCCTAGAACAACAGGGCCCAGAATGCAGCAGTCTGATTGGTCCACAGGAGCCACCCAATCCAGCTCTAGGTGGAAGTGAATCCGCAACCTGATTGGCCTACAGGAGAATCCCGGAATTAGCCAATCACGTGGGGCCCATTGTGTAAATAATGTATATAAAGCAGACATTCTGGGAGGACTTCCATTCCTCCTCACCACTATGAGCTGAATAAAGAGCAAGAAATCCACTCTTGACTCCGAGTATATTTCAGTTACCAAAGAAGCAACCACACAGAGCTGTGATCTTGCCCGACCTGGAAAGAATCATGGATATGTGTAGCCTGCAAACCCCCAGGTGGCACTTGTGGGCAACTCTTCGCCACAATGAACTCACAGATGCCAGGGATCAGACTTGAGGCCTATTGCACACAGCTGACCACTGACTTGTGGGGATTCCCTGTGACTTGTTCTTTAGCCACCATGTAACACTTACCGACAGAGAAATCTGTCAAATTCAGTTTCTTGTTTGTTCACATCTCAGCAGCAGGTTGCAGATTTTTAAAAATTTTACTTAAGAGAAATCCTCAGGAAAACCTGACAGAATTTTCGTGCAATTTCTCTTAAGAAATACATTTTTTGCAAGCGGTTCCTCCCCACAATATAATGCATTTTAGCCAAACTTAGGACTGAGTTATTTCTAATTCTTTTCAGCAGTCAACCACTGTAGTACAGTAATAGAAAAATATTATATATTTAGTCAATTATTCTTACTTTGGCTAGGACTTCTCAGGAGAAATGAGGTGTGTGTGATGTCTTAACCAGCTCCAGCCAATTTGTGGTTTCTGAGATACTCTTCGGCCAACTTTATTATATATGTGCATATTCCCATCATTCTTCCCTTGCTTAGGCTTGCCTTCTTGAAGCAGAAAAAGATCTTACGGAACGGAGAAATGGGAAAACGAGAAATGGACAGATATGACAAAGCAGGGATTTCCTATGAACCTGGCTTTACATGGACTAAGTATAGGAAGCATTTACAGGGCTCTGTGTGATTTCTTTTGAAATAAAAAAATTTAAGGTCTTATATATATATATAATAAATGTTCATAAGTGTACCAACCAAGCACGTACATAGATATGTGGACCACATGCCTGGAGCGGCACAGGAAGACCTTCCTGAAACCATTTTGACTCCCAAACTGACCAAATGTTTTCTCTGCAAGGAGGGAGGGGGTGAGGGAACCTTCCCATTGTCTCAGGAATTGGGTAATCACCACCTCAAAGGAATGTGCAGACTACCAGGAAAGGCCATCAGATAAGGCAGTGTCAGATAACCTGACAGACAGGAAAAAACAACAACATTCAAATTTCTGTTGTAGACCACCTTTTCTGTGATGTAGATATGATGTTTGTGGGGGGTGGTCTTGGGTTACACCCCTTCTGTGATGTATGTATGATGTATGGAGGGGTGGTCTTGAGCTTCAGGGAAGGTGATTTAAAATGTCTATATAAGGGCAGGCACACCTTGGTTCTGGGTCCTCTTCCGTCCTCCTGCGTGTGAGGGGAGCACCCTGTTGCAACAGTTCAATAAAGATCAGGCTTACTAGCTGCTTTGCTTCTCAACATTCTCTGGTTGGCCTCTGTTATTTTCTCCTACCGATGGAGAACCTACAAAGGACTCTCTAAGGGCTCTTGTGTCCCCCCATAAGGGAATAAGGGCAGATATTGTTTATTACACTTTGTATAATATAAAGTAGCATATCGGAAAAGACTCAAGGAAAACTTTGCAGCCACTTTCTCCCAACGTAGTTGCACTTTTCATGTCTTACAAGGAGGCTGTGAAATGTACTCAGCGGCTGTGTCCAGAATCTGGAGTACAGTGGTACCTTGGGTTAAGTACTTAATTCGTTCTGGAGGTCCGTTTTTAACCTGAAACTGTTCTTAACCTGAAGCACCACTTTAGCTAATGGGGCTTCCTGCTGCCGCCATGCTGCTGCTGCGTGATTTCTGTTCTTATCCTGAAGCAAAGATCTTAATCCGAGGTACTATTTCTGGGTTAGTGGAGTCTGTAACCTGAAGCGTATGTAACCCAAGGTACCACTGTATCTCTGCATTGACATTTTATTTGGACACCCAAATATCCTCCCTGTGATATCACTACATGGGAGACAACTGAATAGTCTCTTAACTTTTAAACAAACAAACAAACCAGTAACCATCAGAGGCTACAGAGAGCGATGAGAGAACAAGAATATGACTGTACTCTTGTTAAAGCTAGCACTGAAATGTGGTGCTTCTGCTACAAATAATAGTAGAAGTAGAAGTTTCACAAATTAGAAATATTACTGGGGGGGACGGGACTCAGAGGAAAAAGAGAATTTCAAGAAAAGGGAGAGTGCTGCAAAGTCTGCAAGGAAGATGGTATTGTGCCTGACTTCAATACAGTGACCCTGCTAACTGGCTCAACCATTGCAATGATAATTTTTGACACCTTATCATAATACAATGTGGACCACGGCAAGTTGTATCACATGATTTTCCCCAAAACAGAAACAAAAAAACCAGAAGATTTTCTCCTATACACTACAAGAAGAGATTGGCCAATGGTGAAGAAGTGAGTCATCTATGGGTGATATATTCAAGCTCAAAAGATGTGGCCCTTTGTTTTTGCTGTAAATTGTTCAGCAAAAAAATAAATAAAACTGCATTAACCCTGCAAGAAACGCTTATCTAAAGGAAAACCCCATTGACCACTGATTATTTATTTACATTTGTAGACTAGTCCCTTTTGATCCTATCATGAATGGACATTTGTGCAGAGTTGAAGGTCGAGAAATAATGGTTCGCTACCTAGGAAAAGATTTCAAAAGCTGCTCGCAGGTGCTTTAAGCAGAAAATTTTTAGCACATGCAAACTCAGCCAAATACTACTCAATTATTCTGGGCCGTACACCTGCTGCTAGTCATATTGAACAAATGACAATGATTGTACGTTACGATGATGTAATCAAACCATCAGATAATGAGCTGTTTGAGTCTGAAGTTATCATACGAGAAGATTTGTTGGGATTTGTTCCACTAAAGGAGGCTACAGGTGTCTTTCTCTTCTTGAGAAGTTTGAGCAAATGGGATTTCCCATTGAGAATCTGTGTGGTCAATGTTAAGATAACGGGAATAACATGAAAGGCAAAGGAAATGGCGTACAGGAGAGATTCGTGGCCATAAACCTACAGGTCTATTTTGTGCCTTGCAATGCACATGCTTTAAACTCAATAAAGCCACTTCCGAGCTGGGGAGGAGGTGGGGTTGCGGGCTTCATGCCCACCCCACGTGCGCGGTGGAATCCCGGCCGTGTCGTCTACCCAGCCAGCCAATCGGGTGGCTGGGGAGGCGTGGCCTGCCATATTTAGGGCCGGCGCGGCCGGGGCCCGCCCTCTTTTTGCCACGCCAGCCGACCCATTTTCCCACCCTCTTTCCCTTTAGGCAGGCTCCTGGCTTTGCTATGGACTTCGGTCGGTTGCCGCAAGGGGCCTTGTAGGAATTTTTCCCAATTGGCAAATTTCAGCCGATCGGTTTTTCACCTACCTTGTAGCAACTCGTCACAACTTCTCGGCATTGGTGGTTAGGCATTGGTAAGGAGGGGTAAATAGGGTATGTGGGGGGGGGGAGGAAATGCCACACCTCCCCCCAAAGCTAAGGCTAATCCAGTAAAGGATTCCGGGGGGGGGGCCTGTCCGAAGCCTATGGAGGTGTGGGCCTAAGACATGCCCCCGAGTGGTGACCCGGGGGAGCTCCTAGTTGACGTGTCTCAGCAGGACTCCCTCTAATGGTGTTAACCCTTGCCAGTCTTCATGCAATCGGTCTGAAGCCGGCTAGTCGATAAGACCAATGCCTAAGCCAATACCGCTCATTCCTGTAATCAATAAAGTTGTGGCCTAATTCGCCCATTAACCTTAATACTTGGTGTCTTGTGTCTTTATTTCTCCTGGGAGGGGGCAGGAACTCGCCACGCAAGTGTTGTCTGGAAGCAACCAGTTTCTTCAGCGTTGGCCATCTCTAAGTAGCTGTGTATCAGACTTAGGCATAGCTGTCACTGAGTGAAACAAGATGGAAGGGTTGGATCGATGCTTTGAAACCACAGAGATATCATCACTCATTGCTTGCCACAGACATTTGAGGCATTGTTCTGGAGTGGTGAGAACATATATCACTGTGTTTTCATAATTTTATCCACATCTTTTATTTCTGCACACATTTTGGCAACATTTTATATACCAGTTTTGCTGCCGATCTATTCTGCATCTGTGCTCTATGCTCTAAACGACAGAAACTCTTGAAAGCTGGATAGTGTCACATGATCATGTCATGTGGTGCTGGACATTTCCTTTTTTTATTCATACTTTTCAGCTATATACATTTCACTGATTTTACAGTCATTTTGACATTTTAAAACTTGACTTCCTTCCCCCTCTTTCTGCGGTTCCTTAAATTTATTTTTAATATCTTCTGCATATCCAAATTAACTTAACTTACTCATTTATTTATCTTCTTTAAATATATACTCTTATGTCACTGCAGGTTATTACAATAGTCCTGCCAATGTTTTTAATCTGTTTACAGTTTATCTGTAAATATTCAATAAACCATTTCCATTCTTTTATAAAAAGTTTGTTAACATGATTTCTCCTTCTTTCGGTAAGTTTTGCCATTGCTGCGTATTCCATAAGTTTTTGTATCCATTCTTCCTTTGCTGGGACTTCTGCTTCTTTCCATTTTTGGGCAAGTAATATTCTTGCCACTGTAGTCACATACATGAATAGGTTTCTATACAATTTAGGTAGTTCTATCCCTATAATTCCCAAGAGAAGGACTGCTGGGTTTTTTTTTTACAAATGTTATTTAAACATCCTTTTCATTTCATTGTACATCATTTCCCAGTAAGCCTTACTACAAGACTCGCGTGTGATAAAAAGAACCTTCTTTCTCTTTACATGTCCAACACTTCTTTGATTTAGAGTTATACATTTTTGCCAGTTTGCTCGGTGTTAGATACCATCGATATATCATTTTCATATAATTTTATCTTAAACTATAGCATGCTGTAAATTTTATATCCATATTCCACAATAATAATGAAAATAACGATGATGATGATGATAATAATAATAATAATAATAATAATAATAATAATAATAATTTATTTTTATATTCCGCCCATCTGGCTGAATTTCCCCAGCCACTCTGGGTGGCTTCCAACAGGAGATTTAAAAATACATTAAAACATCAGTCATTAAAAGGACAAACCGACTTGACCCAACAGCAACCAGAGGTGCTGTACTGAAAAGTAGTACAGTGGTACTTTGGGTTAAGAACTTAATTTGTTCTGGAGGTCTGTTCTCAACCTGAAGCACCACTTTAGCTAATGGGGCCTCCTGCTGCTGCTGCTGCTGCGCCGCTGCACGACTTCTGTTCTCACACTGAAGCAAAGTTCTTAACCTGAGGTACTATTTCTGGGTTAGTGGAGTCTGTAACCTGAAGCGTATGTAACCTGAAGCGTATGTAACCCGAGGCACCACTGTATTCATTATTGTCCTTCATGGAGTCTCCTGGGCTGTTGTCCCTGGGGCTCCACAAACACCCAGTAACATTTTACAACAGTTACAGGTATCAACTGTAGAATCATGGAAATCCAGAGTTGGGATGTCACCCTAGGGAGTGACATCCCTTAGTATAAAAGGAATGTATTCCTGTAAGCAACCGTGGCAGCCAGAATTGTAGTGGCAAAAAATTGGAAAATTGATAAAATACCAGAATTATTAGAATGGAGAACCAAATTTCTTGAATTCGCGGAGATGGCAAAATCAACAGCATCAATTAGAGGCTACTCTAATCAAAAAATTAATAAAGAGTGGGAATGCGTTAAGGAGTACATGAAAAAAGTCAGAGCTGGAGTTTAAAAATTAATATGCAAAAGTTTAAAAGGTGCAAGGAGATAGGATAATAATGTATCAAGGATGGAATAACAAATACAGTGAATAATGCAACAGTAACAAAAATAATAGTAGGTAAAGAGGATCACACAGGTGGAGGGAAGTACTGGGTTATGGGGGAGGGAGGTGAAGGGATTAATTGAAATTGTTAAAGACTGGTATAATATTTAAGAGATTTAAATTTTTATAAAGATTCTATAAGGAAAGCAGAAAGCAGCAAGAAATATCAAGTAAAGGTATCGGAGAGGAGATAACTGTAAATGAAAACATGAGACTTATGGTTTTGCTACATATGATTTTATTTTGGAGTTGTCTGTTTATTTTGGAGTTGTTGGTTGTAAAGAATGTACCGCATTTTTCGCTCCATAAGACGCACCTAGTTTTTAGAGGAGGAAAACAAGAAAAAAATATATTCTGAACGAAACAGTGGATGTATGATTTTTGTGGTTCATGCTATGGCCACAGACATGTGATCTGATGGTGAATTTGGGTGACCCAATGCAAAAATCCTGAGGATCCATGTGGATCCATGTTTTGTAACCACGTTTTTGCACCATTGCAGCCCCAGGAAACAGTGGGTGTGTGATTTTTTGGGTGCAGGCTGTAGCCATGGACATGCTATGTGATCTGATGGTGAATTTGGGGTGACCCAATGTAAAAATCCTGAGGATCCATGGGCTTTTACCTCCCCCCTCCCAGGCAGCCTCAACTAGATTCCCTTATCTCTCTTCCGATCCCACTGATCAGCTGTTTCCTTTCAACACTCCCTTCCCTCTTGTTTGCCTTAGTGTGTTTTCCTTAGCTGGGGCAGTTTTTTCTCTCCTCCTTTTCTTCTAATTTCTCTCCTTATTGCTTTAGTCTTCCTGTTTCCCCCCTTTGCAACTTTGCTGTCTTTACCTCCCCCCTCCCAGGCAACCTCCTTTATCTCTAGCGTCCCTTATCTCTCTCCTCGACCGGCAAACAATCAGAGGCTTTATTTCAACACCCACTTCCCTCTTTCAAAAAAAGAAGAAGAATGATCTGCTTTTTGCCCCTGGGCAATTTGGCTCCAGGGACCATGCATTCACTCCATAAGACACACAGACATTTCCCCTTACTTTTTAGGAAGAAAAAAGTGTGTCTTATGGAGCGAAAAATACGATATATTATGTGAATTAAAAATAAATAAATAGAAATCCAGAGTTGGAAGTGATCCCAAGGGTCATCTAGTTCAATCCCCTGCATTGCAGGAATCTCAAATAAAGCATCCATGGCAGATGGCCGTCCGTCTTCTGCTTAAAAACCTCCAAGGAAGGAGAGTCCACCATCTCCCAAAGGAGACCATTCCTCAGTCAAACAGCTCTTACTGTTATTAAGTTTTGAAATCTCCCTTCTTGTAACTTGAATCCTTTGGTTTGAGTCCTGTCCTCAGGAGCAGGCAAAAACAAGCTTGCTCCATCTTCCAGGTGGCAGCCCTTTGGACAGACCCCCCCCCTAAGAAAATATTAATTCATACATGAAGACATTGTCCATATTTTACAGGTTTGTGGAGGCTGGCGGTAAAATCCCCGGTCGATTTCAAGGTTTTTACAGCTTTCTTTTAAGCCACTCGATGGTTGCGAGCCAATATTTCTGATGGATCTTTTGTCACTGTGCTCTTCTGAGGTTAGACTGAGCAGGGTTATTAAGTCTGTCCAAGAGATACCCTTCAGGGAGCAATCCAGTGTCTTTGTTACTCCAGCGTAGCCCTACTGAAACCACAAGCAGTAATCGCGTCTCTGCAAAGGGGCCCTTTTATGAGCGCTAAATCTTTTAGAGTCAGGCATTTCTGGCGACGACTGGGCAGAAATGACAAAGGGAACTTCCTGGATATTTTTCTAAAAACTTCTCCTGGGCATGAAGTCTTCGCTTAACACTAGATCTCAGTAACATCCAATGAAGCTGAATGTTGCAAAATTCAACACAGAGAAAAGAAAGTGCATCTTCCCACAGCACCTAGTTGAACTATGGATCTCTCCCACAGAAGGCAGTGGTGGGCACCAAACTAGATTACTTTAAAAGAAGACAAATTCATGCAGCAGAGGGCTCAATCGGTGGCTACTAGTCAGGATGGCTATGCTCTGCCTACATGTTGTTGTTGTTGTTGGTTGTTTAGTCGTGTCCGACTCTTCGTGACCCCATGGACCAGAGCACACCAGGCACTTCTGTCTTCCACTGCCTCCCGCAGTTTGGTCAGACTCATGTTTGTAGCTTCAAAGACACTATCCACCCATCTCGTCCTCTGTCGTCCCCTTCTGCTTGTGCCCTCCATCTTTCCCAACATCAGGGTCTTTTCAAGGGAGTCTTCTCTTCTCATGAGGTGGCCAAAGTCTTGGAGCCTCAGCTTCAGGATCTGTCCTTCCAGTGAGCACTCAGGGCTGATTTCCTTCAGAATGGAGAGGTTGGATCTTCTTGCAGTCCATGGGACTCTCAAGAGTCTCCTCCAGCACCAGAATTCAAAAGCATCAATTCTTCGGCGATCAGCCTTCTTAATGGTCCAGCTCTCACTTCCATACATCACTACTGCCTACATAGTTAGACGCAATAATGCTTCGGAATACCAGGTGGAATCTACATACATATAAAAACGCGTTGTGAAAATGCTTTCTTAAAAAACGTTTTGAAAAATGTATTGGATTTGTCATAGCTCACTATCGCCATCTCGTGTCACATTTGTATAATGCACTTTACAGCATGAATTTTTTTATTTTTTTTTTGCAGCTGTATAGCTGAGTCCACAGATTCTGGAAACTGCAGGAATGAGAGTGCTCCTGTGCTCAAATCCTGCTACTTGGTTTTCCACAGGCATCTGTGGGAAACACGGTGCTGGACTAGATGGGGCACTGGCCTGATCCTGCGGCTATTCGTATGTTCTTATGAAAGCCCAGCCAAGGGCACTGTGGGATTTTCAGGAAGCGCATGCACCTAGGAAGAGTGCAGACCACCAGAGACCACAAAAGACACTCAAAATTAAGGCAAGAGCAACAGAGCCCTGCATTTGGACCTATGAGAATTTAATTGAAATTTCCCCTACCTCTCAGTAACTTCCAGGTGCAATTTCTTTTCTCATGAATGGATGGTGAACGGTTGAAAATATGCAGGAGTTATGTTCTCCACAGCACAGACAATCCTGTGGTCCCAATAACCCCTTTTTGCCCTATGGTCCATCATCTACATGAAGCTGATGGGAGAGATAATCAGGGGGTTTGGGCTGGGTGTTCACCATTAAATCAGAACCAGTGAGGGCAGTGAAGGTCCTGTGTGAGTGTCTGGAGGTGGTTGGAGGATGGATGGCGGCTAACAGATTGAGGTTGAATCCTGACAAGACAGAAGTATTGTTTTGGGGGGATAGGAAGCGGGCTAGTGTGGGGGACTCCCTGGTTGTGAATGGGGTAACTGTGCCCCTGAAGGACCAGGTGCGCAGCCTGGGAGTCATTTTGGACTCGCAGCTGTCCATGGAGGCGCAGGTCAATTCTGTGTCTACCAGCTCCATCTGGTACGCAAGCTGAGACCCTACCTGCCTGTGGACTCTCTTGTCAGAGTGGTGCATGCTCTGGTTATCTCCTGCTTGGACTACTGCAATGTGCTCTATGTGGGGCTACCTTTGAAGGTGACTTGGAGACTGCAATTAATCCAGAATATGGCAGCTAGACTGGTGACTGGGAGTGGCTGCCGAGACCATATAACACCGGTCCTGAGAGATCTGCATTGGTTCCCAGTACGTTTCCGAGCACAATTCAAAGTGTTGGTGCTGACCTTTAAAGCCCTAAATGGCCTTGTCCCAGGATACCTGAAGGAGCATCTCCACCCCCATCGTTCAGCCCGGACAATGAGGTCCAGCTCCGAGGGCCTTCTGGCAGTTCCCTCCCTTTGAAAAGTGAGGTTACAGGGAACCAAGCAGAGGGCCTTCTCAGTAGTGGTGCCTGCCCTGTGGAACGCCCTCCCATCAGATGTCAAGGCAATAAACAACTATTTTACTTTTAGAAGATATCTGAAAGCAGCCCTGTTTAGGGAAGTTTTTAATGTTTAATGCTTTACTGTGTTTTTAATATTCGGTTGGAAGCCGCCCAGAGTGGCTGGGGAAACCCAGCCAGATGGGCGTGGTATAAATAATAATATATCATCATCATCATCATCATCATTATTATTATTATTATTATTATTATCATCATCATCATCTTCATCATCATCATCATCTGTCAAGTGAAAAGGGATCAAACCTGCCGTGGAACACCTTGATGCGTTTCTCTGGGTAGTGAATCAGATTTCTGATGTAAAATAAATATTCTATTTCAACCAAGTCTCTCGCCACGTGTGTGCGTGCGAGACGTGAGACAAATTGCGTTCACAAAAGGAAGTTCTGGAGTGTAATATGCCCGAGGTTCACTGCTTTCTATGAAAAACAGATTTGGCTGTGTGAGTAACAATGAATAGAAGACAATGCTAGGAACTAAAAATGTGCGAGAGAAGCTTGCTGGAGCCTACTCTATTTTTGTAACCTGAAAATTGGTGTGTTAAAGTGATTAGCACAGGGTGTGATTTTTAATTGGCAACGTGCTACTATTAGGGTGATTCAGGAAGTTCCAAAAGTGTGATTTTGGAGTCTTACCATGTTCTGCATTACACTTGCAAGATCACACCTGAAAGGGAATGCTTGCTGATATCCTGGGGATATGGAACAGGGACAGAAGACTGCTGCTTGCCCGAGGCAAATGGTGTGATTTTGGAATAATACTTGTGGGTGGGTGAATACACATGGAATTAATTATTTCTCCACACAGTTCAAATAATTCAGGAATCAGCTGAGCCCCACCATAGGACTGACCTACACACAAACAGAAGAATCAAATATGGAACTGTCTGGGTTTTTAAAAAAGTAATAATAATTGTTTATGTTTTTCAAGTTTATACATTTCACTAATTTTACAACCATTTTAACATTTCAAAATTTGACTTCCTTCCCCCTCTTTCTGCGGTTCCTTAAATTTATTTTTAATATCTTCTGCATATCCAAATAAACTTAATTTGCTCATTTATTCATATACTTTAAATATATACTCTTATAAAAACTGCAGGCTATTACAATAATCCTGCCAATGTCCTTATCTGTTTACAATTTATCTGTAACTATTCAATAAACCATTTCCATTCTTTTATATAAAAAAGTTTGTTATCTTGATTTCTTATTCTTCCGGTAAGTTTTGCCATTTCTGCATAATCCATAAGTTTTTGTATCCATTCTTCCTTTGCTGGTGAGCATGGTACTGTCTGGGGACCTTAGGACTGCTAGTAGGGAAAATCACATGTTTTGAGGGTGCCCCTGTACCCCAAATCCCATATTAACCAACCTGGATCATGCGGTCATCATCAGTGATTCTTCTTCAGGTACTTCCTCCATGAGGGAACCAGAACAGCTCTTTTTAAAAATGAGCAAACTTTTAAAAAAGAAAACAACAACCTTTACCTGGTGATGTCAGGTATCAACATATTTTGCACGCAAAATATGTGTTTTGTCCCACTCAGCCACAGACCTCCCTAATGGATTGTAGTGGCCATGCTCAGTTAGCTTGTGATAAATTATATGGAAACTAGCACACACAAGCAAAACTGCCCACTAAATCCTGAATGAAACAAATACCTCCCCCGCTCCCTGCCAGATTCTCATGTCCACATTGGAAAGAATCTTGACTCAGTGCCCAGATCATTGTGCATTTAATTAAAACCAACTTCTTAAAAAAAGAAGAACAAAGACAATGTTTCCCCCCTGTTTCCAGATCTTATTTATTTCCACATCTTAAAGGAGCCTACCATTTTTCTAAGCATTATTATTTATTTGTTGGGTTCAAAAAGCCTCAGACATGTTAGAGGCAAAGATCGGATCTTGGAAAGTCGGAAGGTCAACTTCATAGTGACTTGATGTTAATTGCTTCTGCAGTCGTTTCCTTGTTTCTTCGTGTGTATTTCGGAACGCCGTACACAGGAGAAATGGGAAATATAACGGCTTCTGGTGCTTTTAATCTACCCTTGGCTTTCCAGTGAAATACCATTTGCGTCTCGAGGCCCCAAGACCCACCCCCAAAATAAATACACACGGACACTTATATTAGTTTAAGTTTTTGGGCAAAATTTTTGGCCACAACTTTATTGAAATACAATCACGTGAGTGGTATTGGCTTAGGCATTGACTCCCCACTATAACTGGCTCCACCTCTCAGGGTGATCGTCAAATGGGGTAAAGCAAATGAGGGAGCTAGGTTGATGAGGGCCAACCTAAGCTGAGCCCAGGGTTCCTGTGGTCCTGGCATGGCCCTAGCCCCTCAAGCGGACTTCGGACGAGATCCAGGACCCCCAGATTCCTTTAACGGAATACCCAGTTCCTGGAGGGGCAGGTGATGGCCGCACCTCCCCTCCCCACAATCCAACTGAGCCAATGCCTAACCCCCACCTTACAAGTTGTGACGATTTGCTAAGGGGTAGGAGAAAACCAAATGGCTAAAGCCAATCTGCCAAATGGAAAAATTCCTACCCAGCCCCTGTTCCAAAACAGGCAACCCAAACCAAAGCAAGGCCAAGCAACTCTACTTAAACTAGGCAGGGTGGGCGGGTGTTCAACAGTGTGAAGCAAGTGCCCCTCCTTGCACCACACTGCTGATTTTAAAGCCCCTGGGATCACACCACCCACTGGCTATTGGCTAAAATTGCCTGGTGTGATCCCAAGGGAATGGCCAGGACTTCTTGCTCCTTCCCCCCCATTTTAACCCTATCAGGTGAGCTCTTGGGTCCCGCGCGCAACCAGGAACCTCTGTTATGAGGATCCCATTTCTCTTCCACATATATACATACTAAAGTGAACATGGTTCACTTTACAGTGCACAGGAGATGGTTTGAACCAGATGCCCTCGGCCATGTGTAACTATCAGTCATAAGAGCAAGGTATCAGCCCACTGGATCAGACCAATGGCCCATCTAATCCTGTTCTCATGGTGGCCAACCAGATGCCTTTGGGAAACCTACAAGAAGGAGCTGAGCAGAAGAGCAATCTTTCCACTCCTGCAGTTTCCAGGAACTGGCACCTGGAAGAATTGCCATAGCCATTATGGCGAGTAGCTATTGATAGCCATCTCCTCCATGAATTTCTTCAATCCATTCTTAAAGGCGTCCAAGCTGGTTGAAATCCCTGCCTCCTGCATGAAGAAAAACTTTCTCTTAGCTGTCATCTTCCAAATTAATCTAGGATACACCTAAACAGGATGGTGGTGTTAGAATTCCTGCTCCATGGTTGCAGTCATGGGATTGTTGTGGGAAGTGACGGAGACAGGATGTTTGTGTTACTGTGTTCCATGAAGTTGGACTATTATCCTTTGTTTATTTCTCTTTGCTGTCTGATACTATAGAGAGAGGGAGCCATGTTGCAGTGCTCCATGTGTGTTTATATGTAAATAAAGTAGATTAGCCAAAATGCTGAGTTGCTGAGGTCTGTTACACAAGTTGCAAAGACTCTGCAGATCCTAAGTGTGACGGTGTCTGTTGGCATCGGTCGCTGTGATGTTCGGGCAGAAGAAAGCTTTCGAAGCTCCCAAATGCTTGACCTGGAGGGAGAGAACATGCCAGACATGTTATTTCTGCTCTGTCAGCAGAGTGTGTAAATCATCACACAGCAGATGAGGCGGACAGAGGCAGATGTATGCATTATTTACAGCATTTATTCAGCATAGTTCAGGAACAAAGGAAAACATGTCTGCTTTCCTTTGTCTCCAGCAAAACAGCAGTATAGAAAAGCAACATACAACGGAAGTTCCCAGCAGACAGTGCTGGAAGTAAACAGGCATGTGATACACAACAGTCATGCCTGACCCTTTTAAGGTGGACTGGAACTATATCCTAACGTCTGGGCCATCCATTATTGGATAAACTATTGTTGATGAAGGGGTCAGAGACTGAAGTGTAGGTGGGTTCCCACGAGGCAAGACGCAGTGATAACAGCAAGAACCTTTATTGAACTAACAGAACTGGACAACAGGGGCAAAGCAACTGCTTATATACATTTCTGAAGGCCTGGACCACTCCCACTCTGAATGTGATTGGCTGACTAAACTTCCAAGCTGCGAATCATAACTCAGAATTTAAGAGCCAATGACAGAGGCCCAAATCCTGAAATGTTCTGTGCTTGGAAATCATGTATCGAATCAGAACACAGGGGCTCAGAATCCTCAGTCCAGACTCAAGCTCAGGCAAACACAGACCACTGAATACATAACAGAGACTATCTTTGCTGCAACTCCTACAAGTCCTCTTCCATGCTGAATATATTAGAGACCCTCTTACTTGTGACTCCTGCAGAACATGACCCTCAGGATTTCTAGAGGCTATTGGGATGGGGTATTGTTTAGGAGTTTGGTGGGAAGCCATGACTGTTTAAAGTGGTATAACACAGGCCCGGCATCTTGTTGTTCAAAAACTAATAGGCCTAGATCTACAGGAACTGCTTCCAGTAAACCCTGTTCTCTAATACTCCATAATAGCCCTATAAATTATGGCATCAGCACAGCTTCATATCTGTGTACATTATCCTAGAAGCTCCCAATCATTTTCATGCCACTGCCCCCTTGGTTCCATAAACACATCCCTGGTGTCCCTTACCCTACCCTATAAAAAGCGTTATTCAGAATATCGGTTTGCACGACCCACTAAGGGAGATAATAGCACAATAAAATTCAAAACGGTAACGGTTAATTGCACATTTATTCTAAATCCAATTTAAACTAGTTTAATTAATTCAACACAACTGACAAACTTGATCGAGTGATACCAGCTTTTCAAAGTCTGATAGTTATTTACATCTCCTGCAACCCACGGATGCCCCCTTGCCTCTTAGCATCCCCCCAGGTAATCTCCCCCACCCCCCAGGATGGCACTGCCCACTTTGGGACCAATTGTGTTAACTGTATCAATGTTATCAGCACTGTTTAACGGACAACTCAATAAGACCCCACTTAATGAGGGGATATTCTGTGTGGACTGCGAGCATCCCATGGACTGCAAAAAGATCAAACCTATCCATTCTGAAGGAAATCAGCCCTGAGTGCTCACTGGAAGGACAGATCCTGAAGCTGAGGCTCCAATACTTTGGCCACCTCATGAGAAGAGAAGACTCCCTGGAAAAGACCCTGATGCTGGGAAAGATGGAGGGCGCAAGGAGAAGGGGACGACAGAGGACGAGATGGTTGGACAGTGTTCTCGAAGCTACCAGCATGAGTTTGACCAAACTGCGGGAGGCAGTGGAAGACAGGAGTGCCTGGTGTGCTCTGGTCCATGGGGTCATGAAGAGTCAGACATGACTAAACAACTAAACAACAACAAATTTTGGGGGGACTTCAAATTAAGAAAACACCCCTCAGTGCTACCCGTGTATAAGATGAGCCTCAATTTTAAATCTAATTTTTTGGTAAAAAAAACAAACCCTAGTCTTATACACGGACAAATGTGGTAAATAAAACTTAGCCCCCTATTGGGTCATTCAGTGTTGTCTAGCCAAATTCACCTTTACATGTGAGCTGAAACAAATTTCTACCCTGTACTTATATGGTCTTATCAGACAGTACATTTTATTGAGTATGTAGCACAATGATAGAGGGGAAACAAAAATGGTGCCAGCCGCTGGGTCATACATACCGACTGAGATCTTTTGGAAGCTTGAATCCCTGATGCTTCAACAACATTCTGAGGCACTCAGATGATCTTCACTGTCCAAGTGCCCAGTGATATCTGTCCCCCTTTCTCCCCTAGGCTGTGGCAAATGGTTAACATTCATCTGCGGTCTATCTTCAGAGGCACCGCGGCACGCTGTTTCTTCACAAGGGAACATTTGAGCTGACAATGTGGAGATCCCTTCCCCACATCCCTGAAAGGGCTTTCTGATTATGGGCAGAAGATGACAGCAGCATGGATGTCGTCCAAACACTGTTGGAGACAACGGCGTTGCTGCAGCCCTTCTTCTTCTTCTTCTTCTTCTTCTCTCTCTCTCTCTCTCTCTCTCTCTCTCTCTCTCTCTCTCTCTCTCTCTCCGGCGCTATTATATATGAACTTTCTGCTCCTCTGAGCAAGATTCCTGGAGATAATGTGCTGTAGATAAGGTGGCCTAGTTTTACAGCCGGGAGGAAACGATGTGAAGCGGTGAGTGAAGGTTCCTTTCAGGAGGAGAAAAAATAATAATTATTAGGTTCTCGTTTGCTTGCCACCTTCAGACAGCCGTTTCGCCGTCTCCTTCTCTGGCCCTGTGAATTACACTCTGACAGAATTTGCTGTTGCTGTTCCCGTTCCTGCAGAGTTCTGCTTCACCAGGACGTTGAGAGATTTATATTCTTCAGCCTCAATTTTTTGACTGCTTGTTTTTTTGTATCTATGCAACATGCAGGAGCCAGCGTTATATTTTCTGCTGGCCTTCTTGAACTCTTTCCCTTCGTCTCTTAGTAGAAAAGAACAGCAAACAATCTCAGCCTCCATTCCCGGCAGAGAATCAAAGATGGCTGCATTTGGGTGGCTGGACTTAACTGTCAGGGGTCCTTCACCTTTACCTTTTTTTATTCCTTCTTCCTGATATTTCCTTACCTCTGGCCATTTTTGTGTTCAATGTGATCTTTCACATCACATGAAAGGCAGTGAAGGCTGGTGGAACCCAGATCTTATGGGGCACCTAGGAGATCATGTGGGATCAGTCTGTAGGTCTCCATCTTCCTCCTTTGTGAGCAGGTTTATTGCAGTACCAGGTCAACCACTCAATGGCTTGCTTCTCTGTTCAAGTAAGGAAGGAGCTCAGTGCAACTTGCTCTCATTTACGGTATTTTTCACTCTATAAGACGCACCAGACAGCAAGACGCACCTAGTTTTTGGAGGAGGAAAACAAGAAAAAAAAATATTCTGAATCCCAGAAGCCAGAACAGCAAGAGGGATCGCTGCGCAGTGAAAGCAGCAATCCCTCTTGCTGTTCTGGCTTCTGGGATAGCTGCGCAGCCTGCATTGGCTCCATAAGACGCAAAAAAAAAGTGAGTCTTATAGAGCAAAAAATACGGTAATTAGACAGAGGCTTCCAGTCCTCATGGATCATTTACCAAAATAAAACTGCAGCAATTACTCCAGAGCTTCGTGGCTGAGGGAGGTTTTGAACCCAGGCCTCCTAGGCCCTAGCCCAGCAGTCCTGCCTCTGAACTTGCACACTGCAGTGCCTCTATAAAGGTAAAGGTAAAGGGACCCCTGACCATTAGGTCCAGTTGTGGACGACTCTGGGGTTGCAGTGCGCATCTCGCTTTATTGGCTGAGGGATCCGGCGTACAGCTTCTGGGTCATGTGGCCAGCATGACTAAGCCGCTTCTGGTGAACCAGAGCAGCACACGGAAATGCCGTTTACCTTCTCGCCAGAGTGGTACCTATTTATCTACTTGCACTTTGACGTGCTTTCGAACTGCTAGGTTGGCAGGAGCAGGGACTGAGCAACGGGAGCTCACCCCATTGAGGGGATTCGAACTGCCGGCCTTCTGATCGGCAAGTCCTAGGCTCTGTGGTTTAACCCACAGTGCCACCCGGGTCCCTTGCAGTGCCTCTATACCTTACTCCCAAACCTGAAAGGATGAGGAGGACTTTAAGTCTATGTAAACAAATAAATCACAGGGCTGTCTCCCATTCAAAGGTATGATAGATAATGAATTGTTTGAGTTGTAACCAACAAATTGATCAATTCATTGATAAAATCAGCGCTCAAGTTTCAATAAATAAAGCAGTTGTTTTGAAGGGGCGGAAGCATCCTTTGTCTCCAGATGCACAGGATGCAATGGACTCCAATTTAAGTGATGCACTTGTCCGATGTATGTGAGGGTGTGTCTTTGTTCTAAGATGGCGCCTGTCATCAACGTCTAGATTTTTTGTGTTGGTTCTTACTTGAAAGACAATTAACACATTTTTCAAAAAGTGTTGCTCCGTTAATGAAAAGCATATTTTTAGCTGATCAGTAGGTGTTTTTTTAAAAACAAACAAACAATTAATTGATTTTTCTAATTAATGTAATTTGCTTTTTTTAAAAAACGTACAGACCACTTTTCGACAAGGACCCCAGGTAGAATATATTTGCATGCCTTGGTGAGAGCCAGGAGACTGAGAGGAGAGGGTTATCTGAGAGGAGAAGGAATTGATACTGGTCTATATTCCTTAGTAATTTATATTAACCTAATATTTGAATATAGAACAGTGTCTTCTTTTTTTTTACTGTAGCTTTTCTCAAGCTGGTGCCCTCCAAATTGGTTTGGGACTGCAAGTATGTGGCGCTGATGTGAGTTGTAGTCCAAAACAGCACCAGATTGTGGAAGCCTGGTTTAATCCACAGGTGGTGAATCTCTTATCTACCAGATTTCCTGGACTCAAACAAGAAGTGAGAGATTCTTCTCTACGGTGGCCCCATAGCTGTGGACTTCTCTTCCATTGAACTGGGATCAAATTTGTTATGCACTGAAGTTCTCACCCTGGGGCAGCAGGGGGATACCATAGATAGTTTTCACTAAGGTCCACATATGCAAATAAGGGATTGAAAGTGACGTTCAGTGATTGGATAGTTACAGAAAGTGGTTACTAGTGCAGTTCTATAAAAGCAGGCCGGCTGAACCCTTCAGTTCAGTTCAGTTCTGGCCTGAGAATAAACAAGAGCTGTTTGAAGAATCGCTGTGTCGTCTGATATGTTCACCCACAACTTAGCAAAATTTATACATTGCAGGTTTCTGGAAGACCCTGAAAATATCTCTTCCCCACTTTCTTAAGCCTTCCATGTTTGAAGTTTGGGTGGTGGTCTGACTCAGTTATGTTCTTTCTGACTCCATTTTTTAAAAAAAGTGGAGTGTTGTTGACTGGTAGTTCTGTTTTAAAATTTTGTCCTATTTTTATTTTTAGCTTTTGGTGTTTTTGGTTGTAAGCCACTTTGCATGGACGTTTGCCCAGAAAGCGTAGCCTAAAAATATTTTGAATAAACAAAACCAAACTCCTCACACCATCCCCCAGTTAACCAGCATGGCCAATGGTCAGGGAGGATGGAAGATGTGGTTCAGTAGCCACCCTATGTTTCCTTTCTGTGATGATAGACTCTCCCACATGAGAAAATGTCAAACAATACTGTTTCATTTTGGGGCTTTGCTGAATAAAAGTCTATATTGTTATTGTTATTAATATTATTAGTAGTAGCAATATTATTTCCTCCACCTTTTCCCCAAGCTGAGATTCACAGCAGCTTACAGCATTTTAAAAGCATCGTTGTAAAACACAAGGTAATAAAGACAATCTAGTTGAAAACAATCATTAAAATACAATAAAGCACATTTAGAACCAGCATTAAAATGCCGATTTCCCTGACAGCATCCTTGTATCTATGAGTACAAGGTGCTGATTTATCTTTCCAGTATTTTCTTTATACTTTCCCTACTCCGATGAATTTTATGTTTCAATATTCTTCCTTTTCTTCATTTCATTTATGAATTACTTCCCATGAGACATCCTGAAGTGGTTTACAATGCAACATATATATATATATATATATATATATATATATATATATATATATATATATACAGTTGCATATATAAAAATAGAGAGGCAAATGGGGCTCATCAACCTGGGAGAAAGAAAATTCTGGTCCTAAATCTCCACTGCCTTGCATGATATCTTCGAGAGAAGAAAAAGCTGGCTGCAGAATCTTAGTAGCCCAAAAATGGAAAACTCAGGAAATACCAATACTAATTGAGTGGTAGACAAAAATGGTCGACTATGTAGAATTAGCAAAACTGGCCCACAGGATCCGTAACCAAGAAGAAACAAAGTTCAAAAAGGAATGGAGTAAATTTGTTGAGTATATAGGTAACAACTGTAGAAGTTTGAAGACTGTAGCAGGATTAAAATAAATCTTGTGATGTGGATAGGATGTAATTAAGAACCTGTGAAAGAGAAAACTTAATATGAAAGCTGGATGAAGGGAGGGAGGGAAGTCCGTGCGTGATGGAGCGTGTAGTAAATAAGTAGACACATGATTGTTGAACTTTAGAGTATTTATTTTGTTTGTATATGTTACAGAAAACTCAATAAAAAGCATTTGAAAGAGAGAGAGAGAGAAGAAAAAGCTAAGGAGTTGTTGTTTTTGTTTAGTCGTTTAGTCGTGTCCGACTCTTTGTAACCCCCTGGACCAGAGCACGCCAGGCACTTCTGTCTTCCACTGCCTCCTGCAGTTTGGTCAAACTCATGCTGGTAGCTTCGAGAACACTGTCCAACCATCTCGTCCTCTGTCGTCCCCTTCTCCTTGTGCCCTCCATCTTTCCCAACATCAGGGTCTTTTCCAGGGAGTCTTCTCTTCTCATGAGGTGGCCAAAGTCTTGGAGCCTCAGCTTCAGGATCTGTCCTTCCAGTGAGCACTCATGGCTGATTTACTTCAGAATGGATAGGTTTGATCTTCTTGCACTCCATGGACTCTTGTGTAGGCTAAGGAGTTAAGCCTACACAAATCCAGAGTGGAGTCCTTAAGATGGTTGGATGGTGCCTTGTACGCCTCCTTCCGGCAACTCTTTCAGCCAAGCTGGTCACAAATGTATTGCTCTGCTTTCTTTTGGACCACATCAGAGAGGCCGAGAGGAAGATCTTGTCATCTGGGCAGCCTAGGACCTCCATATGCACTGCCCAACTTTGCGTCCTGGGGAGGTCACTTCAGTGCTGATAACACAACGACTTGGCTTCACCCTTGGAGGCGCACTCCAGTGTCTCTCGAGACAGAGAGCTTCCCAACCAATAGAAAAACAGTCACAACAATTGCTTTGTTAAAAAAGAAGAAGTATAAAAACAGTTTGAAGCAACAAAATCACAGACAGAAAATCAATCCAAGACAGTTACCAACTGGGATAAAGATTTTTAGAAAGCTTTAGAAGCATCATTTCTTTCTTTGGCGATCACTCTTAGCTGAGTAAGATTGTCTTCCATAAACACAGTTTCAACAGTGAGTCCGTAAGTGACTGTGGAGGCCAATTCTGGATCCATACGTCCTTCCACAGTGGGGATGTAGGTTTCCGGGCGGGAGTTGAACATGGTGAGGGTTTGCCAAGTGTGCCTTCCTCTTAGCACATTTCTCCCTTTTGTCCTGGGTTTGAGTGTCTTCAAAGTCCACGACACCTTTGGTAAAGGCTGTTCTCCAAGTGGAGCGCTCGCAGGCCAATGTTTCCCAGTTGTCAGTGTTTATACTACATTTTTAAAGATCTGCCTTGAGAGAATCTTTGAACCTCTTTTGTTGACCACCAGCATTACACTTTCCTTTTTTAAGTTCGGAATAGAGTAGTTGCTTTGGAAGACGATAATCAGCATCCACACAACAACCTTAGGAGCATCATTAGCAGATGCTGAAAAGGCAATAGAGAAGGCATCTGTCTGGTATGCCACAGGAGGGACTTCTAAATAGGAGGTGCCACCACACAAAAGACTCGATTCCAATATGGCAGACTCCAACCTGAAGATTACAGAAAATATTGCCAAGTTCCTCACTATAACCCTCAAAACGAGGACACAAATGTGAAGGCGACAATGAGATCTGCATCAACACTGTCTGTATTTTCTAACTTGGTTTCGATTGTGGATTTTGTTACGTTCTTATTTTAGAAGGATGTCCATTGCATTTTTTCTTGAGATTTCTGTACTGTATCTGTAGCTTATGGTCTGTAGACCAAATATACTAAACTTGCACTTGAGATGCCAAAAAGATTTAAAATGAAATAAAGTAGAGCGAGCCCTAGAATTGAAAATTGGACCTGGGACTGAACGTCAGTTGATATTGCTTCCTGCTGTAATGTCTTTATTATTGGTTGGGGTAGGGAGATTTTTTAAGAAAGGTGAGCCAAACCTAGGAGACAGTTTCATATGGAAAGAAGAGCAGTGCTCAGGTTGAGCTGTCTCTCTGTACAAGGGAAATAACCCTGTCCTTTGAGGGGTTATTTTCTCCTTGCAGATGAAGACCACACACAGCAAGCAGTGCAGGAGAAAACCCAGGCTGCACCTTTGCGTTGCCAGAAACAAAATATTTACTGGCTCGGCAATAAACTTCATACTAGCAGGTAGCACTAGTAAAATGTGTGTTTGATGTATGCAGCACTCGTTGGTAGAGGCATTAAAACCATCTACTGGAATTTGGAGGCCTAATAAAAATGTAGCCTTTTTTTTAAAAGGGCGGTATGGAAAAGATGGTCTGGAGAATGCCAGAGTTAACCTCTTCATTGCTGCAAAAGTGAATGTTGGTGGGTGGTCAGTCACCAGGTGCTTTGGAAAGAAGGGGTGCACCTAACTCCTGAGAAATGAACAAACTAGATGGGATTTGGGAGCAATTCTGGTTGAAGCTGAGGGCAAAAGCAACAGCTTATCATCTTCCTTTTTTAATTTAAGTTTTTATTATTAAAATAATTCAGTATTAATACACACATATTGTGAATATACTAGCATACAAACATGTATTTCATACAATCCTTAAAAATGTTCAAACATACCTACACTCAATCCCACAGATAATTCCCTTTCCCATCACCATCCACCACCCCTCACCCCACCTTTGTGTTAGACTTCCAATCTACTCAATTGCAATTTCTTTCCACTTCTATTGCTTTCTTTCACGCACCTTTAACCTAATTTCATGCTTCTTTTTCTATCACACATTGTTATCCATCTTATTTAGTATTTCAGTATTTAAAACGGAACTTGTTTATTCTAATAGGAGTTCTAATTTTTCAATATGGTTTTGCAAGTATCCTTTAAACACCTTCCAGTCCCTGTCTACCTTCTCTTTTGAGATCCTTCCAATTTCTCCCATTGTTTTGGATATATTGTAATACTCCAATAATTTGGCAAGCCACTCTGTTTTTCTTGGTATAATACCACTTTTCCAATTTTTCGCAATCAATAGCCTTGCAGCTACTGCAACAGCTTACCATCTTCCTATGGTTTCTGTGTCATTTGTTTATGTCTTACGCTATTTTGGCATGTCTGCCCTTCCTGCTTTCAAAGAAGATTAGACAAAATCATGGAGGATCAGGCTAGCAGTGGCTACGAATCGTGAAGGATATGCTGTACCTCCACAGTCAGAGGCAATGCACCTTTGAATACTAGTTTCTGGAAACCACAAGAGGGGATAGTGCTCTTGAACTCAGGTCCTTCTCTAGGGCAGGGGTCAGCAAACTTTTTTGACAGGGGGCCGGTCCACTGTCCCTCAGACTTTGTGGGGGGCTGGACTATATTGGGGGGGGGAATGAACAAATTCCTATGCCCCCCAAATAACCCAGAGATGCATTTTAAATAAAAGGATACATTCTACTCATGTAAAAACACTGTGATTTCCGGACTGTCCGGGGGCCGGATTTAGAAGGCGATTGGGCTGCATCTGGGCCCCGGGCCTTAGTTTGCCTACCCATGCACTAGGCCAGCGTTTCTCAACCTGTGGGTCCCCAGATGTTGATGGACTACAACTCCCATCACCCCTAGCTAGCAAGGGATGATGGGAGTTGTAGTCCAACAACATCTGGGGACCCACAGGTTGAGAACCGCTGCTCTAGGGCTTCCCACAAGCATCTGGTGGACCACTGTGAGAACAGGATGCTGGACCAGATGTCCCACTAGCCTGGTCAAGCACCCTCTTCTTATGTTCTTATGAGGGGTTCATTCCCTGTCAGGGACTGGACTGAGGGGGACGAGACTGAGGAGGAATGGTGGAGATCTGCCCCCCCTTCTCCTGAAGCTCCCAGAGAAGAAGAAGGCAGTATTGAATTACAGCAGTGGTTTGAGGGAGGTCACAGCTCAGAGGCAGGTGAACAGAAGAGTTGGGAGGTGTTGGGAGAAGAGAAGGGGGAGACAGAGACAGAGCATCCAGCTGACGTGTTATCACTGGAGAGCATTTCTGACCCCCCCTTCTCCCAGAACCCGGCGTTCATTGAGAGTGCAAGAGCAAAGGACTCAGAGACAATTAGCCCCTGGTGGCCCCCATAAGGGGAAATGCTGTTGGTAGGAAGGGAGACGGGAGAAGCTCAGTTGGAGCAACATCATTAATGGGAGGCAGGCTGCATTCCTTTCTCTCTCTGTGTGATAATTGAATAAACTCATTAGTAAGAACTCCTCTTTGTTATATCTGCTTCTTGCTGCCACTGGGGGAGGGATAGAATTCCCTGAAGCCTGACATTCCCTACACTATCGTGTGTGTGTGTGTGTGTGTGTGTGTGTGTGTGTGTATAAAACTGTATTTCACCGGAAAGGCAATGGCAGTTGAAAAGCACCAGAAACCATTACACTTTCCACTTCTCCTGCATACTGTGAGGAGTGCGTGCAGGAGCCAGGCACTGTGACCAGAAGGGCTTCGCAGGACTGGGGGTGCCCTAAGTTTGTTCTGGAGAGGCAAGGTGTGGCCGCACAGGTGAGGCTGCTTGGTAACTCACTGCACCTGGTGGCAAGAGCCGGGAAGGGATATAAGGTCAGCATTTCACTTTGGCTGTTTGCCACAACAACACGTTTCCTGCCTTGCTGCATCTGGCTCCTTGCTTCCTGATCCTCGGACCTCAGCTCCTTGACTCCTTGTTGCTCAACCATCAGACCCTTGACTTCGTGACTCCTTGCTTCTTGACCCTCGGACCCTTAACTTTGTAACTCCCTGCTTCCTGACCCTTGGACCCCTGGCTTCTGGACTCTCGTTCCTGCTCCCACCCCGCCATCTTGCCCCCGGTCCTGACATCCTCAGCCGGGCCTTCGATTGCCCATAGACCGGACTGTGACATGTACAGTGCTGTTGTTCCCAGATCCTGCTCGCGGGCTTCCAACAGGCCACTGTGATAACAGGATGTTGGTCTAGTTGGGCCATTGGCCTGATCCAGGAGGCTCTTTTGATCTTCCTTTTGGCCAACAGCTGAAAAAAGGAACATGGTGCCGCCCAGATGTTATGGGACTCCAATTCCCATCCATCCCAACCAGCATAGCCCAATGGTCAAGGATCATGGGAGTTGTAGTCCATCAGCACTGGCTACTTTGGCCAAAAGGAGACCTGACAGAAGGTCCTCAATGGAATTAAGATTGGCTGAAATTTCTAGAAAGGGAAGGTTTAGCTCATACCTTGCTCTTCCTGAGGTGCTTAACCTGTGCGTCAGGCCATATGTGCCTTCAGACTGCATTTGTGTGTGCACATTGAAGCTGCTCACATAACTTTTCTGTAAAAAGGTAAAAATCCTGGCACACAGGAAACTGACAAGTCAGAGAGAAAACGATGCTGGGCTGGATCTAGACAAATCAAAGAAGAGTTTCAGTTAAACGTGTTGCAAACTTTGTATGAGAAATCAGGTTAGCAAAAACAGAACTCCACAACACCATCCGGTGCCACAGTGTTAGAATGCATAAACAACACATATAAAGCAATTTTTCTTTGCCAGTGTAGCCGAGTCCCTAGTTTCCGATGTATGAAGAATACAAAGCACTCCATCTAGCAAGTCTCACCTGCATGGTGAAATGGTATATCCTAGATTTACCACTTTAGTACGGGATAATAATAATAATAATAATAATAATAATAATAATAATAATAGGACTTGGCCCATCTGACTAGGTTCCCCAGCCATTCTGGGTGGCTTTCAACATATATTAAAACATTAAACATTAAAGACTTCCCTATACAGGGCTGCCTTCAGATGTCTTCTTAAGGTTGTATATTTACTTATCTCTTTGACATTTGATGGGAGGGCATTTCGGAGGGACGGGGTGCCAGTACCGAGAAGGCCCTCTGCCTGGTTCCCTGTAGCCTCACTTCTCACAGTGAGGGAACTGCCAGAAGGTCCTCGGAGGTGCACCTCAGTGTCCGGGCTGAACAATGGGGATGGGGACACTCCTTCAGGTATATTGGGCCGAGGCCGTGTAGACTAGTTCTACATCTCTCGGCAATCATTGGTCTCTGCCCCATCGGTTAGAGGCAATACTGTATCCAAGATTACCACAGCATCCAGGCCTTAGTAAATTTGGAGCTTTAAAGGGTTAAGGCCCATGCCATCTAAACCATTACAACTGCCATGTTCTCTGACTTGGCCTGGGTTTGCGTCTACGGAGCCTACCAAATGTGTTGCAGGCAGCACAGGGACCCCATAATTCTCATGCAGGACATAGAAAAAAAATACTGAAATATTGCTCAGCCATACCTTATTTTAACATTTCCCTCACACACTATTAAACGTGAAACTTTATGAAAAGGCGTACAGCTGTTTTCTCACCGTGAGTGCTGAACCTGGGGTTTGATGTTCCATCAGCTAATAATAAAGTCCCCTGCCTGCTCTCTCCCATCTCTCAGGTGAACTCATTTTAAGATTAAGAAAATTCCTGGGATGCATATGGCAGTGTATAAATGATGAAAACATTGTTCTAAAATGCTGTTGAATTTTCATGAGCACTCCCCTCACCAAAACAACAAACAAACAAACACGTTTGCAAATTGTTGTGGAAATATGAAAGTCCAAATTTAAGATTGGAAATACAGTAGTAACTCAGTTCTCGAACGTAATCTGTTCCGGAAGACCTTTCAGCTTCCAAAAAATTTGAAAAATGAGCCACAGCTTCCCATTGGTTGCAAGAGCTTCTGGTGCTCAGCGGAAGCCGCGTCACATGTTCAAGTTCCGAAAAACGCTTAAAAACGGTAACATTTACTTCCAGGTTTTTGATGTCCGGGAACCGAAACGTTTGACCACGGAGGCGTTCGTGAACCAAGGTTCCGCTGTATGAGAAACAGATATACCAGAGTTGACAGATTCACCCACTCTCTACCCAAGAGAGATTCTCTCTTGCAAAGGCTGCTGATTCACTTCAATGGCACATCAAGGGGAGGTTGGGATGGGTATCTTGAGAGTAAGGCTTAGGCCAGAGTTAAGTTGAATACCAAGGGCAACGTCTCGGGAGGTGAAGTTACTCTGGAGAACATGCACCCTCTCAGCAGCCATGTTTTCCATTTTGTAAAAACTCACATTCACGAAGTTTAACTTAGATTTGGGGGGCCAGAATCAAACCAGATTAAGGATCACTCCATAAATGATGTATGCAATGTCATGCCCTTAAATGCTGTGTGGTTTGCATCAAACGGCAAGAATTGGGGCTTTGAGAAACTCTTTAGTAAAGAGCAGGACCTTGATAAACCCATAACTGAATTTGCTTTTGGTGACAAATGTAATCATTTTTTGCTAACAGTATGCAAGGAAAAATAATGGCAGTCAATTCCAGCTGCCACTAGTTTGGAAGTACAACAACAACAACAATAAATTTTATTTATACCCCGCCCTCCCTAGCCAAGACCGGGCTCAGGGCGGCTAACACCAGGTGAAAACAATTGATTAAAATACTACTTCAAAACAAGATTAAGTACAACATTAAAATGCAGCCTCATTTCAGTAGAAACTCAAATCAAACTATATATACTGTATTTTCTGGTGTATAAGACTACTTTTTAACCCAGGAAAATCTTCTCAAAAGTCGGGGGTCGTCTTATACGCCGGCTACAGCAGCAGCTCCTGCAGCAACTCCCCACCAAAGGACAAAATGACAGCAAATTAAATCAGAGGACACCAAGCTCTCTAGATGAAGCAGAAATATGCTTGAAAATTGGCCCCAGAAGCCCCCCCAATCACCAGCAACAGAATGACCCTCATCGCTCCCGGTAGTGGACCACGTGGTCCAAAATGGTGGCCTCACGTTGCCCCAGCAACTAGACACGTGGCCGCCGCCTCAGCCCAAGCAGCCCCCGCAGTAAAAGAAAAGGAAAGGTTCACAACAAAGGCAGGGAGCCAACAACAGCATTAAGGGCACCCCCGGCCACTGGGAAGCAGAGCGGATTTCCGAGTCGGACTGGAGACTGATTTTTTAAAAAAAATTATTTGGTGTGCGTTGGAAGAGGGGTAGTCTTATATGGCGAGTATATCCCAAACTCTATATTTTAACTGGAAAAGTTGGGGGTCGTCTTATATGCCCAGTCCTCTTATATGCCGGAAAATACGGTAATAATAATTTATTATTTATACCCCACCCATTTGGCTGGGTTTCCCCAGCCACTCTGGGCGTCTTCTAACAGAATATTAAAATACAATAATGCAAAATACAATAATACAAAATACAAAAATACAAAATACAAAAATACAAAATACAAAAATACAACTTGCATCAGCCCTAGTTAGGAGGGAGGGGTTCTGGCTTGGGATGATGGGAGTTGTAGTTCCAAACATCCGGAGGACTCCCAGTTGGTGAACGCTGTTTTAATCCTCCCTGTGTGGGGTTCCTTCAGTCATTTTGCTCACGATTAAGGTGTTTAACGGGCACTTTTGAGGTAATTGATTAAATGGGCCACGTATAAAATGTGAATAATTTTGGAAGCGTCTCTTTAAACCTTATGGTATATAAAACCGTGCCAGATGTGTCTGAGTAGCATTTCTTAACTAGAAGGATAAATTTCATTTGTGCTACAACTTAGATTTAAAGAGCCTCGGGGCATTCTACGTGGAGCTTCAAAGCAGGACAGAAAGAAATGCTGTTGGTGGAGAGCTACGAAAATCAGATATGTTGTTAGCATATTTAACAACAGAGCTGAAATTGGTGTCTTCATTGATGCACCAAAAGAAAAGAACAAGGGTAGGGGGAGCAAAAAAAGAATGAAAGCAAGGTGGTTTTTAAAGTCGGCTTTTTGTTTTTTTGGATGAAAGTGATATCAGAGAAGTCAACAGTCCCATCGTTTTGCTTTTGCTTAAAGAATGGCTTTAAAAAAAACCACCTTAGTTCCACATTCTGTAGGGCAAAAATCCCACTGGCAGTGTCAAGCCTGTTTTGATTTCTGCATTGGTCCAGGAAAAGGTATCAGGGTCGACGTGCACATTATATATTTCAAGGTGTGTATCTGACTTTTATTCATGTGTGAATGAGACATTCACATAAGGATGCTGTGAATGATAATAATTCAAGTATTTAGACAGTGATTTCTAATCAATGATTTCTAATCAACTTTCATTTGACTCCATCTCCACAGAATATTGCGAAAAATGATGTCAATCAGCATTTGATGATCTCCTTCTACTGGTCAACAATAGAAAGTGTCCTTTCATACTGCATCACGGTGTGGTATGCTGGTTTGACATCAACAGATAGGAAGTGCCTGCAGAGGGTGGTGAATACAGCACAAGATATTATGGGCTGTCCCATGAATCCGCTGGATGAAATAGTGGAAGAATGTTGCCTCAGGAGAGTGAGGGAAATTCCCAGGGATGATTCACACCCTGACTGGCACTTTCTTGATCTCCTGCCCTCAGGCAGAAGATATAGAAGCATGATCAGTTGCACCAACAGGGTAAAGAACAGCTTCTATCCATGGGCTGTTAGGCTGCTGAATGAAAAGATAACAACAAGGCAACTGATTTTCGGGTTTGGTAGGTGTGCGTCAGTAAACGAGGGGAATCAAGTTTAAGAGAGCTGTGTGGGGGGTGCTCGTGTAATCTCACTGTATAAAAGTTGTACAAGTGACAATAAAGTATTTCAATTTCAATTTGCCATAAATTCTGTTTGAACCTGCCACACATAACTCAGTCATGTATGGTCTTTCTCAGTGGGTGTCGCTGGCCAGAGAGTGATATTTTTATTACTCTTTAGTACAAGAAAGAGTGTATCTCCCATTATCAACCACATTAGACCCTACGATTGGAAGGGAAGGTCCTATTGGGGTGCTTCCATTGGGTGCTGCCCAGTTGGCATTCATTTAATTATCTATTTATTTAAGGCATTTTGTATACCACTTAGTTATTCACATTTCTAATCAATGTGCATAAGAGCAATCCACAGATAATGGGACAAAAAGCAATACAATTTGTCAAAGTGCTGAACACTACTTAAAAAGGTCTGCTGGAACAGGAAAGTCGCACCCAAAGTTCAGCAAGGCGGGCACCTTTCGAAATCTTAGTTAGGAGGGAGTTATGTACACTGGTAGTTGTGAGCCATACATCTTCTGCCATGAAGGACCACCAACAGAGACTCCCTCAAAGTTCTGAGTGATCAGGCAGGGATGTAAGAGATCAGGTGGTCTTTAATATATCCTGGACTCATGTTTTTTTAGGCCTTGTAAATTAATAGAAGCAGCTCAAACCTGGCCCCAGTAACATATGGGCAGTCAGTGTCAGAAAGTTATTCCTGGAGTTTAGACACTCTTTCCTTTTTCTTTTTCTGCAACTCGATTCCATTGGATTCATGTCCTACCCTCCAGAGCAGGAGAAAACAAGCTTGCTCCATCTTCCATGGGACAGCCCTTGAGATATTTGAAGATGGCTATCTTATCTCCTCGTATAGTTAAAGCTATGGTTTTCCCAGTAGTGATGTATGGAAGTGAGAGCTGGACCATAAAGAAGGCTGATCGCCAAAGAATTGATGCTTTTGAATTATGGTGCTGGAGGAGACTCTTGAGAGTCCCATGGACTGCAAGAAGATCAAACCTCTCCATTCTGAAGGAAATCAGCCCTGAGTGCTGACTGGAAGGACAGATCTTGAAGCTGAGGCTCCAATAGTTTGGCCACCTCATGAGAAGAGAAGACTCCCTGGAAAAGACCCTGATGCTGGGAAAGATGGAGGGCCCAAGGAGAAGGGGACGACAGAGGACGAGATGGTTGGATAGTGTTCTCGAAGCTACCAGCATGAGTTTGACCAAACTGTGGGAGGCAGTAGAAGACAGGGGTGCCTGGCGTGCTCTGGTCCATGGGGTCATGAAGAGTCGGACACTACTAAACGTCTAAACAACAACATCTTATCTCCTCTCGTTCTCAACCTTCCCAGGCTAACCACACCCAACTCCCTTAACTGTTCCTCATAAGACTTGGTTTCGAGAACCTTGATCATCTCAGTTGCCCACCTCTGCACATGTTCTAGCTTGTCAATATCCTTCTTAAATTGTGGTGCCCAGAACTGGACACAGTCTTCTAGGTATGGTCCGACAAGGTGCTGCTCCTGGCAACCCTGAAATGATTAGCTACGAGGGTGGTTGTTTTTAAATGATCTTAATGTTTGCAATTGTTTTAAAAATTGTTAACCTAATTTTAAAATGTGTTGCATTTTATTTTCAAATGTCTTGTTCTGCTTCTTTAGCCTTGGCACCTTAAGTGCCTATGTGGGAAAGAAAGACGGGATAGAAATTTAATGAATGAGTGAATGAACAGAGTCTTTAAGACAAAAGGTTCCAAAGGCTCCTTTTGCATGCGTCTGTAAAGAACAGACTACAGTTTCCCAGAGGCTTCATCCTGCTCCTCTCAGCGCCTCACACCTTGCAGAGGTAAAGTTGAGGCATCAAAGAGTTCTGATGCCAGGTTCCCAATACCTCACGGGAGAGACCCAGCCTTGCATCAGTCTTTCGGATCCTTTGCCTCAATGGCAGCTCTCCAAAGAATTAAGATTTATCCTTCGTTAGCACGGAGGGCCAAGGACACAGTTTTATTGCTGTGGGTGTGTTACAGTACATCTGCCAGAAGAAAACCTCGGCGGAGTTTCCGACTCGCTCTTCAAACCACATATTGCCTCATTGATATTCTGCAAACTTTCCTCGCCCTCCACCTTAAAGGAAAGGAAAGCAAACCAAACCTCTTCTCTATTCCTACGAAGAAGCAGGCGTCCCATTGAGTCGGCGCTGGGACGATTTGGAACTGAACTTCTATTCAGAGGTTGAACCAATTCTCACAAGCTTTTCGGTGACCTGAGGCTTAAGCCTTTCAGCTGCCCCCTCCCGATGCCTCTTTGTCTTGCAAAGTTTGCAGTGGCCAAGTTCAGGAAGGGTCCAATCTCCCCTTGGGTTTCACAGAGCCTGCTTATTAGTCGCTTTCTGTTTCTGAGACTATGGAGACAATGACTGGGGTCTCTCTGCCTTTCTCTTGTTTTTGTGTGGCCTCAGTGAATGAAGGTATAAATGGGGATTCTGAGAAACCGAGAAACTAAGATACTTAATAATAATAAAAATACTAAGAATAAACCTTCAGCTTCTGTAGTTAATTAGATTTGGATAGCTTCAGTGGAGCAGATGTATTTTTTTATTATTATTTTGCTTTCGCTTTTAAAAGAAAAGAGGATTTACAAAAAGGGCCTTTCAAGGTATATTGGGTGATGGTTAGGGGGGAGGGAGAAGAGGGAGGAGGAGGAATTGCATAAAGGAAAGTCACTCTGAAAAGATGTTTGGGAATTCTACCTTTTCTCTCTCCTCTCCCATCCTTTTTTTTCCTTTTCCCTTTCAGGAAGAAAATGCATAGGGTGGGCCAGAAAAAAGGCACGTTGTCAGGGAGGAAATAACCTTCACAAACAGAGAGAGAGAGAGAAAGAGAAAGAAAATGGTGCTGCGTTTGAGAAGCGGTAAACAGTATAAATCACACTGTAAGGCTTCTCTGTTTGGGAGACGGTTTATCTGGGAACTAAAAATACCAAGTCTATGCTCAATTTTATTTATGTATTTACTTTTAATGATGCATGCATACCATGATTTCTTTTTTTTAAAAAAAACAAAACAAAACCCCAAAATGATTTACAAGAATTATATATTTATATTTTTAAAAACCATATTTTTTTTTAAAAAAAATGAGGAATCACTAGCAAACCATTACAGAATATGATTTTCTTAATTATCTACATAAGCCTGGTAGTTTTCTGCAAATGTTGAAAGGTCAACGTAGAAGAAGCCTGCTGAACCTGTATTGGAAGAGCATTCCACAGGGCTGGGCTGATGACACTAAAAACCCAGCTTCATGACAATGACAAATGGGCTTCACTAACTTGGGGGAATGACCAGTGACGCTCCTACAAGCGATCTCAGCGGTTGAGCTGGGATATAAGGCTTCAGGCTGTGCCTAGGGTACCCTGGACCTAAGTTGCTCAAGGTTTTGTAAATCAATACAAGACTGGGATAACTCAGTCAGTAGAACATGAGACTTTTAATCTCAGGGTTGTGGGTTTGAGCCGCAGGTTGGGCAAAAGATTCCTGCATTGCAGGGGGTATGGCCCCTTCCAACTCTACAATTTGATGATTCGATGACCTTGAACCTGGCTTATGAATGGTGTAGACCAGCAAATCTGTAGACTCAATCAAACCTTTCCTGAAGGCATATAGTTAATAAGTGTGGCAAAGTGTCATTTAAAAAAAAGAGCTAATCAAATTCCATTATTTATTTATTTTATTCCCTTAATAGATTGATAGGCTGCTTTTCATATAGCATAAGGTCATGTGCAGAATAAAATAAATACAAAACTGAAGAAAATACAGGGGGAAAACACTACTAGATTTGGTGCTGGTGGTTAGGGAACAGTGGTTAAGAGTCCCAGGATTTTCCTCTGTTTGCTTCGAAAGCCAAAATGGCATAGTGAGGGCATAGGCAAACTCAGCCCTCCAGATAATAATAATAATAATAATAATAATAATAATAATAATAATAATTTATTATTTATACCCCGCCCATCTGCTGGGTTTCCCCAGCCACTCTCGGCGGCTTCCAACAAAACACTAAAATACAATAACCTATTAAACATTAAAAGCTTCCCTAAACAGGGCTGCCTTCAGATGTCTTCTAAAAGTTTGGTAGTTATTTTTCTCTTTGACATCTGGTGGGAGGGCGTTCCAGAGGGCGGGTACCACTACCGAGAAGGCACGCTGCCTGGTTCCCTGTAACTTGGCTTCTCGCAGTGAGGGAACTGCCAGAAGGCCCTCGGTGCTGGACCTCAGATGTTTTGGGACTGCAATTCCCATGATCCCTAGCTAACAGGACCCACTTGCTGGATCATCACCTTGTCATGGTGAGTTGGCTTGCATGTTCTTATGACCCTTGTGAGCGAAGCCATCGGGAATCTGTTACTCCCAGCAGGGTCACCCAAGGCGGTAAGGTCAAAGGGAAGGAGCTAGACAAAGAATGATCCAAGAAGTCCTCAATGGCAGAACAGGCGGATGATAACAAGCGGTATGTTACAACGGCTGTGAAGGCGGATGATGGTTTGTTGTGACTACTTTATGCCATCAGAACAGAGCCCTACTGCGAAGACTGTGCGTTGGTCAGCGTGCACTGATCTACATGCATAAAACAAATTCACGCACAGGCATCTTCCAAAAACCCAACCCAACCCCCCAAAGTCCCATGGCGATGGGCAAATGGCAATGGAGCCAGGATCGTGAAATCTGGAAGCCCCTAGTCATGAACCGGCACATGGGCAGTGGGTACAGATTCAGTCGTTCTGACTCAAGGAATGAGGCAGTTGAGCAGCTCGGCAGCTGTATCCATGACTGAGCAGCCCTTTTTAGGATCCACTCTGCTCACCCCGAAAAGGGGGAGGGGCTAGAAAAGGTGCCCTAAACATAGTCTGCCTCCCTTTTTACCTGACTGGATTACCGTGCCTAGTGGGGTCACCACCTAGCGGTCGTAAAAGACAACTGAACTTTGGAACATATACGGACTTTGTCAGATAACACAGACAGCGAGCGTCCTGAACACAGAACTGCCATCATTACAAGAGAGCTGTGACGTTTTAACATCAATAATGAAGCGCTTCAAGAGACTCGAAGAGCAGGCGAGGGACAACTGAAGGAAGAAAAAGGAGGCTACACTTTCTTCTGAAAAGGTCTATCTGAACAAGAACATCAACAAAAGAGGTTTAAAGACCGTCTCAAGGCAAATCTAAAAAAAACCCCCATGGTATAAACATTGACAATTGGGAAACACAGGCCTGCGAGCGCTCCAGTTGGAGAACAGCCTTTACCAAAGGTGTCATGGGCTTTGAAGACACACAAACTCAGGACGCAAGGAAGAAACGTGCTAAGAAGAAGGCATGCTTGGCAAATCCACACCGTGATCAACTCCCGCCTGGGAACCAATATCCCCACTGTGGAAGGACATGTGGATCCAGAACTGGCCTCCACAGTCGCTTACGGACTCATTGTTAAAACCGTGTTTATGGAAGATCTTACTCAGCTACGAGTGATCACCAAAGAAGCTAACAAGTCAGGGATGATGGGAACTGTAGTCCCAAAACATTTGGAGGGCCGAGTTTGTCTATGCCTGGTATAGTGAATAAAGTTCTGGACTAGGACCTTGGAGAGCAAGGTTCGAATCCCCACTCAGCCGTGAAGCTCACCGGGTGACCTTGGGCCTGTCACTGCCTCTCAGCCTAGCCCACCCCACCAGAGCAAATTTTGAGGAAAAATTTGGGGTCCACATTATTTGCAGCTCCAACCCCAATGCTAACATCCCTGGTTCTGGTACCCTCTGTTTTCATAAGGCTTTCTGGAAGGCAAAAATATGCCTTGTCCAGGGCGCCCTCCCATATTTGTTTATCATTCTCTGTCTGGAAGCAAAGAAAGCAAGCCAGGAGAGAGTGAAAATACACGCGTACACACACACACAGACACACAAACCTCTCAGTCCTGCCCTTCTCAGGATCAATGCAGAGGCGGCCAAAGAAGCTCAGGAGAGGAGGAGAAGCTCAAGGTGTTTGTTTGCTATGCAATTTAAACCCCACATTGGACATGGTCCTTTGCTAGGGTTGGCAAACAAAAGGAGATTGCACAAGCCATTAAGGGCTCAGTGGGTTGAGCAGTCGCAGGCTCACCTGCGGGGGAAGCTGTTGGAGAAAGAAATCGCTGCTCAGGCAGTTTTCCAAAGCGGCAGCAAGGGTGGGTGATCACCGAGCGATATTTCTGCCAGGGGGGAATGCACACCTTGCATGTGGGGAGAGAAAGGTGGGGGGAAGTTCCACTGCCGAATGAGTGCATTGGATACTGTCCCCGTTTGATTATTTTATTTCTTAAATTTCTATAGCACCCTCAGTCTGAAGAACACAAGGCTGTTTATAATATAAAAACACAAAAATATATCGCGTAGTATTAGGTTTGCCGTGTTTTTGGAGAGCAAAAAAGAGGAGACATTTGCCGACTTTTAACTACGGATCGCTATGACAACTCTAACCCATGAAAAAGAGGATGTGTCCTGGAAAAAAGAGGACATATGAGAACAAAAACAATCCCCCTTCAGTTTAAAAGGCCATAAAAAGGTAAAGGTAAAGGGACCCCTGACCATTAGGTCCAGTCGTGGCCGACTCTGGGGTTGCGGTGCTCATTTCGCTTTATTGGCCGAGGGAGCCGGCGTACAGCTTCCGGGTCATGTGGCCAGCATGACTAAGCTGCTTCTGGCGAACCAGAGCAGCACACGGAAGTGCCATTTACCTTCCCGCCAGAGTGGTACCTATTTATCTACTTGCACTTTGATGTGCTTTCGAACTTCTAGGTTGGCAGGATTAAAAGGCCATAGATTGTTTAATTGGTGAATGGCCTGGTGGAAGAGGAAGGTTTTCGCCCAGTGCCTAAAGATATGTAAGGAAGACACCAGGCGAGCCTCCCTGGGGAGAGCATTTCACAAACGGGGAGCCACCACAGAAAAGGCCCATTCTCATGTTGCCACCCTCTGGAGCTCTCACGGAGGAGGCACATGAAGAAGGGCCTCAGGTGACAATTGCAGGGTCTGGGTAGGTTCATATGAGGAGAGGTGGTCCTTGAGATATCTGAAGTTCTGAGCCATTTAGGACTTTATAGGTCAAAACCATCACTTTGAATTGGGCCCAGAAACTCCTCGGCAGTCAACGCAGTTGGGCGAGGATTGGCATCATACGTCCAAACCATCTTGCCCCAGTAAGCAACACGGCTGCTGAATTCAGAACAAGCTGAATTTTCTGAACGTTGGGTACCGCCCTCAGCAGCCAATGATGGAAGATTCAGGTCAGACAAACAAAAATACTTATTTATACAATGCTTAGCTAAAATTCCAGAATGATGGCCACCAGCTGTGGTGGAGGGATGATGATGATTATGACGATGACGACGACACGATACCACCCTTCATCTCAGGGCAGTTCACAAGATAAAAATACAGGATAAGAGACATACATGGAGGATATTGCTGTCAATGGGTGCCAACCATGATGACTACATTGGAGAATCAGAGGCAGTATGCCTCTGAATGCCACTTTCATTCAGCCCAGCTTGCTGGTTTCTGATCTGACCTTGGCACAAGAGTGTGCCCTGCATTCCAGGTTCTAGGTATTCCTTGATGGCCACCAGCGCCATGAAGCAGCAGTGGCCAGTTACTGAGCTATCTGAGAGCCAAGAGGCATGGATTTCTCTTCATTTTGCAGGATGAAAACAGCATGGCCATAACCCTGTTTGGCTGAGCGAAACGAGCCTCTTTAAAACCTCTCTCTCCTGCTAGATAAAATACCGGATGGCCTCTCGTTAATGGAACAAACAGAATGTGGAAGCTGGAACAACTGAACAGCTGTAACTTGGCACACAACGAACAGAGGAAAGGTAAGATGATTGTCCCCAGCATTTTGAAAGGACGGTAGACAAAGAGGTGAAAGTTCCTCGGACGGAGGCAATTAGGCATAATAGAAGGAGATAAAGCCCGGGGGAACTGATGCTATCGTGGGAAAAATGAAGGCTGGCAGTGAAGTCATTACTGCAATTGAATGGAGCCCAAAGCTGCCTTCTATACAGTGGGTAGGACTCAGAGATTTTTCGGTTATATAAAAATGGATTGAAGCAAGTGTTTTGGGGAATGAGAAGAGATAACATCACTCCTTTAATGCTGGACTCCAGCTGTCCATCGTCAGCCTTTCAAGATCCATTTGCAACTTGGGACTAGTTTTTAATTTATTATTTGCACATATACAGGTATTCATCCTTCCCCCTTCTTTCTGGGCATATGAACTCAGAACTGTGGAGCTGGAATGGACCTCAAGGATCATCTATAGTCATCATCATCATCATTTTACAGTGGTACCTCAGGTTAAGTACTTAATTCGTTCCGGAGGTCCGTTCTTAACCTGAAACTGTTCTTAACCTGAAGCACCACTTTAGCTAATGGGGCCTCCTGCTGCCGCCGCGCCGCCAGAGCACGATTTCTGTTCTCATCCTGAAGCAAAGTTCTTAACCTGAAGCACTATTTCTGGGTTAGCAGAGTCTGTAACCTGAAGTGTATGCAACCTGAAGCGTATGTAACCCGAGGTACCACTGTATAGTTGAAACTATGCTCAAGGCTGCTTATAACATGACAAGATTTACATAATTACAAACATAACAAAAGTCATAAACAATAAACAAAACACATCAAAAAGTACATAACCAAATGGAAACAATTTCCATGTGAATCATAAGATCTAAAACTAAAACTAAACAATTATATCAATAACAGCAACAAGGTCTCTCAACCTCCCGTGAACAATACTCCAGCCCAAGAATCTGTTCAACAGCCTCAGCTTTTGTAGCTGGAGTCAGTCCGCACTCCACTCTCCCCGGCCAGATGGGAAAAGGTCAGCCAGGCAGGATGCAGGTCTTCCAGGACTCACAGCCAAGATGGTCTCATTTAAAACAACACAGATAGTAAGCAGCAGTCCTTAAGAGCCTGTCAGGCCCTGCCCCAAGCCAGGTGGAAAGAGCAGTGGCGTAGCGTGGGTTGTCAGCACCCGGGGCAAGGCAAGTAATTTGCGCCCCCTAACCCGTGGATTTGCGCCCCCTAACCCTAACCCCCAGATGTTGCACCCGGTGCAGCCGGCCCCCCTGCACCCCCACGCTATGCCACTGGGAAAGAGGCAAGAGGCCCAGGTGTTCACTCGAGTTAGACACTGGCTTGGGCAGGGTAGGAGTTCTCCCATTATCCCAGAACTATCATTCCATTCCTATGACTTCTCCAGACTGGGGAGTAGCATGCCTGCTATGACAACGCAGGTTTCTTTTTTTGTATCTTGCCTGTCCTACCCCTGGGGCTGTGGAACACAGGAAGATGTCCTTCATGGAATCAGACCATTAGTCCTTGTAAACCAGTATTATCCTCACCCCGGCTAGCAGTGGTTCAACTGGATTTCAAGGCATGGCTCTCTCCTGGCCCTATCTGGAGCTACTAGGAATCGAACCTGGGACCTTCTGCACAATCTTGTGGTGCCATGCTTACTTTTCCTTTCGTTAGAGAACCAAGAGCTGGGTTTGCGCCGAGTTAGCAAAGCTCCTTTCTGTGAAAATACCATCGGACTCATTGACATAGCTGTCAACTTTTCCCTTTTCTTGCGAGGAATCCTATTCGGAATAAGGGAATTTCCCTTAAAAAAAGGGAAATGTTGACAGCTATGCTCATTGAGCTGTGGTTTCCATACCACAGGGACCAAGGGATCAAGTGACAGCCTGGCGCAAGGGCCCTGTTAGGAACAGGACAGGCTTTTCACAGTCACTGTGACCTCAGTGTCTGGGTAGAACAATGGGGGTGGAGACGATCCTTCAGATATACTGGACCGAGGCCATTTAGGCCTTTAAAGGTCAGCACCAACACTTTGAATTGTGTTTGGAAACGTACTGGGAGCCAATGCAGATCTCTCAGGACCGGTGTTATGTGGTCCCGGCAGCCACGCCCAGTCACCAGTCTAGTTGCTGCATTCTGGATTAGTTGTAGTTTCCGGGTCACCTTCAAAGATAGCCCCACATAGAGTGCATTGCAGTAGTCCAAGTGAGAGATAACCAGAGCATGCACCACTCTGGCAAGACAGTCCACAGGCAGATAGGGTCTCAGCCTGCGTACCAAATGGAGCTGGTAGACAGCCGCTCTGGACACAGAATTGACCTGCACCTCCATGGACAGCAGTGAGTTCAAAATGACTCCCAGGCTGCGCAACTGGTCCTTTAGGGGCACAGTTACCCCATTCAGGATCAGGGAGTCCTCCACACTTGCCCACCTATTTAAACCCTGATTTTGATGATGATTTATTTAATTTATATACCGCCCTGTACCTGCAGATCTCAGGGCAGTTCACAACATGAAATCACAGTATATATATAAAAACACAAAATACATAATAATAAAAAACAGCAACCCAATAATCCGCCGTCTCCAACACATTTTAAAAGGGCATCGGATGTCAATCAGCCAAAGGCCTGGTTAAAGAGGAACAATTTCACCTGACATCTAACAGTGTATAATAAAGACACTGGATGAAACTCCTTAGGGAGAGCATTCCACAAGTGGGGAGCCACTGTAGAAAAGGCCCCGTTCTCATGTTGCCACCCTCTGGACCTCTCAGGAGAAGGCACATGAAGAAGGGCCTCAGAAGATGATCTCAGGGTCCAGGTAGGTTCATATGGAAAGAGGCGGTCCTTGAGTTATTGCACAACTCGTACTTTTTACAAGTGTTACTGAAATATACTCAGAGTCGCAAAGTGATTTCATGCTCTTTATTCAGCTCATAGTGGTGAGGAGGAATGAATGAAAGTCCCCTCAAGGTATCTGCTTTATATACATTATTTACACAATGGGCCGCACATGATTGGCTAATTCCGGAATTCTACTGTAAGCCAATCAGGTTGTGGATTCACTTCTATCTGGAGCATGATTGGGTGGTTCCTGCCAACCAATCATACTGCTGCATTGTTCTAGGACCAATCAGACTGCTGCATTCTGAATCCTATTGTTCTAGGACCAATCAGACTGCTGCCTTTTGGATCCTATTGTTCTAGGACCAATCAGACTGCTGCAGTTTGGATCCTATTCAACTCAGTACATAACAGTTACATAATATCTATTCCATATGGGGAAGGAATCGATCCGTCAGTGTGGCAGCCAGCAAGTATTCTCTGGAACTCCCAGCACATTGAGTTTGCTATATTGTTTTCAACACTTGCTAAAAACTTGCAAGACTACCCAGATATGCAATTTAAACATGGAATTTTATTATGTACATTTGTTTTTTTAGAAACAGCTGTCTTGTATATATTTGAGGGGGGGGGAAGAAACTGTTGATTCGTTTTTAACTTTTGATTTTAGAGACACATTTAATGAATATTTCATATTCTCCTGTGCAAACAGCTTAGAGGTATGTGTGGTTTTTTTTGTCGACTGAGTGGTGTATAAAACTTTTCAAGCAAAAACCTAAATCAATAATAAAAAAAGTGAATTATGCATTGGGTGGTTTTCACGTTTCGCAGTCTGAAACATGGCAACCTCCCAATTAGAATCCAGAGGCTTTTGCTTTTTGAGGAGTTCCCTGGAGTGTCGAGCTCTTAATCTCATCCATCTCTCGGCCTTCTGCAGCCGACAGCATCGCTGCTTTGATTAGGCTAAGAAGAACCTCTCTCTAGCTTGGCCATTCTCAAGTGATAGAAAGAAGGGTGGGGTGTAATAAGAGAGGGAAGCTCATAAGGAGAGCATCCTTTAAGGGGAATTTTTTTAAAAAAAAATCAGAGCATTCTCTCTCTGTGGGTGTTTTCCCCCTAATCAGCAATTCGCTATCATCCCGTACTCCGCCACCATCATGAAAATTGAGAAAGTGGGAATCCAATTACAAAGACTCGATAAAAAGGGCAGATAGTACAAAAAAGAAAAGAAATTAATTGGATGGTAAAGGCATTGAAAGTGTGTGTGGAAGAGGCTTTCTTCTGTACTGCTGGTTTTACAGCTGTTGTAGCAGAGGTCACGTGAGATAGAAACAGAAGGCGACTCAGGAGAAAACAAGGAAATGTCACTCCAGCCCTCCATCAAATGGAAAGCTACCATTGGTCCATCAGAGCATTGGTCCGCCTACTGACTACACGGACTGGCAGCAGTTTCCCAACTCTACCTGGAGACAAACATCTATGCTGGCTTGGTGATTTGCACAGAATGGAAGACGGCAGAATCCTTGAGGATGAGCTCTCTGGGGAGCTGGCTTCAGGCACCAGGCCTGTAGACCCTCCAAGTGAAACAATTTTCCAGGATTTTACAGAAGCCGTCCTGGTTTCTGATTTGATCCCAGAATGTCCTACTTTTCCTTATGATATCCCTATTTTCATCGGAGAAATGATGGAGGTTATGGAGTCATCCAACTCCCGAGTCATCTGAAGCCAGTCCTTTATAGGGAAAGTTTATAAAAATCTTTAGAGTTTTATTATGTATTTTATATATGTTTGAAGCCACCCAGAGTGGCTGGGGCAACACAGTTATATGGGCGGGGTATATATAGCATGTTGTTGTTGATAATGATAATGATGATGATAATAATAATAATAATAATAATAATAATAATAATATGGAATAGGACGTCCCTATTTTCAGTAGAGAAATGTTGGAGGGTATGGTCCTGTTGGCAGACCAACTCTTGCACTACAAAGATGTCCGCAAACGTAACATGAAGGCTGGCAACATCAACCGTTCCATATCTGAATCCCTTGCAGATGGGGCTGCCAAAGAGAATAAAATATTTTTTTGGGGGGGAGGTGCAATAATAATAATATTAGAATAATAATTTATTATTTATACCCCGCCCATCTGGCTGGGTTTCCCCAGCCACTCTGGGCAGCTTCCAGCAAAATATTAAAAACAATACAGCATCAGACATTAAAAACTTCCCTAAACAGTTCAGTTGTCTTTTAAAAGGAAAATAGTTGTTTATTGCCTTGACATCTGCTGGGAGGGTGTTCTCCAGGGCAGGTGCCACTACTGAGAAGGCCCTCTGCCTGTAACCTCACTTCCCTGTAACCTCACTTCTCACAGGCAGGGAACTGCCAGAAGGCCCTCAGTGCTGGACCTCAGTGTCGGCGCTGGATGATGGGGGTGGAGACGCTCCTTCAGGTATACAGGACCAAGGCTGTTTAGGGCTTTAAAGGTAGCAGCAACACTTTGAATTGTGCTCGGAAACGTACTGGGAGCCAATGAAGATCTTTCAGGACCAGTGTTATATGGTCTCGGCGGCCACTCCCAGTCACCAGTCTAGCTGCTGCATTCTGGATTAATTGCAGTTTCCAAGTCACCTTCAAAGGTAGCCCCATGTAGAGCGCATTGCAGTAGTCCAAGCGGGAGGTAACCAGAGCATGCACCACTCTGGCAAGACAGTCCACAGGCAGGGAGGGTCTCAGCCTGCGTAGCAGATGCAACTGGTAGACTGCTGCCCTGGACGCAGAATTAACCTGCGCCTCCATGGACAGCTTTGAGTCCAAAATGACTCCCAGTCTGCGCACCTGGTCATTCAGGGGCACAGTTACCCCATTCAGGATCAGAGTCTTCCACACCAGCCCGCTCCCTGTCCCCTTTTGTCTTGTCAGGATTCAACCTCAATCAGTTTGCCACTATCCATCCTCCAACCACCTCCAGACACTGCCCTGCATAATCGATCACATGATGCTACTCACAGACAACAGTTGAATGGCAATGCCCATCAACTTTTTTGGGGGAGGCTCAAATATTTTATTGGTGGGGGCCAAAGCCTAGGAGTTGCTTCCTGTGCTTGCAGATGACCGCAATGCCTGGAGACAGACAGTCAGGTTGTGCATCCATATGAGTGACCAGAGGAGGAATAGCTGCTGAGAGGAACTCAGACAGAAGAAACGCCATGGTGCAGATCTTTTAGGACCAATGTTAAATGGTCCCAGCGGCTGCTCCCAAACACCAGTCTGACAGCCGCATTCTGGATGAGTTGTAATTTCGGAGTCTCCTTCAAAGGTAGCCCCGCAATTTTTAGTGGTCCAATGGTGAGCAAAAATTTCAAAAGGAAAGGCAAGAGAAATAACAGATCACCAAGGCTTCTTGAGAAACTCGAAGGCTTGCAATGTCTCAACACTTCCCTGGAACGTCTAACCAGCTACCTGGTGCCCAAAGTCACACCCAATTCTCTCTGACCCCAGCGCAGCGCCGAGCATCAGCCAGCAGGGGGCAGTACAGCCTAATGAGATAAATCCCGGCCCCAGACAGCCAACTCAACTCCAAAACCGTGGAGCGAAGCGTCAGGGTATGCCAGGAATCGTAGGGTGCCCAGGGTCAGAACCCAGCGATGCCATCGTCTCATGTCGCTTGGGCACGGTCTGCACCAAACCTCTGCTGCTTGTTACCCATTAAGCTCAATGCAGCTTGTCAGTCATGCATTGTGGTCCCCCAGTTGCTTGGCAATGCCATTGTTGTTGCAGCTGGTAGCAAATTTAAAAATAAGAGGTTTGCTGAACTTCTGGTCAGCCACCCCACATGCTTGGCTTGGTGGGGCAAAGGTTGGGTATATTGGCTCTGAACTGGTCGTACTTCTTCTCTGTTATTCTCAGTGATGCAGAAATGTCCCTCTAAAAATACATGCACATCCTAAAATGGACCATCTTATGTAATTGGCTAAAAGAAGGCAACACTGGGCACTTGTTTTCAGTAGCTATTTGCATTGGGTGAGATTTTTATATAAGCAAGAGCATGATTTCTTGTATCTGTTATTTTGTTTGTTTGCAATATTGGAGACTTGTTTTCCTGCTAAAAGCCTCCCCCAAAATATGCAGTGCTGGAAATGGCAAATGGCTTACTAATTAAAACAAAAAACGTAAAAGAGAAGCTTTTTAAAAAAATGACAGTGTGTTTTCCTGTCACATTCCATATTGCAAAAATGCTGATGGGGGCTTGGATGGGAGAGGGATAGTTGTGCAAACCCTCCAAAACAATCTTATTTGCACATCCTGAATTTGTTGGTAAGTAATTAAATACCTCCTGTAAAATAGTGACAGTCTTGCACTGACCACAGTCAAAACATGGGCAAGTAATATTATCACACATTTCTCCTTTGCCTGCCTGCCTTCTGCTGCTTTCCTCTGTCCATTGCAGACTATAAACTCCTTGAGGCAGGGAGCTGCCATCCCAGATTTTTGTAACGTGTCACACACATAGGTGGTGCTGTGCAACTGACGTGCTTATTTAATTTCTTTCCTTGGATGCGGGTGGCACTGTGGTCTAAACCACTGAGCCTCTTGGGCTTGCTGAACAGAAGGTTGGCGGTTCGAATCCCTGTGACGGGAGTGATCTCCCGTTGCTCTGTCCTAGCTCCTGCCAACCTAGCAGTCCAAAAGCACACCAGTGCAAGTAAATAAATAGGTACTGCTGTGGCGGGAAGGTAAATGGCGTTTCCGTGCGCTCTGGTTTCCGTCACGGTGTTTCTGTTGTGCCAGAAGCGGTTTAGTCCTGCTGGCCACATGACATGGAAAGCTGTCTGTTGACAAACGCTGGCTCCCTCGGCCTGAAAGTGAGGTGAGCGCTGCAACCCCATAGTCATCTTTGACTGAACTTAACCGTCCAGGGGTCCTTTACCTTTAAATAATTTCTTTTCTATAATTTATGTCCTGCCCTTTGTCAGTCAACCTCAGGATGGATTGCAACATTAATCGCAAACAGTCAAATATTAAGATCAGCTTAAAAGTAATGGTCAGTCATGTGTGTTTCAGGCATATTATGCATCAAAGGACCAGTAGAAGGTACATATTTTCAGTTGGCCTGTAAATAGATGAGGAGGATAATGCAGTCATAAGAACATAAGAGCCTTTTGGATCAGGCCAATGGTCCATCTAGCTCAGTATCCTGCTATCACAGTGGCCAACCCTCAAGAAAGAAGGGCATTTTTGCTGGCCAGGTTTAATTCAAATCCACCAAACTTCCTTGGGGAAGGTTCTCAGGCAGGGTGGAAGGAGAAAGAACTTGCCCATGTGAAGACCACCTGGTGGAAACCCTTACACATATGGTTCTCAATTGTAAACTATATGCTGATCTCCGTCAGCAATTTCTAGATCAACTCTGTATCCCCAAATGGAAACCAGAGTCGGAGGTCATACATTTTCTATTACTGGGGAATGATCAGGAGCTCACCAAGTTAGTCTGCATTGGCTCCCAGTACGTTTCCGAGCACAATTCAAAGTGTTGGTGCTGACCTTTAAAGTCCTAAATGGCCTCAGTCCTGTATACCTGAAGGAGCGCCTCCACCCCCATCGTTCTACCCGGACACTGAGATTCAGCACCAAGGGCCTTCTGGCGGTTCCCTCATTGCGAGAAGTGAGGTTACAGGGAATCAGAAAGAGGGCCTTCTCGGTAGTGGTGCCCGCCCTATGGAACGCCCTCCCTTCAGATGTGAAGGAAATAAGCAGCTATCCTATCTTTAAAAGACATTTGAAGGCAGCCCTGTTTAGGGAAGCTTTTAATATTTAATGCTGTATTGTTTTTAACACTTGATTGGGAGCCTCCCAGAGTGGCTGTGGAAACTCAGCCAGATGGGCGGGGTATAAATAATAAATTATTATTATTATTATTATTATTATTATTATTATTATTATTATTTAGTGGCAAAAATCTCTATTTGGTTTTTTGTCATCGAAATACACTGCAGACGTCTGATCTCCCTGGAGACCAAGAGATGTGACAATAGACTTCTCTGCCTCCTTTCTTTTAGCAAATGTTTTGTGCCACTGGGGAAGTGTTAATTCTGTATTGATTTGTTTTGGATGTTTGTATGTGGTGCCAATAAAAGGTTTGATGATGATGAGCGGCCAACCACATGCTTGTGGGAAACCTGGAATCAGGATCCGAGCTCAAGAGCCCTTTCCACTCCTGTGTTCTCCAGTAACTGGAAGCAATCCTGCCTCCAACTGTGGAGGTAGAGTAAAGTCATCACTGTCTCCTGTGGAAGTGAGTTCCACAGTTTAACTAAGCACCCAGTAAGGAAGTACTTTCATTTATCATGTTCTTTTCTCCCTCCCTCACGACACCCAGTGATGTTGCGTGCTGGTAGATTCAGAAGAGATGAAGGAAACAACTGCTTCACATAGCGCATCATTAAACTCTGAAATTTGCTTTCCCAAGAAATAGCAGTGGCTGTCAGACGTTGGGGAATCATATCCCTCCTGCGGTGGCAGTAAAAAAGCAGATCAAGGGAAAGAGTGTCTTACCAGTTAGCTTCTTTAATAATCACAGCGAGAGACAAAGGAATGCACATCTCCCTAAAAATATGGCGTTGCTCCCAGTAAAGGTTTACTCCCTCCATTAATCTACGTCACCCCTACGTCAGGTAACCTGAGCTTGTTGTGGTTGAGCTTGCTGTTCTATCACCCTCAATGCTCGCCTAGTCCTAGGCAAAGGGGGGTCAGGAATGCTGCCCAAGGACGGTGAATCTGCCAGCTGTCTCTCTCCTAGTGTTTCCTCTTCTAGCTGTTCCTCACCCTGTGAACCAGCTTGGTGTAGTGGTTAAGAGCTGTAGACTCATAATCTGGTGAAATGGGTTTGCTTCTCCGCTCCTCCACATGCAGCTGCTGGGTGACCTTGGGCTAGGCACACTTCTCTGAAGTCTCTCAGCTTCACTCACCCCACAGGGTGTTTGTTGTGGGGGAGGAAGGGAAAGGAGAATGTTAGCTGCTTTGAGACTCCTTCGGGTAGTTATAAGGCAGGATATCAAATCCAAACTCCTCCTCCTCCTCTTCCTCTTCTCCTCCTCCTGTATCTCCCAGCTTTTCCCCTCTGGACTATGCCCCTCTGCAAACCGCTGTTCTAAATCTATACTGCCCTCCTGCCCTCGGGAAGGTTCAGGAGAAGAGGGTGGCGGTTCCTACCGTTCTTCCTCAATCCAGCTCCTGACAGCTGCCAACAACCTTGATGGCTTTGGAGGAAGATGAGAGAAATTTGTGGAGGTTAAGGCCCTCAATGGCTACTTATGTTCTCTTTCTGATGTAATTGAATGAATCAATATGCCAGGCAAAAAGTAACATTCCGTAGCCTGACAGCAGTGGAGTCATAGGTCGGATTCTCCATCAAGTTTGGTCTTGTATAGAAATGTTGCTTATTATATCCTTTTCCTCTTCATGACTTATTTCAAGTTCTTGGTCCAAATCCAGTACCAGCATAGCATGTACCCATATGAGTACCTCAATGAGAAACTCCAGTGAAATGGGGGCTGTACATTACAAAATCTTTTGGGTGCCTAACCTTCGGCTGTAGAACCATGGGCTTCTCAGACATTGGATTTATTGGGGCAAAGTCTCTCAGGGTGAAAAGAAGCTATGTCACAAATTGCTGTGTAGCAGATTAATTTTATTGGCTGCTTCCAGATAACTTATGCATTTATTTTATTTAGCAACATCTATATTTTCCGCATAATCAAAGAAGGAGACCATAAGATAATACGAAACGTTTGTAAGGAAAAAGTAGAGTTTAAAAACAAGTAGCTATAATTAACTAATCAAAGTGTAGATAAAGCACTGCTTTGAAAACAAATACACACAATCAAATTATATGTCTAGATAGGGTTGCCTAAACATTTCTTTTTACAATGAACATTGCAGCGAAGGTGCCTGCCTAATATTACTATTCTAATAATTTTATTCAACAAACTTTGTATATTGCTTACATGATAAAAGAGCTCTCTGAACCATTTATAAAAGACAATGTGAAATATTTATATTTATTACAGAACAGCAATGAAAGCAAACATTAAAAACAAGTCAACATTAAAAAAAGATAAAACTGGCAATCGTTGTTATTCATAATCTAAACCACATGTTAAAATTACACATCTGGGTGGGATGGGGGGGTATTATTAGCAATTTGATAATGGTCAGAATTCTGGGAACTGTAGTTTGGTGCAGATGTGGAGAATTCACCTGCCACAGAACTGTAGTTCCCCAGGGCAAGGGAAAGAGCAGTAACAAAAACTAGTCTGTGATGAAGATGAGGGGGAAGATGGCATTCAGATGTGATGTTTATTATGTCAGATTCCTCAGTTATAATGCTACCGCTTCTGTCCCGATCCCTAATGTCCCTTTCACACCAAATTACCTTTTGTGTAATGGAAGTGTGGCTTTTTAAATCGATACACTGCCATGCCATGCTAAATTTCATTCACACCAGAGGGCATGTCATGACACAACAGTGATCTCATTGGACAGGTTGCCATGTGGAAAGTGGGATGTGTGGAGAGTCGCCTCGTCTTTTGTCTCAGTGACCAGAATGTCTTAGGCTGGCCCTAGTCAACAAAGTTGTCTACTTGCCGCAGCCACCACAATCAGTAGGTGGAGAAAGGAAGAAAAAGAACGAAAACAGATGCAAATAATGAAATGAATGCAAGTCCTATGAATGAATAATGAAATGACTGCAGCCTTCATAAGTGAATTACGATGAAAGCAGATTTTCGCAACCAAATGAATGGAGTTAACTTTTTAAAAAGCACAGATTATTGTGCAGCCCTGGTGAAAAGGAGAGGAAGCTACAGAGGTTGAAACAGAAATGTGGCAGAATCTGGGAAAACATTCAAAACTATGACATATTAGAAATGGAGGGAGCAGGTTATGGGGAGGAAGAAGGAAAGCAAACAGGAGTTATGCTTATTCCTGAAAGCCGAAGTCTCAGAAACAGCTGATATTTTTATAGCATGCACAAAACTTGGCTGGCTGAGGGCAGAGTGTTAACTGTTTGTTATAATAAAACCAGATGACTTAAGACCAGCCTCCAGTTTCATCTGCTCCAGGAAAGCTTCACAACACACATACACGAGAGAGAGAGAGAGAGAGAGAGAGAGAGTTACAGCCAGCCCCCGCCCCATCCCATCACAATTTTCCATCCTGCTTTAGAAGGTCTCCATTTTCTCCAAACTTTGGAAAGAATGCGAGCTTTAGCTCCTTTGGAAACATTTGGAATGAATTATGGGTACTTCTGGAATCTCAATAAAGGAAAGGTTGCTCTCAGAGGAGAAATAAGCAACACAGAATAGGATTCGCAGAAGGTCTGCATATCATCTTTTAAAACACTTTTAAAGAAATAGAGACAGAAGCAGCCTGAGAAAGACTTTTGCACGGCAGAAACTGCTGTCAAGAGCCCAGTTGCTTTAAAACATGGAAGGATATCAATTTGTTTCGAGAAACCCCCATGTGATAAAAGGAGCAAAGGGCCTTTAGCCCTGTCCCTATCAGCACATGGCATTTGTTTCCACAACTGACATTCAGAAACATACTGTCTTGACACTGAAAGTAGAACTTCGCGGTTGTGGCTAGTACCATAAAGTGTAATTGTTTAATTGACACTGAAGTGGGGAATGCCTAAATGTGTATTACTGAAGGCTTTAACATGGTGGAATTCCACTGGAGAATTCTAAGTGATCTCGGAACTCCTTGGCAGGTTGATAATTAGCTATTGTTGTTTTCCACTAGCTAATACATGAGTGTTTAACCTTAGATCAGGTGACGAAGGTATTTGGTTGCAAATCTCCATTTTGAAAGGAGGTGCCTTTAGTTTTTGTTCCCAGGCTCTGTGGAAGTAAGTTAAACTTCTGCAGCGTGGAGCAATTTCTGTAGGCAGGCTCCTCACATGATTCCGAACTCTTCAAGCATCTACTGCTTGGTGGAAGGAGCTAGTGTCTCCCTACAGGTCTCTTGGGAACCCTTGAAACACGAGCTACTTTGATGGTGCGCTTGCACCAAAGATGCATTACTGGCAGATTGGGAAGGAATTTGGGAGCCAAATAGGTGCTTCCCAGAAAGGTCTTGTTATACTCCTTCTTTGGAGGAGTGACATGCTTTACAGAAGTAATGGAGCTTAAATTTCCACCTTCCTCTCTTAATTACCTTCAGTGGAGTCATCATGGCTTGTGCCCAGGCTACCTGAAGCATCGTAGCCCCCAGTGCGAACCTGCCCAGGTGCTAAGATCCTCGGACGAGCATCTTCGCTAGGTCCCATCAACATCAGAGGCACAAATTGGTGGTGGCACAAGAGAGAGACTTTTCTGTAGCTACTCCCAGACTGTGGAATTCCCTCCCAAGACTTGTTAGACTGGCTTCTTCTTTGTTATACTTCCACATGTCGACTGTGGTCTTCCTGTTCAGGCAAGCCTTTGAAAACTAAGGTGCAGATGGTGCTGACCATTGGGCTGCTATTAGGACAAAGAGTATTTTAACTTATTTATTTATACACCGTTATATCAAAAAACATATCAAAGCATTTTACAACATTAAAAAAAATAAGGAAACTATACAATACAAGCATTGAAACAATTTAAAAAGCAAAAAAAGTTAAAAGCCAGCATCAACTGCTGGTTCTAAATGAGTTTTGATGTATCTTAACGATTGTTTTTAAGGGACACGGGTGGCGCTGTGGGTTAAACCACAGAGCCTAGGACTTGCGGATCAGAAGGTCGGCGGTTCGAATCCCCACGACAGGGTGAGCTCCCATTGCTCAGTCCCTGTTCCTGCTCATCTAGCAGTTCAAAAGCACGTCAACGTATAAGTAGATAAATAGGTACCGCTCTGGTGGGAAGGTAAATGGCGTTTCCGTGCGCTGCTCTGGTTTGCCAGAAGTGGCTTAGTCATGCTGGCCACATGACCCGGAAGCTGTACACCGGCTCCCTCGGCCAATAAAGCGAGATGAGCACCGCAACCCCAGAGTCGGCCATGACTGGACCTAATGGTCAGGGGTACCTTTACTTTTACCCTATTGTTTTTAACCAATTTGCATTAAAACACACACACACAAACTTTGTATTTTATACTGATGTTTTGAAATGTCAGAAGCCACATTGAATCCCATTGAAAGGTGGGATATAAATAAACAAACCAATAGATCACGAAGACAAATCCAACTGGCTGTTCAGTGCTGTGACATCACTCTCTGTCATCCCTGATTGGGTGGGAGGACTCCAGTTAGAGAGAAGATGAATCAGCTGGGATGGGCGAGGGGGTGAAGAGATGGAATTGAAGCAGTGGCAGTCACTGCAGTGGAAACCGATATCGAACAGGATGGGGGAAAGGAGGAATATTCAGGATTCTCGAGTGTGCCTGGAAATTCCCACCCTGCTGAACTTTCTGTGTTCCAGTGAAAATCAGAACTTGGAAAATTTTTGGAACACTTCTGACTCTGTTCTATGCTAGCTTTTATTTCTCTTCTACAGGCTTGCTGTTCATCCATAAATGTAGAAGTGTGTAGCTGGACTATAAGATCCAGCAAGGACTTTTTGTTCTTGATTCAAGAGTGTGGGGGTTTCTTGAGGGAGGGGAGGGATATCTGCCAAGGTATGGCTTGCTCTTTAGTTATGCATTATGCTGCCTGGATTGCGGGGGCGAGGGGTAGGAAATCTTTACCTCGAAATCTTCATCTCTGCCGAACGCTGCCCTTCAGCTAATGAGATGGCTGTCACCTAAATTCTCATTGTTTTAAGAGCAAGTGGCAGCTGACAGTTCTCTTTCAAGCTTGAATGATGAAAGGAAAACACCACATGGCCTCATCTGGCTAGCTAGCTGAGAGCTAATGAGCCTGAGGAAGCAGCCATCTTTGCGAGGCTGTCATGACCCCACGTCTGCTAATGCACAGGGAAGGAGTGAAAAATGTACTGCAAGTTCTCTTCAACAATCCCCCGGGGATATCTTGAATGTGCCAAACAATTTAGTAAATAGATATTGAGTTACTGTGTCGAAACACGGCCGACATATTGCAACACTGAATAGCTCAATCGAAAGATCATACTTCAGTTTTAGGTGCAAAAATTATATATATATATATATATGAAACACAGCAAACAAATAGATGAATAAATCCCTGGTAAGATTTTCCTCTCCCCCCTTGACTGCATGCAACAAATGACAAGAACTGGATTTTTGCAGTATGGGAATGGCTGGCATTAAATTTGATGGGTAACCGCCCCCCACCGAAATTTTCAGTGTAAGCAATTACAGCAAATGGAATTTTGCAGTGGTTCAGTTTTTTTGCTTAAAATCCAACCATGCAGAGACCAAGTGGGTTCTTGATAGATTTGTCAAAGTAAAGATGGATAAACAGAGCTGAGAGACTCCATAGATAGAGAGATGGAGAGATAAAGATACTTTATCATAAATGCTAGTGGTGGATGATAGTAATTCTAAACCCACACAGGCCCTTGTTCAGTCATTGCCACAGATGCTCCTTGCCCCCGATGCTCTATGCATAGCTGTCAACTTCTCCTTTTCTTGCGAGGAATCCTATTTGGAATAAGGGAATTTCCCTTTAAAAAATGGGAAGTGTTGACAGCTATGGCTCTATGCATGAAAGAAGGAGTGCCCCGTCTCTCAGTATACAGTGGTACCTCGGGTTAAGAACTTAATTTGTTCCGGAGGTTCGTTCTTAACCTGAAACTGTTCTTAACCTGAAGCACCACTTTAGCTAATGGGGCCTCCCGCTGCTGCCAGGCGATTTCTGTCCTCATCCTGAAGCCAAGTTCTTAACCCGAGGTACTATTTCTGGGTTAGCAGAGTCTGTAACCTGAAGCATCTGTAACCTGAAGTGTCTGTAACCCAAGGTACCACTGTACACAGCTATAGGCAGTGGTGGAGATAGCTGTTCAGGCACCTGGGTTCGGGCACGCTGCAGGCCCCGTGGTGACTGCCACCTGGCATTTTGTCACCCCCTGCTCAGTGGTGACACCCTGGGCGGCCCACACCTACCACATCTCCTTCCTCCACCCAATGCAGCTCTGCCTCATCTCCGCCAAGCTAAGCAGTTGGCTCCTTTTCTCTCTCTCCCTGACCTAGCCACTGTGATCCACACAATGGTCACCCCCACACTTGATTATTGTAACTTACTCTACGTGGGGCTGCCCTTGAGACTGACCCAGGAACTCCACCGGGTGCAGAATGCCGTGGCAAAACTCCTTACGGGATCCTCACTATGGGATCACATTCACCCGGTGCTATACCAGCTGCACTGGCTCCTGGGGGAGTACAGGATCAGGTTTAAGGTGCTGGTTTTAGCCTTTAAAGCCCTATACAGCCTAGGACCCTCGTACCTATGGGACCGCCTCTCCTGGTATGTCCCACAGAGGACATTACAAAAACATCTTGGAAGTCCCAGGCCACAGGGAGGTTAGGCTGGCCTCAACTAGAGCCAGGGCTTTTTTGGCCATGGCTCCAATCTGGTGGAACGCTCTGCCACAAGAGACTAGGAACTTGCGGGACTTGACATCTTTCCGCAGGGCCTGCAAGACAGAGCTCCACCAGCCCTTTGACCAAGGCACAGTCTGACCCCCTCCTTTGGTAATCCTCTCAGAACTTCTAGCCCAATGGTTACCATTGATTTGATTTTGAATTGATTTTAGAATGAATTGATTTTAGAATACTTTGTTACTTTTATTGTTGTTAGATGCTCTGAGCCTGGATTCGGCTGGGGAGGGCGGGATATAAATAAAAATTTATTATTATTATTATTACTATTATTACTTTTATTATCATTAGTAACCCTGTGCCTATGACACAGACGTGCATAGAGCTACACACCGGCTGCTGCAGGCCAGTGTTAACAGACCTGCCCATGGAGTTGTATATAGCCCTGCTAATAAACTTGCTTTGTTAGCAACCCCTGAGCTGCGACAAGGACTCAAGATGCAATTATCCTGGTACTGGATTATTCTGGGGAGTTCTGTGCAGATCATCCATCGGCCTGCACAAATCCTTACGCAGCTAGGGATACATGCACATGTAGCCGATTTTCCGCCTACGAATGGCCCCAGCTGAACCAGAGCACACGGGTGAAGTGCGATCTGCTGTTCACATAAAGCACTCAGTGCACACATTTGTCTGCACATGGATGCACATGGAGAAAGGCTTGGCATTCTGCATGCCTTCCTGGCTGGTTCCCACATCCCCTGACAGACCATAAAGCAGGCGTCGACATCCCATGTGCAACAAGTAGAGCAAAACAGGCTTTGGACCAGATGTTTGCAAACTTCCGTCAACATCCCACTGCTGATAATTGTGTGTGCATTTGGATTTGGTTTCTGGATTCATCTGTCGGTGTATATAAACAGGGCTTGTGTGCTACATCATGTAAGTTAACATGCTTGGCAAAGCGTACCCCCCCCAACCCCCTTATTTTTCTGTTCAGTCAGTGGAAAACCTCGCAACCAATTCCTCCAGCCACATTTGCCCCTTTGGAGTTTGTTCCTGAATACACAATAAGAATCTGTGCTGTGTGCACAAAGTGCCACACATTATCTCACAAGCTCTTTTTTTAAAAAATGTATTTTCTTCTTCTCCCTCCATTGTATCACTATTGAGCTCCTGGACTGAAGCAGCTGAAAATAAACAGAAACACATTTTCCAGCATTCCTGTGTTTATACTGAAGGACCCTTAACCCCCCCCCCCAAATCCCCCCCAAAACAGAATAGCACAGTGAAAGGAAGTGGCTCCTTGCCACAGGAACTAGGCAATATGTACTTAATGAAGTAGTTTTATAGCTGTGAGCTATTCTGTATACAGAAGTCTATCTCCTCACCTCCAACACCATGACACACTGTAAATAAAGCATGTCTATTTCTTTGGTGCATAATGGTCAGAATCATCAGGAATGTTCCATTGGACCCTAAAATCGCACTACAGTGGCACCTCTGGTTGTGAACGTGGGTTGCGATTCGCCACTTCTGCGCATGCGTGTGATGTCATGTTAAACTTTTGCACTTGCGCGAGCAGCGAAACCCGGAAGTAACCCTTTCTGGTACTTCCGGGTTGCCGCGGGACGTAACCTCAAAGAACGTAAGATGAAGTGGACCTAATGGTCAGGGGTCCCTTTACCTTTACCTTATTCAGCATAGATCAGGACAAAAGGAAACATGTCTGATCTCCTCCGTGTCCATAGCAAAACACCTAAAGCAAAAGCTATATACAAATGGAAGTTCCCAGCATACTGTGCTGGAGTGTAAACAGACATGTGACATGCAACAATCTCATGCCTGTTCCTTAAGGTGGAACGGAATATCCCAACACCTTCTGCCGATTAGAGACTGCAACAGGATTAGGGCAGCAAAGTTCCATCTAGTATGAGGCCAAACATTCTGAATGGAATCTTCCAGTAGATGAAGGAGGGCAGCCCTTTTTTCCTGCTCCCGCCTCTAGGCTGCTGGAAGGATGCTACAGGTGTGCTCCAGACTCCCGCAGAGGTGAAATGTGTTTTTTTAAAGGGGCGGGGAGAGAAGCTTCTGCTGCAACCCATTAGAAACATAATTCCCCCCCCCCACCTTGAAAGTATGAAGATTTCGCTTGCTGCCCCACCCACTGCAAAAGCATAAAAAATGACTCTTCACTCTTGCAACTAGAAAACAGGGGTGCGAAGGTCAGGAGACACTTTTGCCTCAGCATAATTTGATCAGTGGATTAAGAAAGGAAACACATTTATTTATTTATTAATCATTGGGGGCTGCCCCCACACCATTTCTAGCCAAGAATAACTTTAAAAATCCAACCGAGGAACTAAAACCGTGGGCTGTGTGTACTAGTAATAATAATATCCTTTGTAACTGTAGTCACAGATCTTTTCGTTTCACATGCAGGTCTCCATGCAGAATGTAAACAGAGCTGGCAACTGACACTGGGTTCTTTTTAAAGCCACTCTTCCCTCCCTGAAAATATAATACGATAAATCGAAGAAGAAGAAGAAGAAGAAGGAAGGAAGGAAGGAAGGAAGGAAGGAAGGAAGGAAGGAAGGAAGGAAGGAAGAACTACCTGCATTCACTCAGCACCTGCTCTAAATGAATAGCGATTCCATGCATTTTCTCAATCCAGAGCGTTCCCAACTCAATATGACATTTGCGGCAACTTTCCCCCTCCCCGTAATATCGTATTCTGTCTTATTAAGATTACAGCTCTTTCCTTGCTGGTCGTCTGTTATTTCGACTCCAACAGCGTTGCTCCGTCCCAATGCCCTGGCAGCCAGCCAGCAGCCTCCAACTCCTTTTACAACCGGCATTTCAATCGTGTTATTCCCCCCACCCACCCCCCACCTAATCAAAAAGTAAAGAATGCATACAATTTCAGGACTTCAAAGATTTGGTCCCCTGGAGAGGGAATACAAATGGAACTGCCTCCCCACACCCTGAAATGATGGCAATGCCTGACACCATCCTATTTAGTATGATAATCTCGGGGTGAGCTGCACGGTGCACTTTTTTTTTTTTAAAGAAAGCAAGAGGTATAAACAAAGCAGGGCACATCACTCATAGAATCAGGGCACCATAGAAGTCGTTGTTGAGGTCATAAAGTAGGATTAACTTTGGCAGGGTAAACGTCTGTTTCGTATGAAAGCGTGAGTAGGACTCAGGCCTGAGGATCTCGGCAAAATGGGGGGTGGATGGAACTGGAGACAAGGTGGCTTTAAAAGCCATAGGTCATATTTTTTTACAACATGGCAACAACTAATCTAAATGGAGTCTGTAAGCCACATAATGGCAGCCAGCAAGAACTCAAAGACTAGAAACCAGAGGCCTTTCTTCTTGGAATAACAGGTTTGGAATTGTCCAAGAAAGATGTTAAATTATTTTTGTGTGCCACAACCGCTGCTTGTATTTTGTTAGCTAAAAAGTGGAAAACCCAAGAATTACCAGCAATAGAAGAATGGCAGATGAAGATGATGGATTTTTCGGAGCTTGCCGACCTAACCGGAAGAGTCCGCGACCAGAAGGAGGAGGAGTATCAGGAAGAATAGAAGAAATTTAATGGTTATTTAGTTAAATTTGTTAAGTTAAATTAACTGGAAATAGCTTGCAGATACTTAATGGGCTTAGGATTTTATTTATGTTAAGTGATGAAGTAATAATGTTTAATTCTATAAGGTGAAGATTTAAGGATGTTAAAGTTTAAGTTAAATTTCATAAAAATTGGGATTTGGAAAACTGTTAAAAGGACATGCAATGAAATTCAACTAAGGGGAAGCGAAGAAGTCACTTAACAAAGTTAATAACTGTAATTTTCAATAAGGCTATGATCTATGTTTGTTTTGTTTGTTTGTCTTGTGTGTTTGTTTGTTTTTTATAATATTGTGAAAACCAATAAAATTTTTGGAGAAAAAAAAAGAACTCAAAACATAGAAGCCCTTGTCAAAATATGAAACTGTTTCAGTCTCAGCACAAGTAGGGATGTTGGAGAATTCTGACAAAAATGGAAAAGGAATTAGAAATTGCTGCACTTTACGTGTTTGTCTGCGGTCAGGGATGTAAACCAGTCCAGTAAATGTTATCTGTATTCATTCACATTGTTATTGTTAGGGTTTTGAAGTCCGCCACCGATAAACAGTTAGTGACTTTTTCCCCGCATTGTTTTTGCAATTCCTTTACATTGAAATGAAAGTAAGTTAAGTAAATAGTTCATCTCATTGCCTGCTGTTTAAATTAAGTAGCTTGCATTAGACAGTGGGCAGCAAGACGAATAATGTAGTATTTCAAGGGAAATGAACTGCAGTGGAATGGAAACAGGGTTGATTGTGATGAAAACAGGTCAGAACAGAAATTGCTGCCAGAAGTTTTGCAGACTTTATCAGGGGTCAATCCTACCATGAGGCAAAGTAAACTGACCACCTCGAGTGGCAGATGCCAAGGAGTGAGGGCAGAAAGTGGCAAGGCCTTCTGTCCTGTGCCCACAATTCTTTATCTGAAGTATTTACAGCCTGCTCCTCATTGAACATTTTCAACCCCAGGGAAGGGAACGAGGAAATAAAGTAATAAAAAATATATATACAGGGGACGGAGTAATAAAAATGACAAAATCAGCTACATAAATAACATATTTAACAGCTCCATCATAAAGCTAAACTGCAATGAGGACACCAATTAGATCTTCCAATTTAACCAAATATCTGGGTAAAGAAAAGAGGGCATTCAACCAAATGGTTTTAGCAATAGTTCCCACCACATATGTGGGACATTATCCCATCACCAGTGTTGAAACAAGATTCAACCATCAGTCTAAGATGTGGGTGCCATCTTTTCCATTACCTCAAGCAGACTGGTCCTGCCTGATATGGGGATTATTGTGGCTCTCCTCAATTTCTGGATGTAAGGTCTTTGGACAGGGAAGACCTAGCATCTACAGTTTTCTGGATCAGCAAATTCTCCCTAAAATGTGAAGGCCGAGTCACAATACCTCCAAGAGCAAATGTTTGTACTTAGCTTGAGCAAAGCTGAGCTATGGAACTCCTTGTTTCAAGGAATATGCTGTGGCAAAGAATTAAGCAATTCCAGAGATGGAAATTATAGACGTAGGCTTTGCATGGACAACTATAATGACACCTGGAACTCATTATACAAAATATAGTAGGTTAAAAGTAAACATTTCCCCCGAAATGGATAACATATCAGAAAGTGATGTCAGTAAATGCTGCCTGGTTGTGCTAAACTCTGCCTATACCTGCCACCATTTTATGATGGACCCTGTCACTGCACCACCATTTTGTGACTGGTGGGCTTGAGTAATTTTCAGATATCTCAAGTGAGACTTGGAGTAGAAAGTTTGAGAACTCCTGAGGCAGAGGGACGGGCCAATCCAGACCCTACTTGACTGTTCTAGAAGAAGTCCTTTTCAGCTCTCTTCTGTTCACCCATGATGGACAGACGTGAGAGTCTCTGGCAGATGTGGACTCCTGTCTAGATGAATGTGCCCTCATCAAAAACAAAACATCTCCCGTTCTATTTTCTTTCCTCTTGACAATCCCATTTCCTTCCTCCCCCTCCCACTGTGAGCGCTGCTTTGGTGGCCAGTTCCTCTAAAGAAACATTCAAATTATGAATTAATATTGCCCCCCTGCGCAATCTTTCTTTTTCATGCACTTTTGGGATTGGTAAAGAGTCGGATACCAATCTACATGACCTGCTTACAACTGCCTAAAGACTCATGAACAATGTCAGAATGCATCATACAAACTCTTCCCCTGTTTTGATTATGGATCCCTTAGGTCCAAAACAAGCCTAAGGCTACAGAGTACATATCAGCTATATTTCTGGTCAAGATATTTAATGGGAAAAGCAAGTGCACATGCGCACACACTTTATCAGAAAATGATTTTCAAGGAATGAGATAAGGATGAAGAAGAGCTAGGCAAACTTTGGCAAGGATCCAACGGATGAGAGACTTGGCCTGATGTTTATTAATGGGAAGAAGAGGTCATATCTAAAGCACAAACTTATTTAATAGTGGTTCTCTCCTCCCAAGAATTCTGGAAATATTATTCTGTGCAACGGGGCTAAGAATCTAGCAGAATTCTCTGCATTCCCGTGGTCACCATGAAACTCCCAGGTTACATGAAGGAAACCTCTTTTTGAAGAAGTTAAACATCTCACAAAGATGTTGCTAAAGCAAAGTTTATTTAAAAAATACAACCATGTTTTGGAAGGCAATCTAAAAACAGCTGCTTGTGTTGTATGTTGAAATGGCTGTTACATTCAGAAAATCCCCAATAGTATGAAGATAGATGATTAATAGGTAACAAGTAGTGTAGGATCACAAACCCTCCACCATTTCACAGGTGAAAATGAAACCACTGTTTTGAATGAGTAAGTGGGGTGAGGTTTGGCAACCCAATGACCGGGCTTGGTAGATGGTGGTGGAGCACTATAATCTGCACTCAAATGTGTCACAAGTAGAGGCAGAGTCATATGATCATAGAATTGTAGAGTTGGAAGGGACCTCAAGGGTCATCTAGTCTAACCCCCTTCAATGCAGCAATCACAATTAAAGAATCCTTGGCAGAAGGCCATCCATCCTCTGTTTTAAAACCTCCAATGATGGTTGGAAAGGTTTGGCTGAAGAATGTGATAGGGGTACCAGATTGGATGTTATACCCTCTGTCGTACTTGAGGGCAGATACCAAAAGATTCCAACTGAGAAACGACTCTGCCCCTGTGGAGATGGCAATCTGGAAACAGTGGCCCATGTTCTCTTGTCCTGTCCCCTTTATAAAGATCTGAGGAATGAGATCATCTTACTTATAATCTCAGGCCGCCCATCTGCGGCCACATTGTTCTTTCTTTTATCAGACCAAAATGACCAGACAATAGCAAAGGTTGCTAGGTTTATTGAGGGTGCAATGAGATTAAGGGCCACTATCTGAACGATAATCCTGGTCATTTGAATGCCCTTTTTACCTATTGTTGTCTTTTTAATTGTATATATTGCTTGTTTTATGTTGCTATGGCCATTGGCTAATGCGAATAAAGTTTATCTATCTATCATCTATCTATCTATCTATCTATCTATCTATCTATCTATCTATCTATCTATCATCTATCTATCTATCTAATCTATCTATCATCATCATCTATCTATCTATCATCTATCTATCTATCTATCTATCTATCTATCTATCTATCTATCTATCATCTATCTATCTATCTAATCTATCTATCATCATCATCTATCTATCTATCTATCTATCTATCTATCTATCTATCATCTATCTATCATCTATCTAGCTAGCTATCATCTATCATCTATGTGATGGGGTGGGCAACACTTCTCTGCAGTTGAGTTCTCTCCAGTTCTCATTTTTTCCCCAAACTTAGGTTCAGTCTTCCCCAGCCTTTAAAGTCTGCATGAAAATTGGTATGGAGTGTGGTGCATGTTTTCCCTAATCAATGAATTTGGGGCCACAATTTGGCTTCATATAGGGACCAGTTTCCGCTAATCTAATACATTCGGTACATTGTTTTCACAAATATGTGCATTTTTCAGAGGAATTCCCCCTAATATGAGCATCTTTGCACGCATCTGTTGTTTTGCGGAAGTGCATTGCAAAATTCAGACAGGTGTAAATTTCAAAGGGTAGCTGCATTTGGTTCATGAATTGGTGAATGAGGTAAAGGGACCCTGACTATTAAAGTCCAGTCACGAATGACTCTGGGGTTGTAGCGCTCATCTTGCTTTACTGGCTGAGGGAGCCGGCGTTTGTCCACAGACAGTTTTTCCGGATCATGTGGCCAGCATGACTAAGCTGCTTCTGGCGAAACCAGAGCAGCGCATGGAAACACCATTTACTTTCCTGCCAGAGTGGTACCTATTTATCTACTTGCACTTTGACGTGCTTTAGAACTGCTAGGTTGGCAGGAGCTGGGACCGAGCAACGGGAGCTCACCCCATCGGGGGGATTCGAACCGCCAACCTTCCGATCGGCAAGCCCTAGGCTCAGTGGTTTAGACCACAGCGCCACCCGCGTCCCGGTGTGAATGAGGTAGGTTCTCATTAAAATGGAAACAGAGTGATTTTCTCCCCTATCTCTAGAACATGGGTAGGCAAGCTAAGGCCCGGGGGCTGGATCCAACCCAATCGCCTTTTCAATCCGGCCCGTGGATGGTCCAGGAATCAGCGTGTTTTTACATGTGTATAATGTGTTCTCTTATTTAAAATGCATCTCTGGATTATTTGTGGGACATAGGAATTAGTTCATATTTCCCCCCCCAAAAAAAATATAGCCCCCCATAAGGTCTGAGGGACAGTGGACCGGCCCCCTGCTGAAAAAGTTTGCTGACCCCTGCCCTATAACCTAGACATGTATCTAAGAGCAGCCTCTAAATTAAATGGAGAGCCTTAACTATCCCCTCCAAAGAACAAAGCCCTCACCATCATAAAACAAGGCCATCCCTGTACAGACCATCATTCCCAACCCAGATTGTTGCGTGCTGTATACCACAAGCAGGTGCGCTGCATGAATTGTCACAAACGATAGCAGCAAATTCATCACTAAAAGGACAGAAAATGACAAATGTTGTAAATGTTGCCAACATTCCAAATCAATAGATCACATCATTGCCAGTTGGCCTGCGCTGTCAAGTATTGATTACCTAGTGAGATGCACCCAAGTAGCAAAAAATTATCCATGATAAACTAGGCAGGCAATGTCATCTTAAAACGTGAATGCCCTTTATACATCAGATACCAGGGCCCACTTTGGAAAATGATTTATACTCATTTTAGTGAGGTAAACCAATGATTATTGACGAGTCAACGAACTGCAAAACAGCCAGAAATTGTGTTTTATAGACAAATGTTTCAATCAAAGAAGCCAGTGATAGAGTGGTTTCACTTACTTGAAGTAAGACCAAAATAAAGGGAAAGATATCTGAAGTATAAGTATTTCCTCATGAAAACAACAAGATCGTGGGCAGAGCTAGAGGTAAGATGTTTGCTCAGTATGCTTCCTTTATTGTTCTCCGGGTTCAGCAGCTGTTTTTTCTTATTTCAAAGAATAGATCCTTAATTATGAACATTATTTGGAAGATGCACCATCGCTGCAGACTCAGCTCAACATTTAATCTACTGCAAGAATGGCATAATCTAATCAAGTCCTATACTTACCTGTGAGAAAGCCACATTTACCTCAATGGTGCTGTATTGAAGTTACTGTTAATGATATGAAAATCAGACATTTTTCTTCAGTTTCATAGAATCATGGAGCTGGACAAGGTTTTCTACAACATCTGCTTGAACCTCTTGCTCAATGCAGGAAACTCAGACCTGCAGCATCCCCCACCTTGTAGACCCCCATCAAAGGAGAGCCCACCATCCTTACTGCCAATTCTTTCTTCTAATATTCAGCCAAAATCTGGTCTCCTCTAACTTCTAAACTTTCCCTATAGTCCTTTGGTAGCAAAATTCTAATTCCTGAAGGATTGTCAAATACAAAAGGACAATAACGTGATTTCTTCTACCCCACTCCACAGTCAGCACTAGATCTTATGGGTTTACACTGCAAGCTGTGGGTTTTTTTGGGGGGGGGTATGTCATGTGCTGGCACTCAAATCTTGAAAAAAGTGCCACGAATTGCAGTACAAAATGGCAGCCATGGGCAGCCGAAAAAAATGGGTTTTGGTACCTTAGTTAAAGAAGGGGGGGTTGTGGCTGAATGTCTTAACACTAAGAGCATTTTGACAATGGAGTCGGTTATCTAGAGGGTCAATGGCCTTCCTTTTGCTGGACAGCAGAGACTGGACACTCATCTGTTAGGGACATTGCTGCAGTGAACTTCCTGCACTGAGCTGGTGATTTGACTAGATAGCTTACAAGGACCTCTCTAACTCTGAAATTATTGTGGTTCCTTATATGACAGTCTTTCAGGTATGCTACTGTGAGTGTCATCATGCTTCCTGACCCACCAAAATATACAATCCTGTCCAGAATGCGGCAGCTAGACTGGTGACTGGGAGCAGCCGCTGAGACCACATAACACCTGTCTTGAAAGACCTACATTGGCTCCCAGTACGTTTCTGAGCACAATTCAAAGTGTTGGTGCTGACCTTTAAAGCCCTAAACAGCCTCGGTCCAGTATATTTGAAGGAGCGTCTCCACCTCCATCGTTTTGCCCGGACACTGAGGTCCAGCGCCAAGGGGCTTATGGCGGTTCCCTCGCTGTGAGAAGCCAAATTACAGGGAACCAGGCAGAGGGCCTTCTCGGTAGTGGCGCCCGCCCTGTGGAACGCCCTCCCACCACATGTCAAAGAGAACAACAAGTACCAAACTTTTAGAAGACATCTGAAGGCAGCCCTGTTTAGGGAAGCTTGTAATGTTTGATGTATTACTGTATTTTAATATTTGGTTGGAAGCAGCCCAGAGTGGCTGGGGAAACCCAACCAGATGGGCAGGGTATAAATAAATTATTATTATTATTATTATTATTATTATTATTATTATTATTATTATTACCACTACTGTAAGCTACACACATTCTTTGCTCCATACTGTTGACCATCTTTGTTGCCCTCTTCTGAACAAGGGCTGGGTCCAAAACTCAATCCAGTTCACATTGAAAGTTGAGCCTACCTAATTCACACTTTATGAAACAATACATGAATTGAAACACAGCCATCCTTTGACATTGGCATTTCTCCCAATTTCACAATGCAGTTTTACAATCACATAAAGTGTGCAAGAATGCATATACATGGTCAAGGGTGCTTAAAAAATGTATACATTGATGAATAGCACATGCATCGCATTTGGGGAATTTGCTTTGCAAAAATGGATGTATTGGGAGAAATGGATGCATTAGGAGAAATTTGCACTATAACACTGATGTATTTTCCTGAGGATCTTTAAAAAAAATAAATCACAAACTGATGTGGAAACATCAAATAATGAATTTAAGAGAGGGAAAATGAGAAATTGATGGAAATTGCCCTAGCCCTAGCCCTAACCCTAACCCAACCCTACTCCAAACATGTTCACATTTATCCAGAACTGGAATCTGTGCTCCATATTAGGTTGGATTGGTGCAGAATAAAGTGGAACTATTACTTCCTATGGCTTCACAACGCTGATCCCATTAATGTACCCTATAACCACATTGGCCTTCCATCCTTTTTTGAAGCTGCTGCATCACACTGCTTCATGGTGTGTTCCTTACTTTGAGCAATTCAACAGAACTATGTGTTTGCATTCAATATAGATGCAAGATTCAAGCAAACACTGTATTCATGGAAAGCCAATGTGGTGTCCTTCAGACATTGTTGGGCTACAATTCCCATCAGCTTCAGCCGGTTTGGCCAATGGCCAGGGATGACGGGACTTTTGGTCCAACAGCATATTAACCCAGTGCTTGTCCAGCTGCACTGGCTCCCAGTGGAGTACAGGGTCAGATTTCAGGTGCTGGTTTTGACCTTTAAAGCCCGTCACAGCCTAGGACCCTCGTACCTATGGGACTGCCTCTCCCTGTATGCCCCACGGAGAGCCTCAGGGTCCATAAATAGCAACACCCTAGAGGTCCCGGGCCCTAAGGAAGTCAGGTTAGCCTCAACCAGAGCCAGGGCCTTTTCAACACTGGCTCCGGCCTGGTGGAACGCTCTGTCTCATGAGACCAGGGCCCTGTGGGATCTGATTTCTTTCTGCAGGGCCTGTAAGACAGAGTTCTTCCACCTGGCCTTTGGCTTAGAATCAGTTTGACTCCCTCCCCCTCTTTCTTTCTTTTGTCCTTTCTCTTCCTGTGATGATGCTGCTCTTCCTCTTGATGTTTTAATGTTTTAATGTTGTAATTTAATCTTGTTTTTTAAGTTCTATTTCAATCAACTTGTTTTTATTATTGGTTGTTAGCCGCCCTGAGCCCGGTCTTGGCTGGGGAGGGTGGGGTATAAATAAAATTATTATTATGCCATAAGACTGTAAGCCAGGGATGGGGAGCCAGTGGACCTCCAGATGTTGCTGGATGCAAACTCCTGTCAACCCCAGTCAGCATAGGCAGTGGCCTGGGGTGATGGGAGTTGTAGTCCAACAACATCTGAGAGAGCCACAGTTTCCCCACCCTCAGGAGGAACCCAAAACAGCAAGGTGTAGAAGGCACGGTATCTTCTGCTATTGGTGATTTCTAATATGTCCTTGCTCAAATACTGGCGGTAATGGATAATATTCGTGGATGTCACCAGTTATATTCATAGGAGATATGCCATATATTGCCTTTAATATAAGAAAATAGAGAACATCGGGACAGCTTTTCACCAGCAAATCTGTGTAACCCAATTGGCCTTTATTCACGCTACTTACGGATCTGGACCATCATCTTGGGAAGCACATTATAATAAATGGTTGCACTCCAAAACTTAATAAAATTACAAATCGGAATATCACCGGCAAAATTAACGAGCCAAAATATTACAGTCAGGCAGAAGTCAGTGAATTTTGAAGGTCATTTTGAGTCGTAAAAAAGAAAAAAATTATCAGTTTAATGTTTTATGCCTTGGAAGAAATAATAAGGCTGAAAAGACATTTGGTAGTGGAGACTGAGAAAAGGGAGGGGGCAAAATCCTGTCCACTTTGCACTGCAATTAATTTCATATGAAAACTGAAAAAGAGAGAGAATGACTTCCAAATTGCTGTTGTTGCAGGATCTTCAAAGGGAGCATGGATTCTTGAAGGCACTGTGTTTAGATGGGGTCATGCACTGTGGGACTTTAACTGGAAGTCCTACTGCACAGAACTGGAGGTATACCTACTATAGTCCCCCCCCAAAAAAAGGTAAAGGACCCCTGGACAGTTAAGTCCAGTCAAAGCCGACTCTGGGGTTGCAGCACTCATCTCACTTTCAGGCCGAGGGAGCTGGCGTTGTCCACAGAAAGCTTTCTGGGTCATGTGGCCAGCATGACTAAACCGCTTCTGGCGCAACGGGACACCATGACAGAAACCAAAGCCCACGGAAACATCGTTTACCTTCCCGCCACAGCGGTACCTATTTATCTACTTGCACAGGTGTGCTTTTGAACTGCTAGGTTGGCAGGAGCTGGGACAGAGCAACGGGAGCTCACCCCATTGCTGGGATTCGAACCGCCGACCGTCTCACTTGCAAGCCCAAGGAGGCTTAGTGGTTTAGACCATAGAACCACCTGTGGATTGGAATTGCCTGAACACTGACACCAATGCATTAAGAACATAAGAAAAGCCTGTTGGATCAGGCCAGTGGCCCGTCTAGTCCAGCATCCTGTTCTCACAACAGCCACCCAGATGCCTGTAGGAAACCTTCAAGCAGGACCTAAGCATGAGAGCACTCATGAGAGCCAGTGTGGTGTAGTGGTTAAGAGCAGTAGTCTTGTAATCTGGTGAACCAGGTTCGCTTCCCCGCTCCTCCAAATGCAGCTGCTGGGTGACCTTGGGCTAGTCATACTTCTCTGAAGTCTCTCAGCCCCACTCACCTCACAGAGTGTTTGTTGTGGGGGAGGAAGGGAAAGGAGAATGTTAGCCACTTTGAGACTCCTTCGGGTAGTGATAAAGCGGGATATCAAATCCAAACTACTACTACTACTACTACTACTACTACTACTACTATTCTTCTTCTTCTTCTTCTTCTTCTTCTTCTTCTTCTTCTTCTTCTTCTTCTTCTTCTTCTTCTTCTTCTTCTTCTTCCTGTTGTTCCAGCAACTGGTCTTCAAAAGCATTTACTGCCTCCAACTGTGAAGGCAGGGCATAGACATGGGGATGCTCAAGAGTAAACTGTTTTGATACACTCTATGCAAGGCTGCCCTTGGCCTGAAATCGCCAGCTAGTGAAGAATTGAGTGCCTGGGTGGAGGTGTGTGCGCGTGTGTGCATTCTTGGCATCCATCAGTTTTGGGAGACAACAGAGGAGTGCCCCTTTGGGGGTGAGGTTGGTAGGTTGCAGCACCGGTTGTGCTGTATAGATGGGCCAATGCTGTGGCTGTAGAGACCGATGTTGGAGAGACACGTTTCAGCATTTGGATAGCTCAGTTGGTGTGCATGGTGCTGATAATGCCCAGGTTGCAGGTTTGATCCCCATATGAGGCAGCTGCATAATCTTGCATTGCATGGGGTTCGACTAGATGATGCTCAGGGTTCCTTCCACCAACACAAATGCTGGAATAGCCTCCCACTTTCATGATCTGTGAATGGAGCTACAAGTTCATTTTATTTTTGCTGAGGGGAGGGGGACTCTTCATACACAGTCATGTGAAAGACAACAATCATACACAGTCATGTGAAAGATAACAATCCCATGACTGTAGTCACGGAGCCAGGAATTCTAACAGTTTCAGCACTTGGACAGCTCAGTTGGTTACAGCATGGTGCTCAAAATGCCCTGGTTGCAGGTTCGATCCCCATATGAGACAGCTGCATATTCTTGCATTGCATGGGGTTCGACTAGTCATGTGAAAGACAACAATCCTATGACTGCAATCACGGAGCCAGGAATTCTAACAGTTTCAGCACTTGGACAGCTCAGTTGGCTACTGCATGTTGCTCAAAATGCCCTGGTTGCAGGTTCAATCCCCATATGAGACAGCTGCATACTCCTGCATTGCATGGGGTTCGACAAGGGTCCCTTCCACCAACATAAAAGCTGGAATAGCTTCCCACTTTCATGATCTGCGAATGGAGCTACAATTTTATTTTATTTTTGCCGAGGGGAGGGGTACTCTTCTTTAGCCCCATTAAAACAACGGAAGCCCATGGTTTTAAGCTTCATCAGGTGCTAGCCTGTTTCAGAACCTGAACTTTGATACTCCTTCGCAGCAGTGAAGAAATCAATGGTATCATACTGATACATAAGAGCATTTATTAAAGTAGCCGTGGGCATCTCCAAAACCTTTCCCGATCAAGCTGGCTTTCTAATTGGCTTGCAGCAGCGTCCCTGCCACCCAAATTATCCGGCTCTGTCTTGCGAAAATCCAGCCCCATCAGCATCGAGAGCACAAACAAAGCAGGGAAGGAGGCCAGGGTCACACCTGAGATGGCTGAGCGCAGAAAATGAAGCCCATTAGCATTTCCTAGCTGCTGCTTCTTCTTCTTTTTTAGGGGGTGTGTGGCAGTCCTTGTACATGCTGGTGAAAATCAAACATCAGGAGGACTCGAGAAACATGATTATGGCTCTTATAAGTCCTGGCTAGGCATCACAGAATGCTGGGACCACCAATACATGTTGTTGCTGTTGTTAATTGCATTTATTACTAATATCTAATTACTAACTGGGATTCAAGGCAACTTATACAAATTCAAATAACAAGGAAGATCACAAAAAGCTAAAAACATGCAAAAAGATAATTGTTTAAAAGAAGAAGAGAAGAGTATGGATTTGATATCCCGCTTTATCACTACCCAAAGGAGTCTCAAAGTGGCTAACGTTCCCCTTTCCCTTCCTCTCCCACAACAAACACTCTGTGAGGTGAGTGAGGCTGAGAGACTTCAGAGAAGTGTGACTAGCCCAAGGTCACCCAGCAGCTGCATGTGGAGGAGCAGGGAAGCGAACCCGGTCCACCAGATTACGAGTCTACCACTCTTAACCACTACACCACACTGGCTCTCCACCATGCATGGTGACGGCAGTCACGAAATTAAAAGATTCCTGCTTCTTGGGGGGAAAGCAATGACAAACCTAGACAGCATCTTCAAAAGCAGAGACATCACCTTGCCGACAAAGGTCCATATTGTTAAAGCTATGGTTTTCCCAGTAGTGAGGTATGGAAGTGAGAGCTGGACCATAAAGAAGGGTCATCACCGAAGAATTGATGCTTTTGAATTCTGGTGCTGGAGGCGACTCTTGAGAGTCCCATGGACTGCAAGAAGATCAAACCTATGGACTGCAATAAGATCAAGCCTATCCATTCTGAAGGAAATCAGCCCTGAATTTGACCAAACTGCAGGAGGCAGTGGAAGACAGGAGGGCCTGGTATGCTCTGGTCCATGGGGTCATGAAGAGTCAGACATGACTAAACAACTAAACAACAACACCATGGTGGCCTGTCTGGCAAGAGCTTGATAAAGCAACTGCTGCTGCTTTCTTCAGCGCTGTGTGGTAAGTACATGGCTGTTGGGCCGCATTCGGATTGGTGAGTCAGAACTTGTGCGGGCTTGCCGTAAAACAAGACACACATGGTATGCTCTGGTATGCTCTGGGCCTGGTATGCTCTGGTCCATGGGGTCATGAAGAGTCAGACATGACTAAATGACTAAACAACAACAACAACAAAACTCTTGTAGAGTTAAAACAATTTTTAAAAGAAATCTATTAAAATACAGGTGATAAAAAACAGCACCATAGTCTTAAAGACCTTTCCTTAAAAAAATAAAATAAAAGTCAGTTCCCAAGGCCTGTTGGAATAAAACTGTCTTCACTTGCTGGCAGAGAGACGGTGAGGAGGGACCCTGTCTGGGAGTTCTAAAGTCTGGGAGCCTCCACCAAGAAGGCCCTCTCCCACATCCCCACCAAGTGGAACTGAGAAAAGGGTTACCCTTGAAGATCTCAGAGCCCAGGCAAATTTGTAAGAGGGAATGTGGTTCTTCACATAGCCTGGACCTAAGCCATATAACTTAGGGAACTGCGACACAGCAGAGACTGTCATAGCTTTAAGAAGTATGGTTTCTTCAACTCTTTACATCTTCAGTCTGCATGGGGGGAGTCCAGATCTTACAGCATGGTCATTTCAAGAGGGCCTTGTACCCTACAGCATTGCAACCCAGGAGTCCAAGGCATTTATCCCAGCAGCCCTGCAGCCAGCCTGCCCAAGATGGATCCCAATCTTCCTTCTTGCTGTTGCTTCTTCTGAGCAACCCTTGCTAAAAACTCTCTTTCCCTGTCACCTCACACTCAGTTACCCTGCCAACCCAATCTCAATTCTCACCTCAGGGCAAGTGAGGAGGACAGTTCTCTTGCATTGCCAATGGCCCTTAATGGCCCCGTATTGTTTCTTAATGTCCCTAGCTTGGTCAGGTCGTTTTGCATGGGCTAGCCCAGGAATTCCTCTGCAGCTTGTATTTCTCCCTTCACATCCCAAAGAATCAATATTTTATCATTTATTAATTTCTAGGGAGGTCCCTAGAACAACAACAACAACAACACACACACACACACACACGATGAGCAGAAGGATTCTCTTCCTGAAAATGGCGAGGAAAGGCTGCCATTGGCTACTAGACATTAAAGCTATGTTCTGCCTCTGTGTTCAGACACTAGATGGCGACAGTGAGCTATGCCAAATTCAATGCATTTTTCAAAACTTTTTTTAAAAGTGTTTTCGCAGCGTTTTTTTTATATGTGTGTAGATTCCGCCTAAATTCAGATTGCCTTTAAAAGTGAACACAAATGCTACCATCCTTCAAAATTAATGTCCTCTGTTTGTGTTGGCATCAAAACGTATGAGCTCTGAGGTCCCTACCTACTTTTTACTGGATGAGCTTGCTCTTTGACATCCCCAGGCTGGGCTCACATGAGCACAGCAGGTCCCCCTTGCTAAGTCAGAGCAATCGTCTCTGAAGAAAACATTTTGGTCTCTGAGTAAGTCAAATACTGTGGAGGGTTTCTTTTTGTTTGTTTTCCACGGTGTGTTATCCAACACACCTTTCCTCAGCGCAAATAGCCAAGGAAACCATGGCTGATGGTAAAGTATGCAAATTAAATCCAGCTTTGATTTTCATGCTTACTTTTCTGCTCATCCCAGCTGTAAAGCTAAGCTGTAATTAATACATAAGAGGCGGTGATTATGTGGCATTACAGCTGAATGTATAGAGAGAGCATCCAGCATTACGTGCCCTTTCAGGAAGGGAAAAATAAGAAGGTTCAGGCACCTTGAAGGAACGGGATCTTCAAGAGAGACTCAAATTAGTAGGCTGATAAGCTGTCCAAATCAATGACAATCCTGCAACCTTGAATTGATTTTCTTGTTTTCAGCCTCATCGCTGACAAATGAAGGCTTCTGTTTGCTTCCATTTCTGTGCCACCAGTTCTGATCCGTGGCCCTCATTAGGAGCTGGTTCACACATGCTTTTGTAACACTTGATTAAGCTTCAGCTGTAGCCTGGCATCCAAAGTTGTGGACGGACTCCTTTGACAACCACATGGTCTTGGAGGTGATAGGAGAATTCTGTATTGGGCACTGGGTGACCCATTCAGAGATGGGAGATGGTTAATTACCGTATTTTTCACTCTATAAGACACACTTTTTCCCTCCTAAAAAGTAAGGGGAAATGTGTGTGCGTCTTATGGAGCGAATGCAGGCTGTGCAGCTATTGCTGAAGCCAGAACAGCAAGAGGGATTGCTGAGCAGTGAACCTTCTTGCTGTTCTGGCTTCTGGGATTCAGAATATTTTTTTTCTTGTTTTCCTCCTCCAAAAACTAGGTGTGTCTTATGGTCTGGTGCATCTTATAGAGCGAAAAATACGGTAATTATGCAATGGACATGCATGCCAGCCTTTTTTTTTTTTATCCATCCCCCAGTAACGTCCTCTACAGAAGGGATGGAGAACTTGTGGGCCTTCAGATATTGTTGAAAGGCACACTTCATTAGCCCCAGCCAGCATGGCCAATGGCCAGTGTTGATGGGAATGGAGCTGATTCTTGCCCAAAGCAAGGCTCAAAGACACTGTTGATCAGCTGATTGGTGCAGACCTCAGAGCCCACTGTGATAGCTACACTCTAGAGTACAGTCATACATCGGGTTACAGACACTTCAGGTTGTGTTTCTTCGGGTTACCGACCTGCCAAAACCCGAAAGTACTGGAATGGGTTACTTACTGGTTTTGGGGATCGTGCTTGCACAGAGGCACTAAATCACTCTTTGCGCATGCGCAGAAGCTCCAAATCACAACTCGCGAGTGCACAGATGCACCGCTGCAGGTTGCGAATGCTGTGGGTTGCGAACGTGCATCCTGCACGGATCACGTTTGCAACCCGAGCGTCCACTGTACCAGGAATGGTGGTTGGCTGTAAAGTGGTTATGATAAAATGGGCCAAATAACTTTGGTTATTATATTCAGCTAGAATCATTGGAAAAGCTATGGAATGAAGGAATTAAATTTACTGCTTGTTGTGCACTAAAAGAAAATTTTATGAGAATGATGTATAGATGGTATATAATGCCCAAAAACTTGCTAAAATGGATAAGACTAGAAATAAGGAACGTTGGAAATGTAAAGAAAAGGAGGGGGATTTCTACCATATGTGGTGGACCAGCAGTAAAGTAAAAGCTTACTGGGAAATGATTTATAATGAGTTAAAGAAAATGTAGAAAAGTACATTTGTTAAAAAAAACAGAAGCTTTTTTACTGGATATAGTAGGTGAGGAAATTCTGAAAAGAGATAAAAAATTGTTTATGTATGCAACAATGGCAGCTAGGATTCTTTTAGCCCCAAAATGGAAGCACCAGGAATTACCAACAATAGAAGAGTGGAAGACGAAGATGATGGAATATGCAGAACTGGCGAAACTGATCGGTAAAATCCGAAACCAGCATGATCGAGTTATCCAAAAAGACTGGAGTAAATTTGCGCAATATTTGAAGGAAAATTGTAAACAATTAACAACATTAGCAGGGTTGACTTAAATAGACTTGCAATGTTAATGATTAATACCTTTTTGTATTTATTTAAAAAGTTGTGGAAATTGAAATGAAATTGAGATGGCAGGGGGGGGGGTGTAGCTAGCACACCGGTTCCCAATGTGCGCCCTCAACATGTTTACTTCATACCAAAATATAACTCCCGAGAAGGAAGGTAAAGTGAGCTGCGCCAGAGATATTAAGAGTTAGAATTTGCAGTTCAACGTTGTGGGGGAAAGTTCTAGCACTGCATGGAAGAACATTGCTTAGGTCAGTGGTGGCTAAACTTGGCCCTCCAGCTGTTTTGGGACTACAACTCCCATCATCCCCAACCACTGGTCCTGTTAGCTAGGGGTGATGGGAGTTGTAGTCCCAAAACAGCTGGAGGGCCAAGTTTGGCCATGTCTGGCTTAGGTGATCCCACGGGAGGTGAAGGAAGTCTGTGTGCCTCATGTCTGAAGCATGTCACTAACAGGTCAACATGTCCTTTGTTGATGCCATTGTGGTAACTGAGGAGGCAGAGGTTTCGTATTTACAGAAAGCTTGGGAGAAACATAGCACAAATGCCCCAACCCATCCATCCTATGAACTAATGCTCAAAACATAGTGGGGTAGAACACTGTGTGTGTGTGTGTGTGTGTGTGTAAGAGAGAGACAGAGAGCGCATGTGTATTAGATAAAGATATTTTTTTTTTAAAAAAATTACTTTTGCATTCACAAGGATCCATTTCTTCTAATCTCTGGAACCCCACCTGGTTTGCTTTTTGCACACCCAGCACAATGACACACAAGCATCTCTCCCTATGCCATTTCCTTTTGCGCCCCTAATGAGATCATGTGTGGAAAGCCAAAATTATGCTAATTTCTTTCCTTTTTCATATATATATATATATATATATATATATATATATATATATATATATGGGCTTCTGCTAATCCTTCTGAAATATTCCTGGAGTGTATACTTGACAACCTCAAAGTACATTTCACATCGCTAATGACTTCATCACGAGCGCAATTGTCATGAGTCAAGCGGTTGCCACGGCAACGCCCTAGTACAGCTGTTTACCCGTTGAAAAGCGCCGCAGCTACTTAGCTGCGTATACAGGCGGATCAGTAGATTCCTAGGTAGTGAAATTGAAATAATTCAATTTTCAACGTCTCTCTTTATGAAGTGATTTTGCCAGCTATAAGTATTAGCATATCAATGTGACTTTGACAGGCTGCTGCTGCAAGAGATATTTTCCCCTCCTCTTTTTTTTTCTTTCTCTCTTTCTCTCTTTTTTTTTTGTTCCTCACACTTCATGTCAATTAGAGCCCTAACTGTTTCATGGAATAATCATTCCTGCCAGATTAAGGTCAGGCGGTAAGGTAATTTAATTGGTGCCATTATATCTAGGAGGGGGTGTGAGAGAGAGGATCTCTCATAAAGTGCATGCACAGACTGAGGCTCGCGAAGGAGAAGGTGTCGTGATGCATTAAAGGGGACTCTCGAAAGGACACGGGCAAATTGTTTAGAGAAAGGGAGCGCGACAGAGGGGGGGAGGAATAAGATGGTGACAGTCTTGCTTGCATTGCTTCCAGGTATACAAGAGGGTGGGGTGGGTGTGAATCAACATTCAAGGACAGTCCTCCGCGTGGAAAGCTTCCGCTATCCATGAAGGGATTTCTGGTCCCCGGAGACAAAAGGTGGTTCATGTGTTGTGGCTGCCACAGCGGAGAAGGCAGTTTTAAATCACTTCCCTGTGATTCCTACTGCCATGCAGAGGTGCATATCGCACCGAAAGCCTCACAGCGTTTCAGTTCGGCAGCAAGCAATGTTTCCACGACTATACCATCCCTGTGGGATCATCTCCTCTTCTTTGGTGATCCCTCATAGCCGAGTAAGATTGTCTTCCATAAACACGGTTTTAACAATGAGTCCGCAAGTGACTGTGGAGGCCAATTCTGGATCCACACATCCTTCCACAGTGGGGACATAGGTTTCCGGGTGGAAGTTGATCATGGTGTGGATTTGCCAAACGTGCCTTCCTCTTAACGTGTTTCTCCTTTGTGTCCTGAGTTCAGGTGTCTTCAAAGACCATGGCACCTTTGGTAAATGCTGTTCTCCAATTGGAGCGCCCTTCATGGGACACCCGCCAAGCCCTCTACAACCTGACTCAGGGACCCGTTGCTGATCTCAGCTACTTCTACTCCTTACTGCTATAAGAACATAAGGAGAGCCTTGATGGAACAGACCAATGGCCTACCTAGTGCAACATCTTGTTTTCACAGTGGCCAACCAGATGCCTATTGTGCTGGGCCTGGGGGTAAGCTGTGAAATGTGGTCCAGGACTGGTCCAGAAACTGAAGGTTCCGCTGGGAGTCAGTCCGACAGGGCCGAGGCAGGAAACCAGGCAAGGACAGGTATAGGATCTAGCATACAGCAATGTTGCTCCCCCAGCCTGGGGCAGGGTCCGACAGCCTTTTATCTTTGTCGGGGTAGCGGCCGGTCTTGATTCCCCCAGCGACTCACCTCCCTGTTTTGCCCAAAGGCAAGCACTCCTCCTGCGAGTACTCAGGTCTCTCCTTCTCTCAGACCTTAGTCTCTGCAGCTCAGGAGACATCGGTGGGTTACTAGACTCAGAGGCTGCCTCAGCCTCCTCTGACCCAACTGGCAGTGGAGCAGCTGGAAGTGATGGCCCAGCTGAAGGCAACGAGGTACTCCCCGCATCTGGAGCCAGGGCAGGATCAGGCCCCTGACTTGGCCTAGCTGGTGTTTGTTGCAGGGGAACCTGAGCAGACGGGGACTCTTCAAGATCAGGCCACAGACTTGGTTCAGATGATGCCTGAGGCAAAGGATCCAGTGCAGACCAGTGGCGTAGCGTGGGTTGTCAGCACCCGGGGCAAGGCAAGTAATTTGTGCCCCCTAACCCGTGGATTTGCGCCCCCTAACCCATGGATTTGACCCCCTAACCCTAACCCCCAGATGTTGCGCCCGGTGCGGCCGGCCCCCCTGCACCCCCCACACTACGCCACTGGTGCAGACTGAGTCTTCTCTGGTTCCAAGTCCGAGCCCAAGTCCCAGGCCATCACACCTATTATGGGAAATCCACAAGAAGGACCTGAGCACAACAGCTCTTTCCCAAACTTGGCTCCCCAGCAACTTGCCAACAGAGGCTTTGCTGCCTCCAACAGTTGTGCTCGTGGCTTTGCTCTCCATTCCTTCATCTAATCCTCTTCAAAAGCCATCCAAGCTGCTGCCCATTGCTAACCTGCCCTCTCCAAGTGAGTAACAAGCAACAGGACCTGGAAGGAAGGAATCAGCCGCTCCCTCTAGGCGGCGTGTGGCTCAGGGCCAGAGGAACAGGACAAGTGCAAGGGGAACATCTTGGTCCCAACCAAAGAAGAATAGCAACTTAAGTTGACAGAATGTGCGCAGCTTGCAGATTTAACATATAGAATAAGAGAAATAAGAAGAACATACGTTTAGAGAAGATTGGAAAATGTTTATTGAACATATGGGAAATAATTGTGTACAGCTGAAAACGCTGGCAGAGTTAAGATAAATTCAACAGTGCAAATAAGTTTTGATGGATGCAATAATGGAATACTGATTGGTATAGTTTTTTGTAAAATACGCAGGGATTTATGATATGTAAAATGAACCATGGAAAGAGAAGAAGGGAAGTCACTGATGTCTTCAGGATGTCTTCAGGATGTAAAAACAAGCATTTTAAATTGTAAAACAGAAAACTTAATAAAAATTATCGGCGCTGGGGGGTGGGGAGAAAAGAAAAGAAAGGGGAACATCTCCGCAGTCTGGTGGCAATGGCAAAGGCGTTGTCGACCTAGACATTTTTTTTTAAAAAGATATTTATTGAGATTCTACAAAAACATAAGTTTACAAAATAGAAAAAAGTCACATAGAAAGAAAAAAATACAAAAAAGAAGACATAGAAAAATACATAAAAAAGAAAAAAGAAGAATAAAAATACAAAATACAAAAAACAAATAGATAACAAAGAATTAAAAACAAATCCGTTTTTAGTAACTTTAAACTCATTAGCTTGTTTCCTTGACCTCCTCACACCTCCCCTTTTTGTATTCCCATTTAAATAGTCAGATCAGCAAATCCTTACCCTCTTTCGTTTATCTTAACTCTATATCTTAACATATTATAACTCTATATTTTCATCCATTTATCAATTCATTTTTGCATATTCTTATTAACTTTGTTGCTAATGCCACTTATTTTCAATCCAACATCATTTTAACATTCATTAATTTTACAGTGTTTCTGAAGATAGTCTTTAAATTTCTTCCAGTCTTCTTCCACCAACTCTTCTCCCAGGTCTCGGATTCTGCCAGTCATTTCCGCCAATTCCATATAATCTATCATCTTCATCTGCCACTCTTCCAGGGTGGGTAGCTCTTGCGTCTTCCAATACTTTGCAATAAGTATTCTTGCTGCTGTTGTAGCATACATAAAGAAACCTAGACATTTCCACATTGCTGCTAGGCCTGCTCAGTGACCCCACACGCATTGTTTACTCTTAAGGTCCATACGCTGTGATACCCCCTTAAACAGTCATGGTTTCGCCCAAAGAACCCTTGGAACTGTAGCTTGTTAACAGTGCTGAGTGTTGTTAAAGGGAAAGGGAAAGGTACCCCCTGACCGTTAGGTCCAGTCGTGGACGACTCTGAGGTTGTGGTGCTCATCTCACTCTATAGGCCGAGGGAGCCGGCGTTTGTCCGCAGACAGCTTCCGGGTCATGTGGCCAGCATGACTAAGCCGCTTCTGGCAAACCAGAGCAGCGCACGGAAACACCGTTTACCTTCCTGCCACAGCAGTACCTATTTATCTACTTGACTTTGACATGCTATCGAACTGCTAGGTTGGCAGGAGCTGGGACCAAGCAATGGGAACTCACCCCGTTGTGGGGATTCGAACCGCCGACCTTCTGATCGGCAAGCCCAAGGCTCTGTGGTTTAGACTACAGCGCCACCCGCGTCCCCTATTGTTAGGAGACTCCTTTTCCCCTCACAGAGCTACAATTCCCAGAGTGGTTCAACAATCAATCTCTCTTCCCAGGAAACTCTGGGAATTGCCCCTCAGTTGGAGAGATAGGGGTCTACTAACAAGCCACAGCTCCCAGGACTCTTTGGGGGAAGTGTTGACTGTTCAAAAAGTGGCATCGTATTTATTTATTCATCTAATAAAATTTATATAGAGAAACCTCAAGGCAGTTTAAATACAAGGTGTGAAAGTGTCCTAAGATGCTTGTTTTTTATTCCCCTCTTATATAATTACAGAAACATGGGCATTTCAATTCAATGCATACTGTTAATCTCTCCTGCCCTGTTTTCCCCTCAATGGCACTACTCATTGTCAGGCCTTAACTCTGTTTTAGCCCAGCCCTGCTGTCATAAGGGACACCTATTGATCAGTCAATTTAATCTACCCTATCTGGAGATTTATAACGTCAACATTACTGAAAGCAATCAGGTTGCCTGACTTAATTCCTTATCATGGAAGCATACATGGTCAATATTTATTTCTGAGTTGGTACCTCTTCAGCAAAGTTGTTATTGCAAGGCACAAATGTCAGGGGAGCAATCTTGCCTGGTGTTTTGCAGGAGATAAAGATCCATCGGGCCTAATCAGGGAAAGAGCCAGAGTTAAACTTGAAGATATAGACCAGCAGTTCTTTCATTTATCCAGCAGACCCTGCTCCCTTTGGTCGATCATTTTTCCAACTTGCCATAGAATGAAGAGATAAGAACATAAAAATACTCTCTTTGGGGATGTTGGTATGCTGTGACCAGTATACATAAAGGCAAAAAGGTCACATAGTTTATTTTTCGGCTGGGAATATAAGAATGTGAGAAGAGACTGCAGGATCAGGCCAGTGCCCTATCTAGTCCAGCATCCTGTTCTCACAGCAGCCAGCCAGATGCCTGTGGGAAGCCCAGAATCAGGATTCGAACACAAGACCCCTTTCCCCCTCCTGAGGTGTCCGGCAACTCAGAAGCATTGCTGCATCAAATTGTGGAAGCAGAGCCGAGACATCATGGTTGGTACACATCAATAATCCTCTTCTCTGTGACTTTATTAAATTTGCTTTTAAAGACACCCAAGTTGGTAGTCTTCACTGCCTACCTTGGCAGTGAGTTCCAGAGTTGTTAATAATAATAATAATAATAATAATAATAATAATAATAATAATAATAATAATAAATTTATACCCCACCCAGGCTCAGGGTGGCTAACACCAGTAAAATTACAATAAAAACATAATAGGGGAAAAAAACCCCAATTTAAAATACAGGTTAAAATGCAATTTAAAATGCAGCCTCATTTTAAAAGCAGCCCATAGATGAAAACCGTAAGGAGAGGGAAACATAAGGGTCAGACTGAGTCCAAACCAAAGGCCAGGCAGAACAGCTCTGTCTTGCAGGCCCTGCGGAAAGATGTCTATTCGCTTGTGATTCCTTGTCTGCCAGTGAAGGTAGAAAAGAGCCATCACTGTGGCTCCAAGTGAAAGGTGGCAAGTTTTGGAACAGGTGCTGTTCAGAAACACACACAGAGACACACATACACACCCTTCCTAGTTTGGAAAGAAGCAGCTTTTTGTGATTTGAGCCAAAACTTTGCCTTGGCTCTTGAACACCCATAGGCCATTCCGAATGGCTTCCCTTACCCTAAAAGTATCTCCCAGTAACTAGAGGGATGTATTGTAAGGGGCAGAGCTTCTCCTTGCTGCAGGAGGCCTACCAAGATCACATCCCATGGTGCAGGTCTTTGAAGAGGTCTCTTCAATCCTTACTAAGGGCCCCAAAGAGATGGCAAGCTACACTTCCCATAGATCATTGTGCTGAGGACTTCCTGTTGGCCAGGAAGCCCACCACTACATTGGGAGAAGGGATGTGGGGTAGGGGAGAAATACATTTGGGGCTGGGCGACGCCAGTCTTACTTGTTTCTGACTCAAGATTCAGACTTGGGCCCCAAGTCAAACTGGACAAACTCCCAAGCACTTCAGATTGAGTGTTGTTCTTTCCCAAAGTGCCAAAAAGGGAAATGAATTTTGCAGCTGATGCAAATCCGTAGCCTATAGGCTTATATTGCAAGAAGATCAAACACATCCATTCTTAAGGAAATTAGCCCTGAGTGCTCACTGGAAGGACAGATCCTGAAGCTGAGGCACCAATACTTTGGCCACCTCATGAGAAGAGAAGACTCCCTGGAAAAGACCCTGATGTTGGGAAAGATGGAGGGCACAAGGAGAAGGGGACGACAGAGGACGAGATGGTTGGACAGTGTTCTCGAAGCTACTAACATGAGTTTGACCAAACTGCGGGAGGCAGTGGAAGACAGGAGTGCCAGGCGTACTCTAGTCCAAGGGGTCACGAAGAGTCGGACACGACTAAACGACTAAACAACATAGGCTTATATGTGATAGCTAGCAATGGGAATGTTGAACAACAAATATGCCAAGTTAACGTTCTACATGCATGGAAGCACAACTTGATGTTTCCAAAGGGGGATTTGGCAAGAGAGGTCTTCATCCTTTGTTGCTGTTGTTGTTTAGTCGTTGATCAGCCTTCTTTATGGTCCAGCTCTCACTTCCATACATCAATACTGGGAAAACCATAGCTTTAACTATACGGACCTTTGTCAGCAAGGTGATGTCTCTGCTTCTTTTTAAGATGCTGTCTAGGTTGTCTTCATCCTAGGTGTACCTATTTGCATGTTGTGTCGTTTTTATAAAAATTCAGACTGCGAAATTATTACCAGGTGTATTCTCTTGAACATTAACTGGGAAAAATATTTGCTCACATTTTCCCCACCCCACTGCACCACATACATGCAAGTAGGGTAATAATAATAATAATAATAATAATAATAATAATAATAATAATAATATTTATATCCTGCCCATCTGGCCAGGCCTCCCCAGCCAGATAAGTGCTGTCATCCCACCCCACCATTCGCTACTGTTTCTCCTGATTTTTTGCCATTCTCCATCAATTAATAAAAATAGAAATTCCATTCAAAAACTATCAAAGGGATGTTGAAAATTCGGCAGAATTCTCACCCAAGTTTTTGGTTGTGCTTATCTTCCTTTTGAGGTAACCAAAGGGTGATTGTGAGTATCATCATCATCATCATCATCATCATCATCATCATCATTTATTTATACCCCACCCATCTGGCTGGCTTTCCCCAGCCACTTTGAGCTGTTCCAAAAAACAGAATTAAAAGCACAATAAAACATCAGACATTAAAAACTTCCCTAAACAGGGCTCCCTTCAGATGTCTTCTAAATGTCAGGTAGCTGTTTATCTCTTTGACATCTGATGGGAGGGCGTTCCATAGGGAGGGTGCCACAACCGAGAAGGCTCTCTGCCTGGTTTCCTGTAACCTCACTTCTCGCAGTGAGGGAACCGCCAGAAGGCCCTCGGCACTGGATTTCAGTGTCTGGGCTGAACGATGGGGGTGGAGACTCTCCTTCAGGCATACAGGACCAAGGCTGTTTAGGGCTTTAAAGGTCAGCACCAACACCCTCAAATAATATATGCACTGCTTTTGAGTTTTTTTAGATCTCTAGTTTTGCATCCGGTGATATTTGATATTTGATAGCTGACATGCAATGGCATTTTATATTCTCTGGTGTCGACAGCTGGTATGCAGCAGTATTTAGTCTTTGATTTTATTTTGATAGTTAGCATGCAATGGTGCTTGCTATTTAGCAGTGAGCAGACTACAATATTTCATATTTCAACTCTGCCAAGTCAATCAAGAAATGCCAACCAGTCTACAGCGTTCAAATTTCAAAACCTGAGCTAACCTTTCGCATTTGGCATGTGAAGGTAAAATCTGAGAGTTCACATTCAGCATTATGAAACCAGAAATTTTTTTTGGGGGGGGGGGGCGTGAATATTTCAACTATCTGCAAAGCATTCATTCCTGCACTAGCATCAAAGTTAGACGTCTGAAATATCTCCTAGACCTTTGCTCTCTACGTATTAATCATCAAGGATCTCACGGGAGTTTTATCTGTCAAAGAATTCATCCTAAACTCCTCTTGCTCTTAACTGGGAAGGTGTTGAGAGAGTGAGAGGGAAGGAAGGAAGGAAGAAGAGAACAACTACTATATATTCACAACATATTTTCAAGCTGGCTCCAGTCATTTGGGGGTTAGAAAAGATCATTGGGGGGGAAGCAGCCAGCTGCAATTGCTTGATATTTTCCCTACATTCATACAGCTGGCATTTAGAGACAGGTAAAATTCCAGTCTCCATTTCTGCAGATTACTTTATTATCAGGGCAATATGCAGCAAGGAAATAATTTGAACGTGTCTGGCATAGGGAAAGGGGAAAGTAATGGACCGTGCATTGGTTTCAAAGTTGGAAAGAATGGACCCAGATGCAAAGAGCCTGCATAATAAGAAGGTAGAATTGGAATCACACCGGTGCATGCTGGCGGCTTAAGCTTAGAGAATATACATGCGCACACACACACACACACACATATATATATATATATATATATATATATATATATATATTCTGCAAAAGAAGGATGCTGTGCTGGCCGTAATAGAAATGAGGATTTTTTTTGGGGGGGGGAGCAGAGAAAGAAAGAATAATCCTAGATTTGCATGAGAAGCATGCCAAATTGACGGATGCCAACCAGTTCTGTAATCAGAATCAAGGGAAGGCAACGTAAGTCTGACTTGAGTAGGACGACCCACCTGATCCTCCTCAAACACTTAATATTATTAAATTAGTCACTTTTTCTTGCCAGGCTACTCAGAGCACCTTCCAGCCAACCAGTCTTCCCACCCTGCCCCCGATACATTAGAACGAGGGTCGGAACACACCCCAGCCACCTTAAAAGGCCACAGATAGTTTGAGGCTGAATGTCTGGTTAAAGAGGAAAGCTTTTGCCTGGCACCTAAAGATATCGAACGATGGCAGTAGGGGAGCCTCTCTAGCGAGACCATTCCACAAATAGGGAGCCACCCCTGAAAAGTCCCATTGTTATGTTGCCAAGATCCTCAGATCTTGCAGGCAATACAGTAGTACCTCGGGTTAAGTCCAAGCGAGAGATAACCAGAGCATGCACCACTCTGGCGAGACACTCCACGGGCAGGTAGGGTCTCAGCCTGCGTACCAGATGGAACTGGTAGACAGCTGCCCTGGACACAGAATTAACCTGCACCTCCCTAGACAGCTGTGAATCCAAAATGACTCCCAGGCTGCACACCTGGTCCTTCAGGGGCACAGTTACCTCATTCAGGACCAGGGAGTCCCCCACACCCGCCCGCCCCCTGTCCCCCAAAACAGTACTTCTGTCTTGTCAGGATTCAGCCTCAATCTGTTAGCCTAGCCCTTATGGCTAGTACCCATGAAAGGTCTCGATTCATTTTCAGGAAAAGCAGCTTTCTGCTCATCTATTCCCCCCTTTTTTCATTTGCCAAAATAAATAAATAAAAGGATGCATCCAACAAACAACACCCCCCTCTTAAAAAAAGAAACATTCAATATAGCCATTAAGCCTAATCTGCTCATTAGGCACGCAGCTCAAGCCCTTCAGAGCTCTGCAAATACAGCCACCTAATGTGCTGCCCTTAGATGACAAAACCTTGATATTTCCCCCCCTTCTCTTTTGCCCTTCCACTTCTTCTGTAATAAGTAAATTCCTTGCCAAGCCATTTCTGCAGATTACCTCTATTTATTCCTTTGTTCCTTTTTCCGAGAACACATCTTCAGAGTCAACTCGAGGTTCAATGCACGGCAATTACTACAGAAATAAAATATTATTACCCTCAGCATTTGGGCTGCATTCTTTGTGAGCTCTTCTGTTTTCAATATCTAATGTACGGTGCTCCTCCCGTGCCCTTGAAAAGCACTTGTTAACTCTCCACATGCATTATTCCATAGACGGAGCAAGGAGAGGGGGAGGAATATCATCTTTCAATTTATGAATCACTCTTATCTTTATTCCTCACCTTTGCATCCCTTTGTGTTGCTCCTTCTTAAGATATCCCAAATTATTACCGGCCCAACACAATAGCTAGGATTTAGGGAATCTTATTTATCTCTCTTTACGCCTTCATTTATTTATTTTTAATTCAGGCCATTTTTATGTGGTGCAAAGCGCCATAGTTTCGGGGGCCTTTCTGTAACCTAATTTCATTTGGAGGTAATCTCTCTCTTGTATTAAATCCATTTCCTCCCTCTCCCTCATGAATTACTAGAATAGGATGGTGACCTTAGAAGGACTTGCATCAACAGCCCTGTTAAGGCGGCTAGTGGTTTGTAATTTTGTATGTCTTGTTTATACTTGGGGAGTTCAGCTCTTAACAAGGAGAAAAGTAGTTGTGGACTGGAGTGTGCCCAATTAGGGTTGGATGAATCTGTCCATTTTGGTGTGTCATAGCTTTTTTGGGTTGCATCAACAGAAGTATAGTGTCCAGATCAAGGGAAGTTATAGTACCACTCCATTCAGCCTTGGTCAGACCACACAAGGAATACTGTGTCCACTTCTGAGAGCCACAATTCAAGAAGGATATTGACAAGCTGGAACATGTGCAGAGAAGGACAACCAAGATGATCAAGGGTCTGGAAACCAAGCAGTTGAGGGAGCTGGGTATGTTTACCCTGGAGAAGAGAAGGCTAAGAGGAGGTATGGTAACCATCTTCAGATATCTCAAGGCTGTCACATGGAAGATGGAGCAAGCTTGTTTTCTCCTGCTCTGGACAGTAGGACTCAGACAAATGGATTCAAGATATGAAAAAGTAGATTCCGACTCAACATAAATGAAGAACTTTGTGTCAGGAGCTCGTCCTACTCTTGAGTAGGACCCTGACAGAGACACATGCCCAACTGGCATGTTCTCTCCCTCCTGGTCGATCGTTCGGGAGCTTCAAAAGTTTTCTTCTGCCCGAACATCACAGTGACTGATGCCAACAGACATCACCACACTTAGGGATCCACAGAGTCTTCGCAGCTTTCGTAACAGACCTCAGCAACTCAGCATTTTGGCTAATTGCTTTATTTACATATAAACACACACGGAGCACTACAACATGGCTCCCTCTCTCTCTAGCATCAGACAGCAAAGAGGAAAAGAACAAAAGACAATAGTCCCACTTCACGGAACAAAGTAACACAAACATCCTGTCTCCGTCACTTCCCACTCTGTGGAGTCAAAACATACACCGTCACGTGATAGACAAAAATCCCATGACTGCAATCATGGAGCAGGAATTCTAACACTTTGGAGGTTTCTCTTGGGAGGTTGCACTCTCCTTCACTGGAGGTTTTTAAGCAGAGGTTAGATTAGGTCTCTTCCAATTCCACAGTTCTATGGTTCTATAATTCTATGAAATGGTTGTTAGTGACAGGATCCCTCAAAATCTCCATCCAGCTTTGGGCATATCACCAATGTTTGTGAAAGTGGCAGTTCAGAACCATCTGGCGGGCCACTGTGGGGAAATAGGAGACTGGGCTAGGTGGGTTCTATACAGCAGAGCTGCTCTAATGTTCTTAAAGGGGTCTTTAAGCTGGCTGAAACATAATCATTTTGGGGAAGCAATTGCTCTCTTTGGAGATCTGATGCAGGATTAGTGGTGACGTTATCAGCTGAAGGACTCTAGATGTGTCCCTGCTGTGCTGTTCTGGTATATTTGGAAATAAGGCAAATATTATAAAGGCACCTTAGGGTTGCAATTCTGAACACACTTGCTAGGAATTAAGCCCCAATGGGCACAGAGCCTACGATTAAAATGCAGACCCTCCGTGCTTCCTCTAAAGGAAAGTAAGCCCTTGGAGCTTCAGAGATAAAAGAACATCTTTTTTTGGCCAAGGCTTAAAATGGCATGTGCTTGAGGAAGGTGGGAGGGAGGACTTCTGGAGGAAGCAACGAGCAGCAGCATGCCTGCTTCAAGGAATAATATCAGAAAATTGTTTCTAGGAATACGGAGCTTAGCTGTATCATGGCTTTTTCTGATTATGCTCATACTAAGAACTGAAATTGCAGCCTACGATAATAAGGGAAGATAGCAGCCATTAGGCATTCATGTCCTGATTTCTAATGCCATGCTGAGCAATTATTATTATTATTTGAAATAATTACACCCACTATGATGCCATGCCACAAAATGCCCATGAATAGCCCTCTAGGTTTGTGTGAGTGTTACAACAAATATTTGGCACACGGGTGGTGCTGTGGTCTAAACCACAGAGCTTAGGACTTGCCGATCAGAAGGTTGGCGGTTCGAATCCCTGAGAGAGGATGAGCTCCCATTGCTCTGTCCCAGCTCCTGCCAACCTAGCAGTTCAAAAGCACGCCAGTGCAAGTAGATGAATAGGTACCTCTGTGGCAGGAAGGTAAACAGCATTTCCATGCACTCTGGTTTCAGTCACGGTGTTCCGTTGTGAAAGAAGTGGTTTAGTCCTGCTGGCCACATGACCCGGAAAGCTGTCTGTGGACAAACAGTGGCTCCCTCAGCCTGAAAGCGAGATGAACGCCGCAACCCCATAGTCACCTTTGACTGGACTTAACCTTTACCTTTTACCTACAACAAATCTCTGGTCTCTCCTCGATTTGGCAGGTGGGTAGAGCAAAACGAATGGAGCAGGAGAGGGAGAATCTGTGGCAGAGGAAGTTCCAAATTCAAAGACCCACTGGATTCACATACTCAGGGCAGAAGAAAGTGGGAAATGTGACTTTTTGGCTCCCATTTCCCCCTTGCAAGGTATTGTTTTTCATTTGCCTTCCCATTGCTTTTCTCCATTGCAGGGAAATGAAGGGCTTGGAATCCAGTGGCTGCAAAGCTTCCCTTGCCCTCAATCACCACCTATTTCCATAGCAATCCATGCATAAGATGGCTCAAAATATTGTTTGTATCCCATCTTTTTCTCAGGCTGGGACGCAAGGAGGCTTGCACAAATTAAAGCAACACGAGTGAAATACAGAAAGCAGAAAAATATATCTAAAAGATCATCATTAGTAATTAAACTCTAGTGGAATAAGAACAATATAAGGAGCAAAAATCCATTAAAACGCAGATGATAAAAACAGAACTGCACCATTAAAGCCCTTTCCTTAAAAGCAAAGCAAAACGAAACAAAGTAATGGTAAAGTAAGTCAGACAGTTCCCAAAGGCCTGTTCAAATAAAATAGTCTTCACCTGCTGGCAGAAGGATTGCAAGGAGGGAGCTAGTCTAGCCTCCCTAGGAAGAGAGTTGCAAAGCCTGGGAGCAGCCACCAAGGAGGCCCTGTCTGGAGGCCTCCACCCAGGCTAGCAAGAGGCATTCTGGGAGTGCAAGGACCCATTCCAACCTGGCAGAAACACTCAAGATGCATGCAAAGAAGGCCGAGTAAGGGAGGTGTTTTGCGGGGGGCGGGGAGTGTGAACCCTGGAGAGAGTCCTTAGGTCCATAGAGAGAGACCTAAAGGGTGACATTTGTCCCCTTCTTCTTTATATTTCCAGATTTCTAGTCTTGTCTTTTCTTTTTTCAGTTTTTCACATTTTATTTATACTTTTCAAGTTTATACATTTCACTAGTTTCATAGATTTCACTAATTTTACAATCATTTTAACATTTCAAAACTTGACTTCCTTCCCTCTCTTTTTGCGCTTCCTTAAATTTATTTTTAATATCCTCTGCATATCCAAATTAACTTAATTTGCTCATTTATCCATCTACTTTAAATATATACTCTCATAAAACTGCAGGTTATTTCAACAAACCCGCCAATGATCTTATCTGTTTACAATTTATCTGTAAATATTCAATAAACCATTTCCATTCTTTTATTAAAAGTTTGTTATCTTGATTTCTTATTCTTCCGGTAAGTTTTGCCATTTCTGCGTATTCCATAAGTTTTTGTATCCATTCTTCCTTTGCTGGGACTTCTGCTTCTTTCCATTTTGGGGCGAGTAACATTCTTGCTGCTGTAGTCGCATACATGAATAAGTTTCTATACATTTTAGCTACTTCTGTCCCTATCATTCCCAAAAGAAAAGCTTCTGGGTGTTTTTTTTTTTTTTTTGTTAAGCAAAGGTTATTTTAAACAACCTTTTCAATTCATTATATATCATTTCCCAGTAAGCTTTTCACCTTACTACAAGACCACCACATATGTTAAAAAACCTTCTTTCTCTTTACATTTTCAACACTTATTTGATATAGATTTATACATTTTTGCCAATTTACTCAGTGTTAGATACCATTTACCCCCCCCCAAATCAGCAGAAACCTTTTTTTTTTATAATATTTTTATTTTTTTCCATATAAACACAACACAACAAACATAAACATACAAAGACAAAAACAGAACAAAAAACATGTATCATTTCATATCCTAATTTCATATACCTTTCTTCCCCGACTTCCTCATGCCTCCCCTTTCTGTATTCCAAATTCTTATCAATTGTTCAGCAAATCTTCCCTTATTTTAATTTAGATTTAGGCTATTCTTCCTTATTCTCCTTGTCTTAACCATTGCTAATAGTAACCATTTACTTTCCAGTCCAACATCATTCTAACTTTCATTAACTTTGTAATATTTCTTTAAATAGTCCTTAAATTTTTTCCATTCTTCTTGCGCTGCCTCTCTTCCCTGGTTTCGGATTCTGCTCGTCATTTCTGCCAAGCCCATGTAGTCTATCACCTTCATCTGCCATTCTTCCAGTGTGGGTAGCTCTTGCGTCTTCCAGTACTTCGCGATAAGTATTCTAGCTGCTGTTGTAGCATACATAAAGAAAGTTATATCCGTCTTTAACACCCCTTGGTCGACAATACCCAAGAGAAAGGCCTCTGGTTTCTTGGGGAAAGTATATTTAAATACCTTTTTAAGTTCATTATAGATCATTTCCCAGAATGCCTTAATCTTCGGGCAAGTCCACCAAAGATGAAAAAATGTACCTTCAGTTTCTTTACATTTCCAACATTTATTGTCAGGCACATGGTAAATCTTTGCAAGCTTGACTGGGGTTATGTACCACCTATATATCATTTTCATAATGTTTTCTCTTAAGGCATTACATGCCGTAAATTTCATCCCGGTGGTCCACAACTTTTCCCAATCAGCAAACAAAATATTATGACCAATGTCCTGAGCCCATTTAATCATGACCGATTTAACCGTTTCATCTTGTGTATTCCATTTCAGCAGTAAATTGTACATTTTGGACAAATTCTTAGTACTGGGTTCTAACAGTTCTGTCTCCAATTTTGATTTTTCCACCTGGAAGCCAATTTTACTGTCCAGTTTAAACGCTTCATTTATTTGATGATAGTGCAACCAGTCTCTCACCTTCCCTTTTAATTTCTCAAAACTCTGCAATCTCAATTTGTCCCCTTCCTTTTCCAAAATTTCCCAGTATCTTGGCCACTTGGACTCCATATTTAACTTTTTAACTGCCTTAGCTTCCATTGGCGACAGCCACCTTGGAGTTTTATTTTCCAGCAAGTCTTTATATCTAACCCAGACATTTAATAGTGCTTTTCTGACAATATGATTTTTGAAACTTTTATGTGCTTTAACCTTGTCATACCACAAATATGCATGCCACCCAAAAATGTTATTAAAACCTTCCAAATCCAAAATGTCTGTGTTTTCAAGAAGTAGCCATTCTTTCAGCCAGCAGAAAGCTGCCGCTTCATAGTAAAGTTTAAAGTCTGGCAGGGCAAACCCCCCTCTTTCCTTTGAATCCGTTAATATCTTAAATTTAATTCTGGGCTTTTTGCCCTGCCAGACAAATTTAGATATGTCTTTTTGCCACCTCTTGAAACAGTCCATTTTATCAATTATTTGCAATGCTTGGAACAAAAACAACATTCTTGGCAATACATTCATCTTTATAGCTGCAATACGGCCTAACAAGGAAAGCTTTAAGTTGGACCAAATCTCCAAATCTTTTTTCACTTCTCTCCAAGTTTTTTCATAATTATCTTTAAACAAATTCACATTTTTAGCTGTCATATTTATACCCAAATATTTCACTTTTTTAACCACAGTTAACCCTGTCTCATTCTGAAACCTTTCCTTTTCTATCTGTGTCAGATTTTTCTCCAAAACCTTTGTCTTAGACTTATTCAATTTAAATCCTGCCATTTGACCAAACTCTTGAATTATTTCCAAAACTCTTTTCGTGCTAGCTTCTGGCTCTTGTAATGTAAGTACTAAGTCATCTGCAAATGCTCTCAGTTTATATTGTTTAGCTCCGACCTGAATCCCTTTAACCAACTGGTCCCTCCTAATCATATTAAGCAAAACCTCCAGGACCGATATAAAAAGTAGTGGGGAGATAGGGCACCCCTGACGTGTCCCTTTTTCAATCTTGAACTCTTCTGTAACCACATTATTTACAATTAGTTTGGCTTTCTGTTCAGAATATATTGCACCTATACCATTCTCAAACCCTTGGCCTACCCCCATCCCCCGGAGGTTCTTCAACATAAAACTCCAAGAAATGTTGTCAAAGGCTTTCTCGGCATCCACAAATATCAAAACAGCTTTAGTGTTTATGTTCACTTCCAGCTTTTCCAAAATGTCAATTATATTCCTTACATTATTCGACAAATGCCTTTTTGGGAGAAAGCCCGCTTGGTCCCCGTGAATCTCCTCCATCAAAACTCTTTTCAGTCTCTCTGCTAAAATGTTAGCAAAGATTTTGTAATCCACATTCAATAACGAGATGGGTCGGTAGTTTTTAAGTTGGGTCTTTTCAGTCTCTGTCTTTGGTATAAGTGTAATATAGGCCTCTCTCCATGTATCGGGTGCCCTTTTCCCCTCCATAATCTCATTGCAGACTTCCTTCAGAGGTTGTATCAACCCTTCCTTCAAAACTTTGTAATATTTGGAAGTCAGTCCATCCGGTCCGGGGGATTTGCCCAGCGTCATGCCTTGAATGGCATCTTCTATTTCTTGTGCTGATATCTCCTGATTCAATATTGTCTTACTTTCTTGCGAAACCTTTTTCAGCCCATTTTCCTCGAGGAACTGTTGTATGTCCATTTCTTTCTGCGGCCCTTGTGTGTAAAGTTGTCTAAAGTAGTTCTGAAAACAATTCCTAATTTCCGCTGGGTTGCTTATGTTTTTACCTTCCACTTCTATATTTGTTACCGTGTTGAGTTTTTGTCTCTTCTTTATTTGCCAAGCCAGTAACTTGCCACATTTATCAGCGGATTCAAAAGTCTTTTGTCTCATTTGTTTAATTTTCCACTCTAATTCTTGATTCATCAGTTCCATATATTGAAATGAGCGAGAAAAAGCAAAAAGATCAATAACAAATGGGCATTTCTGAGGCACGTTTGCATTTCATACCTTGGTCCAGTATACTTGAAGGAGTGTCTCCACCCCCATTGCGAGCACAATTCAAAGTGTTGGTGCTGACCTTTAAAGCCCTAAACAGCCTCGGTCCAGTATATTTGAAGGAGCATCTCCACCTCCATCGTTCTGCCCGGACACTGAGGTCCAGTGCCGAGGGTCTTCTGGTGGTTCCCTCACTGCGAGAAGCCAAGTTACAGGGAACCAGGAAGAGGGCCTTCTCAGTAGTGGCACCCGCCCTGTGGAACGCCCTGCCACCAGATGTCAAAGAGAAAAACAACTTCCAGACTTTTAGAAGACATCAGAAGGCAGCCCTGTTTAGGGAAGCTTTTAATGTTTAATAGATTATTGTATTTTAATATTCTGTTGGAAGCCGCCCAGAGTGGCTGGGGAAACCCAGCCAGATGGCTGGGGTATAAATAATTTATTATTATTATTATTATTATTATTATTATTATTATTATTATTATTATTTCCTCTAAGGAAAGTGGGAGGGACCCTGTGTTTGTAATCTATCAATTGTTTTGGTACATGGAGAGAGAGAGAGAGAGAGAGAGAGAGAGAGAGAGAGAGAGAGAAGAGGGAGAGAACTTTGCTCAGATAGGCTGGCACCACTAATATCTAATGACTCTGCCAGCTTGGCAGTGGCGTAGTGTGGGGGGTGCAGGGGGGGCCGACCGCACCGGGCGCAACATCTGGGGGGGCGTGCTCGCACTTGCAGCTCTCTGCCCCTACTAAAATCCACGGGTTAGGGGGCGCAAATTACTTGCCTTGCCCCGGGTGCTGACAACCCACGCTACGCCACTGCAGCTTGGGCACCACACAGCTGAGGCAAAAGCATAGAGATGGTCACAGTCCATTCAGAGCCCTGCCCTGTGGCTTGGAAGCTCGTCACCAGTGTCCCAACCATATGTAGACATCTTCTTCACACTTGCCATGTGAAGGGAAAGGCACATTTCATTCTTCGTTCCTCTCTGGAAACACAAGAAGGAGATTTGGGTTTTATTGAAGAACCTTCATGGTGTCGGCCCAAAATAACTTGGTTTCCTGAACAGACCCTCCACGTGTCCCTATTTTCCAGTGACGTGTCTATTTTCATCAGAGAAATGTAGGAGGGTATGGAGTTATCTGACACCTCAGCCCAGGAGATAAGTAACTATATAACCCTTAGAAGACATCTGAAGGCAGTCCTGTATAGGGGAGTATTTTTGTTTAATGTTTAATGTTTTATTCTGTTTTTATATATGTTGGAAGCCGCCCAGAGTGGCTGGGGCAACCCAATCAGATGGACAGATGGGCAATCCAGTTCTCCACATTTCTGCAGCAAAATTCATCCACATATTTGCGCGAATTTCTAATAATGACATTTTCCCCTGCAATATTGCCGAATACATTTTTGCAAAGCAAATTTCTCTAACACAATGCATTTTTGCATTCACAACTATATTCTTTTAACTTAGTAGGTGCATTTTTCTTTCTTGGTTGGAGAACTGCGTTACAAAATTCAGAGAAGCACGAATTTGAAGGGAAGCCACTGTTTCGGTTCATATATTGTTTTGGAAAGTGCATGTTCATCTTGAAAGGCGAATTTAACCAAATTTCTCTCCCATGGATCAACCCCATAGCTACCAGTTTGGGAACTGAAGTTCCACATCTGTTTGCAATGGCTTCCTTCTGTGCGTTCCCTCTCCCCTCTTCATGAGCTTGCTCAGTCCCAAAGTGCAGGGAGCGTGATTTTGTGAAAAGCATATTGATTGAATTCCCTTACCTGCAAGAGCCTCTAATGATTGCATCCACGAGCCGCGGCTCCTTTGCAAACAGTATCTTTGCCGAACACAAAGTTCAGGAGGACACCGAGCAAAGGAGGTGTTACTCTTTAAAGGGGGCGCAGATTGCCGCCATCTCTCTCTCTTCTTCCCAGCCTGCAAAATATATCCCCTCCAATCCTATTTAATAAAAATAAGATTAGGAAAACCAGACCGGTTGCATTGGCACACGCTGGCATCGATCTAATCATCTCTCCCCCAGACTTCTTTCTTTGATTGGGTAGAATGCACTGGGGTGGAAAATGGGATTGTTAGTATGTTGTGTCGGGAGGTGGACCCCACAAATAACCATTAGGCAGCCGACAGTAGAAAGTAGTTTTAGTCGAAATTGACAGGAACTATTGATTGCTCATCAATCACCCCAACAAGTGACAGCACCAACAGTCCATTTAGTCACTATCTTTTGGGGGTAAGGAAGATGTAAGTCTTTCCACAAGCAGCCATGCATACAAGGAGATGCGTGTGTGTGTGTGTGTGTGCGCGCGCGCAACAGTCAGCTGCTACCACCTGAGAGGTCAGAGGGATGCCCGGCAGACATACAGGTGAGCAGTATTGGAAGATGGCAGAGAAGCGGCGTGACTGATGGAAATTCTTATTTTATTTTCTGCAGGCTTTTGAAGCCAAAATAAAATAAAATAAAATAAAAATCCTCATACTTCTGGATATTGCTTTTATTTTCCCCCAGCTTTTTATTCTCTTTTAACTTTAGGGACTATTTTATTGCATTTAAATATTCATCATTTGTGTGTTTTCAAAAAAAAGGTAAAAGGTAAAGGACCCCTGGGTGGTTAAGCCCAGTCAAAGGTGACCATGGGGCTGTGGCGCTCGTCTCACTTTTGGGCTGAGGGAGCCGGCGTTTGTCAACAGACAACTTTCCAGGTCATGTGGCCAGCAGGACTAAACTGCTTCTGGCGCAATGAGACACTGTTATGGAAACCAGGGCGCACGGAAATGCCATTTACCTTCCCGCTGCAGCGGTACCTATTTATCTACTTGCACTGGTGTGCTTTCGAACTGTTAGGTTGGCAGAAGCTGGGACAGAGCAAAGGGAGCTCACCCTGTTGTGCGGATTTGAACCACCAACCTTCTGATCACCAAGCCCAAGAGGCTCAATGGTTTAGACCACAGCGCCATCCGCATCCTTTGTGTTTTCAAATGTCCTGTTTTGGATCTGTGAGCTGCCTTGTAAGTTTCCCTTGATCAATAAATAGAATATACAGTAACAGTGAGGAGAGGAAGGTGGAGCAGCCCGGGAAATGAGATTCAATTTTATTTACTTCTTTTTGGTGGGGAAGGGGGGGGGGTCGCACTTTGGTGACTCACCCCAACCCTTTGGGATGGGCCCAGTTACAAATCTACAAAAATAAATTGTTAATTTCTCTTGGCACACCTCTAGGCTAGTCTTGCAAAGAAAAAGATCTACAGTAGGACATTAGTCACTTGATGTAACCACAGAGCTAGGTCAGGGCTGCCAGCTATAGATTTTTTAAAAGACTGGAGCTGTCGTAGCCAAGACAAAACCTGGCAGGTTATGGGTAGAGCCTGCCAAAATGGAGCGGATCACGACAGAATCTAACTTTTCAGGCCACCCTGAAGACAGAATTCTGAATTACTGGTTGGGTCAGGAAGTTAATAGCTGTCAGTGGAGACAGGCGAGAATTTTGATCTTTTTTGCATTTTACTGAGAAGCTACCTAATTCACTCTTCTCCAAGAGTGAATTGAAACATCCTCTGGACCAACGTTGTTCTCAACTCAACATCCAAGCAGAAGGGACAAAATAAGCCTCTCTGGAGAGAGTTCCACCACCTCAGTTCTGCCACCAAGGTGATATTGCATCCCAGCCAGTGGTCCCAGATGAGTGAAAGAGGGCTTCTGCAGGCAATAAGAGTCCAAGGATAATCAGATTATAAACTACTAGCCCCACTTCAAATCCAGACTCTCTCGTTCAGGTGTTAGAATAGATCAACCTTCTCCAGAAGCAGCTCCCGGTCCTCTCGTTCCCACCTAAAAGGCACCCCTGACTTCTGTGTCGTTGCAAGGTTTTCGAAGCCTCACTCCATCACAAATTCTGAGGCATGCTTTCTCTCCCTGTCTCTCTGTGTGTGTAGTTTCATGGAAGATTAAGACATTTCCTGTGGAGTGAGAACAAACTTTCTGAACTATACTTTGCCCCGGGGCATCTAAACTTGAAAGTTATGTGTATTGTTGAAATTGGCTTTCAAATCATGGAGCCTCGGCCATCAGGGAGACGTTTCTTTCCTCTTCGATAAAAAGAGTGTAGGGGGAACGCTGAAGAACCATGGAGCCTTGAGCCAAAAAGAAGAGTTGCATAGGCGAATTTTCTGTCCAGAACGAGGAGAAAACATGAGCTGCGTGGAGGTATCTCCTAGGGGCTACACAGCCCTCCCAGATGTTTATGTCTCCCACAATGACTCACCAAGCTGGCAAAAGGAAAATGCAAATCTCTAGCTTGGTATTCCGAGTTTGGCAGCAGCAGCTGAAAGTCATGGACGGTTTGCCTGACATCTGCCTGTCCTACTCCCCTTCTTTTCCCTGGGTCCAAATTTATTTACAGTCATACCTTGGGTTAAAGACGCTTTGGGTTAAATCTTTACAGGTTGTATCCCGCAGCGACCCAGAAGTACCAGAAAGGGTTACTTCCGGGTTTTGCCACTTGCACATGTGCAGACGCTCAAAATGATGTCATGTGCATGCACAGAAACGGTTAATCGTGACCCGCACATGCGCAGATGTGGGTTGCATTCTGCTCAGGATGCGAATGGGGTTCCGGAACGGATCCTGTTCACATCCAGAGGTACCACTGTATTTACTTACAGCATTTATTCCATACCCTTTAGCTAAAAGAAGAGAAACATGACTGTCAGCTGCTGTCAACCCTACTCTCAGTCAAGGCACACAGTGCCATGGCACACAAGGAAAAGGAAAGAGGAGGGAGGAGGAAAAGGAAGGAAGCTCTGGTGCAAGTTCTTCAAGTCACAGCTCTTGTAATGTAGTTATAGAGGTCCTGGCCATCTTGCCCTTGGTAAAATGCAGTCCTACGTAGAAGCACTGTTCCCTTGAGAAGGAAACAATCTCCACCTTTCCCTGGGCACATGATGCAAAATTAATTCTCTCTTACAGTAGAAATATGACTGAAGTAGACTTTCTTTCGGACGTCTCTAATTCCTGTGTTGCAATACAGCACTTGTAAGGCAAAATAACCTGCACAGACCTTAGTTTCCATTTCCCCACCATATGTGAAACAAAGAGGCCAAAGAATGTTAAAAGGTGAAGTAGTAATTTCTCAGTTTCCCGGATCCCAGGATAATGCCAACAGGATCAAGCATCCCTGGGATTCGGCTGCTCAGATTATGATCTGACGGCGTCCAGTGGGAGCAGAGGAATAAAAGCGTGAGGGCTGAATAAGATTATGCAGCAGTGAGATTATCTGCAGCTGAATTTATCCAGCGTGGAAGGTGGGGGGAGGTAATGTAATGAGATTAATAACTGATGGGGCAATTTACTTTGGGGGATAGCAGGAGGTGAGAATAAGTGACCTGGCAAATTTAAGACATGCCTTTATGGCAGGTGAAAATAACATGATACATCAATATAGCAGAATGATAGCGTAATGCATTTGTAGAAGCTTAGTGGAGACCGTAGTGTTGTCTCTGGGGCGAAATGTAATAGGATATTTGCAGTTTCAGAAAAGGATTTCGTCTATCAACAAATGTAGCAAATAGGAGATAGAAGGGCGTCGTGTTTGGGACTTGGGCTGTTTTTGCTGTAGAGGAGCTATAACTCAATCACACTCAGCATCATTTTCTATTTGGATAGGAAGTTATGGGGAATGAGGAAGGGAAGTTAGTCTACTCCGGTGCATGCCAAGATTACAGTTTTAAAAGGGATTAAGGGCGAGCCAAAATGCCCACACATTTTTGCCTGGAGGCAGGGAGGATGAAATGGAGGTGAAATTACAGGGAGGGGCTTCCTGGTGGCAGCAAAGTGAGCTCCCCCCATTTCCCAGAAGCATAGGGGCCAAGGGGCCAAGGATCTTTGGCTCCCCCTATAAAATGTTTTAGGGGGCCGAGGCCCCCAAAGCCAATGGACATTGCATTCAAATGGTGTGCATGCACCACATCATGTGATCCATTATGCAGGGCGGGGCTTACTTGCCCCCCGCACGCAATATTTTGTTCACAGGGAGGTTAGGCTGGCCTCAACCAGAGCCAGGGCTTTTTCGGCCGTGGCCCCAATCTGGTGGAACGCTCTGTCACAAGAGACTAGGGCCCTGCAGGACTTGACATCTTTCCGAAGGGCCTGCAAGACAGAGCTGTTCCACCAGGCCTTTGGCCAGGGCACAGTCTGACCTCCTCTCTCCCTCTGTAAGCCTCATAGAACTCTAGCTCAATGGTTGCCATTAATTTGGTTCTGAACTTATTCTAGAATGAATTGATTTTAGAATGCTGTGTTTACTTTCACTGTTGTTAGCCGCTCTGAGCCCGGCTTCAGCTGGGGAGGGCGGGATATAAATAAATTATTATTATTATTATTATTATTATTATTATTATTATTATTATTATTAAAGTGGCACCTCTGCCCCAAAGCTATGTTGTGTTTTTGCTACTCTTACGTCATTTTTCCTTTGGCTCCCAGCAACTAGCGTTCAGAAACATGGCTCTGTCTCCAACTGTAGAAGCAGAGCAGGGCCATCATGGCTAGCAGACATCAGCAACTTTATCCTCCATGCATTGGTCCAATCCTCTTTTAAAGCCATCCAAGATGGCGACCACCACAGACTCCTGTGGCAGTGAGTTCCATAGTTTAACTACGCACTGTGTGAAGACGCCCTTTCGGTTGTCTGTCCTGGATCTTCAGCATTCAGCTTCATTAGATGTCCATGGATTGTAGTGTTGTGTTGGCGCTGTTGCCACACCCAGATGTATGCACAATAATTACCAAAATAATTTAAATCTAATAAGATTTGGTTTGAATTATTATTAGTAAATATCAATATACGTATCAAGGCTTTGAGATTAGACCACTGAAGAAGCCCAAAAAAACTACCTTGGGAGTGTGCTACCTGCAATCCCCAGTTAAAGGGCCCCATTAGGGACAAATAGTGGCTTCTTGATTACTTGGACTGCCAGGGCGAAACAGGTGCAAAACGCCAGCACCCTGATTACAACTTCATTAACATCCATCTACAGCTTCACTGGGACGTGGGTGGCACTGTGGGTTAAACCACAGAGCCTAGGACTTGCCGATCAGAAGGTCAGTGGTTCGAATCCCCATGACGGGGTGAGCTCCCGTTGCTCGGTCCCAGCTCCTGCCAACCTAGCAGCTCGAAAGCACGTCAAAGTGCAAGTAGATAAATAGGTATTGCTCTAGCGGGAAGGTAAACGGCGTTTCTGTGCCTTGCTCTGGTTCGTCAGAAGCGGTTTAGTCATGCTGGCCACATGACCCGGAAGCTGTATTGGCTCCCTCGGCCGATAAAGCGAGATGAGCGCCGCAACCCCAGAGTTGGTCACGACTGGACCTAATGGTCAGGGGTCCCTTTACCTTTACTTTACAACTTCACTAGCATCTCTTGGTATTGTGAAGAACACCAAACTTACCTTTTGTTGGTACCTTCATGAACTTACCTAAAAAGATAAAGAAAACAAAAGACTGAGTTAAGCATTTGAAAAATCCACTGAAACTAGACATTGTAAGTTCATCTTAGGATGGGTAGTTCATCAGTCTCTGTGCCTTTGCACAAGGTTTTGTATTTTTCTCAGAAGATTGATAAAGAATGTATAATTATTTTGGTAATTATTGTGTGTATATTAGTTGTCAAGGTGTTGCATGAGTCGTACTACTTCTATCAGCAGTGCAGGTTGCATTTTTCTAACACCCAGATTTATGAGGGACGCGGGTGGCGCTGTGGGTTAAACCATAGAGCCTAGGACTTGCCGATCAGAAGGTTGGTGGTTCGAATCCCCGCGATCGGGTGAGCTCCCGTTGCTCAGTCCCTGCTCCTGCCAACCTAGCAGTTCGAAAGCATGTCAAAGTGCAAGTAGATAAATACGTACCCCTCTGGTGGGAAGGTAAACGGTGTTTCCGTGTGCTGCTCTGGTTCGCCAGAAGCGGGTTAGTCATGCTGGCCACATGACCCGGAAGCTGTACGCCGGCTCCCTCGGCCATTAAAGCGAGATGAGCGCCGCAACCCCAGAGTCGGTCACGACTGGGCCTAATGGTCAGGGGTACCTTTACCTTTTAACATGGTGATGCTGTGGTACCCAAGTTCCAGCTGGCTTCTGCAGAATGCATTAGCGGAACGAGTATCCTCTGCAAGGCCAAGCAAATAAGGGAAGCGGCCCTCTTCTGTGGGGATGAGACATGCAATTTTAGACAGAGACAGAGCTGGGAAAGGATATTGACGTGTTAGGAGTAGATGGCCAGCTTTTTGAAAGCATGCCTTTGCCTTTTGTCGCCACATGACAGATGGAAATTCAATAGGTGAAGCTTTCTCCATTGATGCACATTCACCCATAGGGCTCTGTGAGTTTGGGGGCTGCCTTAATTGTTTTAATGCTGTGTAATTTTATTAGGTTGCATATTTTATTAGCATTTTTATTAGGTTGTGGATTTTGTACTTGGAGGTTTTATTGCAATGTAAGCTGTCTTGAGGGTCCCGTTATGGACTGAATGGCAGGATTGAAACAAAATCAATATATAATGGCTGGGGAACATTCCAGCTGTTCAATTTCTGCCTGTCACAGGCAGAGGGACCCTGCCGTCTCTAGCACGGTGGAAAACAGAGGACAGTATCAGGCTGGATGGGGCAGGTCCCCCATGTTTGAAAAGCTAATTGCAGACAGATCTGCCCTCGCATTGCCCTCTACGCACCCCAAGTCATTTTCATGCAGCTTCCATAAGAGATGTTAGCCACCTTCAGATATCTAAAGTGTGGGATGTGAAACACAAGAGCAGTCAAGTTCAACTGTGCTGGTCCTGGGGGCTAACTGAGAGGCGAGGTCCGAGTCCAGTTTGAGGTCAAGGGTGTGGTATTGAGGCTGTCCGTCAAAGCTGAAGCTGGGTCCAAGGCAGGGAGTCGGGTGAGGTCAGGTACTCTGGCAGAAGAGCAGGACAGGGTGCAGGAAGGAACAGGCTACCAACAATGTTGCTCCCACAACCTGGGGCTGGGGCTGGCTGGCTTTTATCTGCCCCGAGGCATAGGGCGGACCCGGTCCACAGGTGACTCGCCTCTCCTGGCCTGGAGGCGAGCACTCCTCCTGCGGGAACTTAGTTCCCTCCGTCTCTCTGCCCTGAGCCTCTGCAGCTCAGGAGAGGCTGGAGGGTTACCGGACCCAGAGGCAACCTCAGCCCCCCTGATGGGGCTGAGGGTGGAGCACCTGCAGGCAATGGGTCCTCCATCACCTCAGGAGACAGAGCAGACTCAGCTGATGCCTGCACCTGAGGATCCAGCACAGGTGAGGACCCTTAAGGCTCATGTCCCAGCCCTGGCTCAGCTGGTTCTGGAGGCGGGGAATCCTGTGCAGGCTGTTTACACACGGGGAGGAATGTTTGTCCAGCCAGCAGGTAAACTTCCTGTTTCCTTCTGGGCTGGGACAGACTTCCTCTGCATGTGACTAGAGGTGGGCGTGGCCTCACCTGTGCAGGTAATGACAAAAGCACAGGACAGGGCAGCCATCTCTCTCTTTTTGACTTTGACTTCAAAGAAGTAACATCCGCTTAGCCAAAGATGCTCTCTTGGCCTCCAGCCAAGAGAGGACAAAGGGACTGTCTCCTTATGAGATAGTTCCCAGGTGTATGTTATTTTTCTAAGCTTAGTCTGCCTACTGGGATCCGATTGTGAACAGAATGTGAGTAAACTCTTTTTATACTTTTATAGAAGGCTGTGTTGTGTCTTATCTTTTATGAGGGAATAAGGGTAAAATACCAAACAGTTATTATAGAGGCTTTAGCGAGCCTGAGCAAACGCATCCGCTGCAAGTTTAAAAAGGGGAATGTTACTCTGCTAAATTGTGAACTTGTTAACACAAGTTGGAAAGGCTATAATCAGACAATATATCCTCTCCTGCATCCCTGAACATTCCCACATAAAGGGCTGTCCCATGGAAGAGGGAGCAAGCTTGCTTTTTCCTGCTCCAGAGAGTAGGACTTGAACCAGTGGCTTCAAGTTACAAGAAAGAAGATTCCATCTTAACATCAGGAAGAACTTTCTGAAAGTAAGAGCTGTTTGACAGCGGAATGGTCTCCCTTGGGAGTTTGTGGATGTTCCTTTCTTGGAGGTTTTTAAGCAGAGGTTGGGTGGCCATCTGTCATGGATGCTTTAGCTGAAATTCCTGCATCCCAAGGGGGTCGGACTACATGACTCTTGGGGTCCCTTCCAACTCTACAATTCTATTATTCCATGTTCCTGGGATGGGTTGTGTCCAATAAGAACATGAAGAAGAGTTCTGCTGGATCAGATCAAGGGTCCATCAGAACCACGGTACACACAATGGCCAAACAGATGCTTCTAGGAAACTCACCAGAATGATGTGAAGGAATGAGTCGCTCCCAGTAGTTTGCCCCAGAGGAACTGGTTATTGAAACCCATAAAGTCTTTGAAACAGATGTTATATTTAACTCTCATGGATAAGAATGCTTAATGGGCATCCTCCCTGAGGATCGTCCCATCCTCTTTGAAAGAAATCTATGGCTACCTGAAGGAGCATCTCCACCCCCATCTTTTCCCTGGACACTGAGGTCCAGCACCGAGGGCCTTCTGGCGGTTCCCTCACTGCAAGAAGTGAAGTTACAGGGAACTAGGCAGAGAGCCTTCTCGGTAGTGGCACTCGCCCTATGGAATGCCCTCCCATCAGATGTCAAAGAAATAAACAACTATCTGATGTTTAAAACACATCTAAAGGCAGCCCTGTTTAGGGAAGTTTTTAATGACTGATGTTTTAATGTGTTTTTAATCTTTTGCTGGGAGCCGCCCAGAGTGGCTGGGGAAACCCAGCCAGATGGGCGGGGTATGCATGTATGTATGTATGTATGTATGTATGTATGTATGTATGTATAAATAAATAAATTATTATTATTATTATGCCAGGGGGCAGATAATGACTGTAGGCAGGGTTAAAGCCAGTATTTGCACTGAGTTTGCACAGTATTTGCACTGTGTTTCCTTTGTAGTGGAATGAATGGAGTGAAATAAGATAACAAAAACGTAAGTTATTACATAAGTTATGCAAGTTACATGATTTTGCCACAACAGACAGCAAGACGGATAATGTAGTTGGGGGGGCAGGTAAAAGAGAGAGAAGCTGCAGCGGAATTGAAACAGCGTTGCTTGTGATGAACAGAGGACTGAGTGGAGAACATTGCATCCTTACATCCCTAACTACTAATCGATTCCATTGGATGAGCCCATATTCTTGCGTGATCATCCTCTCCATCGTCTCCTTGCTATAATGTATTTGTGGAAGTCCAATCTAATTGAAGATGGAGAAATTATTTTCGGTGATAACCATTATCCTTCCTCACCGTAGCACTGAAGTGCATTTTATGTCCTGCTTGTGTTTCACGATTCACTGAGTGTTGCGGAATGATGTGGCTTTTGCTGCAGGTGCTGGATAGACCTGGTGGGTTGTACCCATTTTGCAATTTCCCTGCAATCGAAAAGAGGAGGCCGTTACACCTCCCTCCCGCATTTATGGCCTGCTTCCATCCCGAAATGTTACCGTGTTACATTTCTATTTAACTTATGCACCTCAGATGTTGTAAAAGCAGCCATAAAAGTCAATAAAAATGCAATAACGCCACGTCAGTCAAAAGCAATGGAGCAATTGCTATTGAGCAAACAATTGGGAAACTGTGCCGAAGACTCAATTCTGCTGTGTTGCAATTGATTAAAGATATGAATCAGAAAATTAAAGGGGCTCCTTTTGTTTTAGTTATTACCGGTTGCCTAATTTATGGAGCAATTACTTTGATCTTATCTGGGACACCGAAAAACTGTGCGGAAAGATACTGCCTTGTGACGCTTTTATTATTAATACAGATTGCCCGAGATCAGCTTAAATGATTCTGAAGGATATTTTATGCACATTTGCTCCCTCTCTGTCTATTATGCATACGGAAATGGTAGAATCTGCTCAGGATTTACAGGCAATTGATGCTGCTGTCTATTCTGGTGAATTGTGCTGGTCAGTTGCCTATTGGGCCCAAGTTCCCACTTAAGGAACTGGTTTGTGGTCTCTGTCACTTAGAGTCCCAGGTCATTTCAGTGACTAGGAGTGCCCTTTACCAGCTTGGACTAGCAAGACAGCTATGGATGCTTCTGGACCTAGACAGCCTGGTCACTGTTGTCCTTGCGCTGGGAACCTCTGGATTGGATTACTGCAATGCTCTCTGTATGCGGCTGCCCCTGAAGCTGACCTGGAAGCTTCAGCTATTGCAAAATGAAGTGGTTTGATAACAACAACAACAGATCCTGAAGCTGAGGCTCCAATACTTTGGCCACATCATGAGAAGAGAAGGCTCCCTGGAAAAGACCCTGATGTTGGGAAAGATGGAGGGCACAAGGAGAAGGGGACGACAAAGGACGAGATGGTGGGACAGTGTTCTTGAAGCTACGAACATGAGTTTGACCAAACTGCAGGAGGCAGTGGAAGACAGGAGTGCCTGGCGTGCTCTGGTCCAGGGGGTCACGAAGAGTCGGACATGACTAAATGACTAAACAACAACTAATAATAATAATAATATATTATTTATACCCCGCCCATCTGGTTGGGTCTCCCCGGCCACCCTAGGCAGCTTCCAACAAAGTATTAAAATACAGTGGTCTGTTAAACATTAAAATGCAGTGGTCTGTTAAAAGCTTCCCTAAACAGGGCTGCCTTGAGATGTCTTCTAAAAGTCTGTATTAAAATACAGTGGTCTTCTAAAAGTCTGCATTAAAATACGGTGGTCTGTTAAACATTAAAAGCTTCCCTAAGCAGGGCTGCCTTCAGATGTCTTCTAAAAGTCTTGATTTCTCATCAGGGCTGAATATTGCCATCATATTATGATACCGCTGAAACAATTTCACTGGCTGCCTGGCTACGTTCAAGATGCTGCAAGTGGTATACTAAGCACCATCCAGGTTGGGACCTTAAGTATTGTAGGGGGGGGGGAATCCAGATTTGGTTCTGCAGATAAAAGCCCCCAAAGCCAGTAATGACCGCTCCCCGCTTAAAACGGGGGGCGCCCTTTGCGTGGACGCGTGCAGCCCCTAGATCTGGAGCGGCTCCATCAGCATAGGCTTGGCTTTGCCTTCCCTCAGGTGGGATACCTGGAGGTCTCCGCCTACCTCAGTCAGTTGTCCAATCCCACCTGGGGGAAGCGTTGCCAAGGAGACCAGGCCAGGTAGGGGAGGGATTACCTGCCCACACAATAGAGGGAGGATCTTACCTGGGAATCCTCACTTGGCTCCAGAGCTTCTCCCACCCTACCCACCCTCAGTTAATGTCCTATTTTGCAGGTTAACTTTTCTTACAGGTTTTGCAGGTTAACTTTTCTTCACAGGTATGAGGGCGCTGCTACATTAAGGTCGCTGTTAAAGGGCCGGAAAGGAATTTCCCTGCATTGGCAGGTTTCGCCTTTCCCGTAGCAAAACGTCACAACTTTGGCGGTATCAGGCCTTGGGCGGAATCCTTTTGTCCATCTTCCTCTTTGCGGCGGCGATACCAGGGTTCCCCGTTAAAGGGGTTTTCTGAAGGGAGGCTTTGACCGTACGCCGAAAGGTCGTCATTGCTCTCCCCTGTGGTGGCGGTGTAACGGGGGCGGCTATCTCTGCTTGAACATATGTTCTCCAGAGCCGGCCCATCCCCCACACAAACACTGGATAACCCTAATGCTCCCTAGGTCCCCGACTGGGGACTGGGGAGGGAGAACGCCCAATGCCTGAGCCAAGGTCTACCCACATTTGAAATTTAATAAAGTTGTGGCCAATTTAATCCCATAGCACGTTGTCTTGAGTCGTTATTCCACATGACGGGGGGGGGGGGAACCGCTCGGGATCTGGGGACTCCGCCTGTCCACGCAAAAGAATAATAAGAAAGAAGAGAATGGGTTTCATATGTCATCTGGATGTGGGTATCTTCTGCAAATCTTTGCATTTGCCTTGCGATAAGCAAAGAGGCATAAGTCATGTAATCATAAATAAAAGCTTCAGTGAACCAAGGCAAGGGAAAACAGATCAATAGCGGACATTTGTCCCCAGTGACGATAAAAGCCTGCGTTCCGCGGTTTCTGGTACATACTCTTTCATTGTTGTTGTCTGTGTGTGTTTTAAACTAAACCACAAGGAATTCCCCATATCATTGTCAATGACCACTTTATTGGAGAAGTAACAAGGAAATGAGTAAATCCTTAAGGGGCATTTGAAACCACAGGACATCTCGAGTTGTGAGATAGGGGAGCAGGCGAGATCAGTTTCCTCTCGTCTCTCATTCTAGGATAAGGCACACGGCCTGAGAATGTAAGAAGGGTCTTTGGGCTGGTTTGTACATTAAGGCCACCATAGGGAGCCCACTTTCAATTGCTCCACAGGGTGGCTCGGCAGCCGACAACAAGACAGGGGGTAAACAGCCAATTGCTGAGATAGGAAAATATGGTCCTGGGCATCGCTCTGCTCTAGCTATACTGTTGCAGATTTGGTCCAGCCCTATCATAAACTCATGTAGTCCTTATTTACCAAAGACCTCCTAATTTCTATCCTTGAAAAACTACTGCACCTTCCAGGCATGACTTGTTTACTTTTCATTGTCAGTTACTAGAGTAGTCCTTCTTCAGCATTCAGCTACCTCCTGGGTTTTTAGAATTTCAGTTCAGGTATGAGAGGTGGCAGTTCAGGTATGGGATGCAGGTGGTGCTGTGGGTTAAACCACAGAGCCTAGGACTTGCTGATCAGAAGGTCAGCGGTTCAAATCCCCACGACGGGGTGAGCTCCCGTTGCTCGGTCCCTGCTCCTGCCAACTTAGCAGTTCGAAAGCAGCTCAAAGTGCAAGTAGATAAATAGGTACCGCTCTGGCGGGAAGGTAAACGGAGTTTCCGTGTGCTGCTCTGCTTTGCCGGCCACATGACCCGGAAGCTGTACACTGGCTCCCTCGGCCAATAAAGCGAGATGAGCGCCGCAACCACAGAGTCCTCCGTGACTGGACCTAATGGTCAGGGGTCCCTTTACCCTTTACCTATGAGAGGTGGAGTGGGGCGTTATCTTAGTTTCAGTGCATGCTCATGAAAACTAAGCCACCATGCATTGGGCTGGACTATAATTTCACACATGGCAGCTGCCATTGTACATTTCGAACTCAGGACTGGTCCGAGAAACTGTGGGAGATTAGCAGCCAAACCTAACAAATGTTGCTAGTTAGCAGGAGAAGGGACTAATACCATAGAGCTGTATCGTTGATAGGAAGATATTCAGACCATAGAAATACAATTGATAGAGAGGGCTCTGTGTGACATCATTTCCCCTCCTCTCCTGGAGAGGAAGGAACATGTAATATTTCCTGCTTCTCCTTCCTCCAGTTTTAGGCACATGCCCAAAACTGGTTACAATGTAAATATAAGTATTTTGCCTCCATAGTTTTTACTGCTACTGTTGTTGTGAACCAATGCACGATTATAAAGTAAGTATTAATTTTAAACTTCCTTCCCATGCTGTTGCCTGATTCTTTATTAAGCGGGGTAAGAAAGGAGAGCTAGGTTACTTCATAGGTGGACTTGCTCAAAACAAGGCTCTATGCTTCTCTCAAGCCAGTCTCCAGTCAGTCAGTACGTTTCTGAGCACAATTCAAAGTGTTGCTGCTGACCTTTAAAGCCCTAAACGGCCTTGGTCCAGTATACCTGAAGAAGTGTCTCCACCCCCATCGTTCTGCCCGGACACTGAGGTCCAGCGCCGAGGGCCTTCTGGCAGTTCTCTCACCGTGAGAAGCAAAGTAACAGGGAACCAGGCAGAGGGCCTTTTTGGTATTGGTGTCCGCCTGTGGAACACCCTCCCACCAGATGTCAAGGAAATAAACAACTATCTGACTTTTAGAAGACATCTGAAGGCAGCCCTGTATAGGGAAGTTTTTAATGTTTGATGTTTTATCGTGTTTATAATATTCTGTTGGGATCCACCCGGAGCGGCTGGGGAAACCCAGCCAGATGGGTGGGGTATAAATAATTGTTGTTGTTGTTGTTGTTGTTGTTGTTGTTGTTGTTGTTCTTCTTCTTCTTCTTCTTCTTCTTCTTCTTCTTCTTCTTCTTCTTCTTCTTCTTCTTCTTCTTCTTCTCCAACCCCACTTCTCCCAGTGCCCACTCCAGCCACCACTCCTTGGGGTCCAGCCAGTCACTGACACAGAAGCAAGTCTTCTCCAACCAGTTTCTGCTCCAGATGTTTCGAACTAGAATCCCCAGCAGCTCCAGCCAGCTTGGTCAAATCACATGGCATTGTGCTTCATTACATCAGGATAGGGAGGGCTATAACTCAATGGCAGAGGGTCTACCTTGCATGCAAAAGGTACTTGGTAGGGCCAGGACGGTCTCCTGTCTGTAAGCCTAGAGAGTTGCCACCAATTAGTGAAGATGCCATGACTGCTAAGCGAAATGGACTGTTGTTCTGACTCAGTATAAAGCATAAATTTTCTATGCTCCTAACTCACAGTGCACCAAACACTAAAGGGAAAGACGATAGGTATTAATTGGAAGACTGATTAATCCATTAATGTGTGAAGCCAATCATAAGCCATAAAAAGCTCATTTTCCTGCAGGTCTGTTGATGTACGTTTATGACATTAAAACCCAATTACTTGCGTTACAAAACAGTGCTTAAAAGTGCAGTGCTATAAACACTTACCTTGGAGTAAGCCCTAGTGAATTCATTGGGATTTACTTCTGAGTAGACATGCCTAGGCTTGCACTTTTAACAGCGCACCACTATGCCTCTCTGCTCAGAAGTAAGCCCCATTGAGTTTAATGGGGCTTAATCCCAGGAAAGTGTCTAGGATTGCAGCCGAAAGAACTTATCTTCTGTATAACACACATGCAATTGAATCAAGAGGCATTTTCTGGATGAAAAAATGTCAGCTGACGAGGTTTACTTACCCTCTTGGTGTGGAATCGTATTCCAGGGCACTACCAGTGAGATAATAAAGCCGATATCCTACACAATGCATTGCGGCCTAATTTAAAATGTCCCTTTCCACCATAAATGCAATATGATGAGAACACAAATTATCATTAGCAAAGGAATCCAAGCAGAAAATCAGTCCGGAAGACTAGTCAAAGCCTGGAGAGGAAGACAAAGGGGGGTTGTGTGTCTCCGTTCCACCATCTTAATAAGGAGCGATTGATACAGTAGATGAAGACAAGAGCAATAACAATGTTTTGAATATTGAAAGAAGAAAAAGGGAAAGAAAAGAAAAAGCTTTGGACCGGTCGGCTATAAGAAAACCATAGTCTGAAAGGCACAAGGAAACTGCATTTGGCCTGTCTAGTGGGATAATAATAATAATAATAATAATAATAATAATAATAATTTATTTATACCCCACCCATCTGGCTGGGCTTCCCCAGCCACTCTGGGCAGCTTCCAACAAAATATTAAAATACAGTAATCCATCAAACATTAAAAGCTTCCCTAAAGAGGGCTGCCTTCAGATGTCTTCTAAAAGTCTGGTAGTTGTTGTTCTCTTTGACATCTGGTGGGAGGGTGTGACACAGGGCGGGCGCCACTACCAAAAAGGCCCTCTGCCTGGTTCCCTGTAACTTGGCTTCTTGCAGTGAGGGAACTGCCATAAGGCCCTCGGCTCTGTACCTCAGTGTCTGGGCTGAACGATGGGGGTGGAGACGCTCCTTCAGGTATACTGGACCGAGGCCATTTAGGGCTTTAGCACTAAAGGTTTCAGTTGTGCTCAGAAACGTACTGGGACGAAATGACTCAGTATATCAGGCCACATCCCCTCTCCTACCAGCCAGACTCCAAAATAAGCCCAACAGCAAATAATCAATGCAGGTAAATCAACAGACATGATTAGCTTACGCACTGATTTTCCCAGTGATGGTTCTTGGGGTCTCAAATTCACTAAAATTCAGCTACCCCTGCCTCTCACCTTCCATTCTGCATCTTTGTTTGCAACATCCCCTGAGGTGCTCCTGAGGCTCTGTACCCAGTGCAACCGAACTACCTGTGCTCCCCTAAATCCACCTCTGTTCTACCGTGCATAGGGAAGAGTATTGAGCTGATAACCTGACTCAGTGTAAGACAGGTGTCAGTGATCTTTAGGGCCATAGTCTGTCCATATGTGCATCCATAGTCCACCTATGAACAACCCCCTAATTGTCTGGAGTTAACATTGCCTGAGTCAATAGGGGACAAAGTTAGCACTGGGGTTGTTTCAAGAACGAACAGACTGGGGCTGGATCTAGACACATCAAAGAAGCATTTCAGTTAAACACGTTGCAAACTTTGTATGAGAAATCGAGTTAGCCAAAACTGAACTCCACAGCGCCATTCGGTGTCACAGTGTTAGAATGCATAAACAATGCATATAAAGCTATTTTTCTTTGCCAATGTAGCTGAGTCCTGAGAGGTGTTCTGCTCATCTGCATATCCAGAAATATATTATTTTTTCAGAGGCCAACACACAATATTACAGGCAAAAGAGGGTCTCTTTCAAGAAACACGGAATTTCCAAGACATTGCAAATATCCAGGTCAGACCGCATAACTTATCATTCAGATCTTTCTCCTCTCTTCTTCTTCCTAGTATTATTCTTTAGTGGGGAGGGAGGAAATGGAAATATTTTTTTCAATCTCGGCAATGGCAGATCCTAAATCAGAAACTGGGCTTTTCGGCAGGAACGTTCTAATTTTCACAATATTTTGTTTGCAAGGCGCCGGTGCTAAATATTTCATAATTAGCGTGTGAGCGGTGTGGATGCTAATCAGCTAAGAGGTCAGATTTTTCATTCTCAGTGGAATAAATATGAATTATTAAAGGAGCCTCTTTTCAGGCCTTTGCGATTCAGCCATCGAATCTGGAAACCTTTCCTTTGGCATGCGAGAGTGTGAAGACGACACTTCCAGGCTTTTGTTCCTGGGCTCCCAGAGACGGAAAAATGCATCTGTTTCCAAAGTAAATAATTTACCAAGCCAGCACCTATAAACTGAACATTTCTGTCACTGATCCCTGGTCTCTCTAGTGCCTTGCTAGTTGCGGGAATGTGACTTAGGTAATTCTCAAATCCAGGTGGACTAAGCGACCATGTGCAGTTCAACCAATCAGCAATGGGAATGGCGGCACATATTGAAAATAGGTGCAGAATTCCATGGCCGGATTGCTCACCAGGACAAGACACCAGCGCTCACCTTGGGCATATTATACCAATCATGGCATGACTGCACCGGCTACCAATTAGTTTCCAGAATGCAGCTCGGTTCGGGGGTGGCTCATGGGCCGGTAAAACGAGCCCTGTGGGCTGCTTGTGTCCCATGGGCCTTAGGTTGCCAACCCCTGGGTTAGTGGTTAAGTAAGGCTGCATCTGTCTCATAGAGATACAATTCTCCGAGTGGTTTAATGATCAATCCCTCTTCCCGGGGAACTCTGGGAATTGTAGTTCTGGGGAAAATAGGAATCTCCTCTGAACTCACTGTGCTCCAAAAAAAAACTACAGTTCCCAGGATTCTTTGCGGGAAAGCCATGACTGTTTAAAGTGGCATAATACTGCCTTAAATATATAGTGCAAATGATGCCTAAGTAACTAACTAAATGAAAGTGTTTCATTAGCTGGTGAATTTCGCCACCACAAAATTTGGTGACGGTCACGATCTTAGAAGGCTTTAAAAAACAAAAAAAGGATGAGAAACATAGACCATTGGTCTCTCAGGAGCTATTAAATATTATAGCCAAATGAAATAATAATAATAATAATAATAATAATAATAATAATAATAATAATAATAATATATTATTTATACCCCACCCATCTGGCTGAGTTTCCCCAGCCACTCTGGGCGGCTTCCAATCGAGTGTTAAAACAGTACAGCATTAAATATGAAAAACTTTTAACTCTTAGCTTTTAAAGATAAGATAGCTGCTTATTTCCTTCACATCTGAAGGGAGGGCGTTCCACAGGCGGGCGCCACTACTGAGAAGGCCCTCTGTCTGGTTCCCTGTAACCTCACTTCTCACAATGAGGGAACCGCCAGAAGGCCCTCGGCGCTGGATTGAAACCTCCAACAAGGGATATTCAGTCTGTCTCTGAATATCAGTTGCTGAGGGAAGACCACCAAAGTCTGTGCAGTTCTTTTGAGCTTCTCAGAGGCATTCAGGATGGTTAGTATTGGAAACAGACTGTTGGGCTTTAGAAGGGGTGAGGAACCTGCAACAATTCAGATGTTGCTGGACTGTATGAGCATCAGTCATGCTGGTTGGGAGTTGGACTTCAACAATGCCTGGAGAGCTACAGGCTCTGTAACCTGCCCCAGACTCCAGGTCCCCTCATGTCCCCTCATGTCCCCTCCCTCATGTCTCCCTGGACTAGCTGGACCTTTTGATTCTATCCAGGTGGTTGATTCTTCTTTCATTTCCATAACCAGCAAGAAGAAGAAGAAAAAGGAGGAGGAGGAGGAGGAGGTGGAGGAGGAGAAGAGCCAAGTTTCCATGATGTATGACAGGCTTCCTCAACCTCAGCCCTCCAGATGTTTTTGGCCTACAACTCCCATGATCCCTAGCTAGCAGGACCAGTGGTCAGGGATGATAGAATTGTAGTCTGAAAACATCTGGAGGGCCGAGGTTGAGGAAGCCTGTTGTATGATATAAACAGGATCCCCAAATTTGCCATACAATTTACTGCAGCATGTTAGGGATATCTACTGAAATAAGCAGGGAGTGCTTTGTCATTTGTCATTTCTGCCAGGCGACTACAGAGTGACAACTCTATTAAAGCTCGAAGACACATCCAAGTACATGAAATCTGCTCTGACAAACTAGCAGCCGGGAAGAAAAATTATGGGTTTGTTGTGTATATCTGATCTTCTAATTATGCATACACACAGTCAGGGAGGAGAATGGGGGAAGATGGTTTATCAAGTGCAACTACAGGACTGTAGGTGAGCAGGACTCTCAGAGGGAGGCAGGGAACCAAAGGAGCTTTCGAAATTGACAAATCAAATCTGGGCAATTGACAGACAAGGTAACAGGAATTCACTCCCTTCACTTTCTTCTTCTTCTTTCAAATCAGCCTGTTCACTTCCTTTAAAACAGATGCTTCGCTTCAATTCATGTAGTCGACACACATTTGACAATTGGAGCATTTTGCAGCAATTGTAACGGCGAATTTTGAAATGCGGGTGCTCAGCGCAACAGATGCTGTAGCCACATGGAAACTCCAGAAATGCAGGCAGCTGTGCAGATCTGTTATTACACACAGGTTATATACCGACACATGCACACCAGCGAACAGAATGCCGCATAATGCTCAGTTTATTAGGACCAGCATGACTGGAATCCTATGCATCATTTCCTGGGGTTCAGGTCCACTAAACTCAGTGGCGCCTACTTCTGACTGCATAGGCTCAGCTTGCAAAACACATCAAGCTTTCACAAAAGATCTTCATCTTACTGGACTGTAACCTTTAGCTTTTTAAACAGACATGCAAACCATCTTGTAAAGATGTAAACTGCTAGCCTGAAGGAGGAGCCCCGTTAAAGAAAAGGAAAGGGAAGACCTAGCCTCTCCTTAATTGCTTAATTCATTCTGTGCCTTTCTCCATCCATCACAAACTTGAAAGTCTTATTATCACCCATCTGCTTGCCAGAGCAAGGACTGCCCATAAAACCACCTAGCACTCTGATGACGTCATCACTCCTGCGCTGAAAAAAGTCCCAAAGCTACATGAGCTTCCTTCATTGAATATGACCCATCATGCTGTTTGCAACACGAGAGGGGCCTTTTCTGCAGCGGCTCCCCATTTGTGGAATGCTCTCCTCAGGGAGGTTCAGTTGGTGTATTCATTATACAGTGGTACCTTGGGTTACAGACGCTTCAGGTTACAGATGCTTCAGGTTATAGACTCCGCTAACCCAGAAATAGTACCTCGGGTTAAGAACTTTGCTTCAGGATGAGATCAGAAATCGTGCTCCAGTGGTGCGGGAGCAGCAGGAGGCCCCATTAGCTAAAGTGGTGCTTCAGGTTAAGAACAGTTTCAGGTTAAGCACGGACCTCCAGAACGAATTAAGATCTTAACCTGAGGTACCACTGTACACCTTTAGGCACCAGTTGAAAATGCTCCTCTTTAACCAGGCCTTTGGCTGATTGACATCTAATGCCCTTTTAAAATGTGAGGGTTTTGGGGGGGGAGGGGGGGTTAATTGGGTTGTTTTTGTTTTTATTATTTACTTTGTGTTTTTATATTGCTGTTTTATGTTGTAACTGCCCTGAGACCTGCGGGTATAGGACGGTATATTATTATTATTATTATTATTATTATTATTATTATTATTATTATTAATTATTATTACAGTAGTACCTTGGGTTACATAAGCTTCAGGTTACATACGCTTCAGGTTACAGACTCCGCTAACCCAGAAATAGTACCTCAGGTTAAGAACTTTGCTTCAGGATGAGAACAGAAATTGTGCTCCGGCGGCCTGGTGACAGCAGGAGGCCCCATTACCTAAAGTGGTGCTTCAGGTTAAGAACAGTTTCAGGTTAAGAACGGACCTCCGGAAGGAATTAAGTACTTAACCCGAGGTACCACTGTATTATTATTATTATTATTATTATTATTATTATTATTATTACAGCATTTTCATGGGGAACATTGGTGCACTTTCACTGCTTCAGCAAAAGACCACTATCGACAAACAAGTTTCCTCCTTGCTCGTTAAAAAGTACACAGATGTAAAGAGCTTGGTTTATTGCCCGAGCCGTGCCTAAATTTGGAAAGTTTGCCTCCCGCCTTCCTTGCCAACCCCCAACCCTCAAAGCAGCTTTCCCCCATCGCCTTGAAGAGGTCCTGGGTGATGGTAGTTGGAGCTGTGATGGCAGATGGGAAGATGTGGATCAGCCTGTTTCCGTCTCTGTTGCCATGGCATGCTGCTCTCTGTCACAATAGCCCTCGGGAGAAATTGGCCGCAAACACAGCATGTTCCCTTTGGGGCTCTGATCAGTGCAGCCGCCTGATCTTCTTGCCTGGGAAATCTTCTCTGCCACCAGTAGATAAACGAACAACAAAAAAAGGCCAGTTTTTCCTTCCACCTTCCCTTTTAAGAGGTTCCCAATAGCAACAAGTGCAGCATGAACACCAGGAAAGGTTAACATGGAGGAAAGACCGTGACCTCGGAATGCCACAAACATCAGAGGCGATTGTTCCAAAGAAAACAATCTTTATTTCAATTGTTGTCTTCCTGATTGTTTATTTCCTTTAGCCTCTGACCCCAGAAGTCAAGCAATAAAGAGGAGGAAAAATGTGCGTTTGAACCAGAAATAAAGGCTGTAGTTCTTCTTTTTTCCCCCTTTTCATTTTTCCCCTCTCTCTTAAAAAAGCAACCACTTTTGCAATAGTCAGACTGACTGTGTTATGGGGGCTGTTCAGTACAGGTGATACCCCAGGTGCCCAGGACCTGCTCTGCTTCAGATCTAAATGGAAAATATATCTGGGGGTTATCTCCATATTAATGTGCTCCTGGAAAAGAAGAGTTTCCTGAGTATCAAAGGGAGTCTTCCTGGATCTGGTGTTTGACTACAATTCTCATCAGTCCCAACCAGCTTGGCCAATGATCAGGGAATGATGGAAGTTGTAGACCAAAACATCTGGACGATACCAAGTTGGGGTTGGCAGGTTTAAGACACTTCACAGATATTAACTCCCCTTCTCAGTACCAAAGTTGACTAGGGTTGGTTCCCAGTCTAAACTACCTCACAGGCTTTGAAGAGAAAGAAACCACGCATGCCCCTTTGAACTCTTTGGAGGTAAACTGGGAGAAAAATCTTCTAAGTAAATAGCTATACCCTGGAATAGCTTGGTGGGCTTCCGCCTTACATAAATCTTCCCAGCATCCTTCTCATGGTCCTAGGATGGCCTTATCAGCCAGTTTGTTGAGCCCAAATGCTTTCCATCAACTAGAAACCTCCCTGGAAGGACAGATCCTGAAGCTGAGGCTCCAATACTTTGGCCACTTCATGAGAAGAGAAGACTCCCTGGAGAAGACCCCTGTAAAATTAGGAAAAATCTATAAGAATGGAGATAAAATGTGCTGGAGGTGTAAAAACAAGGAAGGTAGTTTTTACCACATGTGGTGGACTTGTGAAAAAATCAAGAACTTCTGGAAGCTCATTTATAATGAACTAAAAAAAATGTTTAAATATACTTTTGTTAAAAAACCTGAAAATTTTCTTCTGGGAATGATTGGCAATGAAATTAAGAAAGAGGACCAGACCTTATTCCAGTACGCAACAACAGCTGCTAGAATTTTAATCGCCCAAAATTGGAAATCAATCAATATCCCAACAGTAAGAGATTGGCAAAGTAAATTATTTGAATATTCAGAATTGGCAAAATTAACACAAAAAATCAGAGACCAGAAAGAAACAAAGTTTATTAAAGAATGGAATAAATTCATAACCTATATTGAAGTAGTTTTAAAAAATCCAAAGATCACAGTAGGCTTAATATAACCCTTCGACATACAAAAGTTTTAAAGATAAACTGCGGGGAAAAATGTACTACATAACCCAAAACTGAGGTGGAGGGAAGTCAATAACTTACATGTTTGTCTTTGTTTTTTGTTTTGTTTTGTTTTCTTATAATTAAGTTATGTTGTTCTTATTGTTGTTTTTTTTCCATGAAGAATTTATTTTTTGTACATATGTGTGTATATGTGTGTATGAAAATTAATAAAGAGAATTTTTTTAAAAAAAGAGGGGCATCTAAGGGCATTGACTGATGTGACTTTGGTTTGCTAAACTTCCGGAGCACCACAGAAGGATGATCAAGTGGGGAGAGCATTCTAAAAACAGCTTTAATGTAGGTTGTCGGTTTACAGTTCAAGATGTTAATCCCCCGGTGCTGGAGAATGTCCTGTCTCCTTGAATTAACCATAATGGTGCATGTAAAAGGCAATGGAGCGGATTGTGGGAGAGCTGAGAATGAGGCATAAGCGGCACAGCTAACACTCTGTTCAAAGCACAGAAGAATATTTGTATCCCACCCTCCCAGCCGAAACCAGGCTCAGGGCAGCTAACATCAAATATATAACATTGGTATAAAATCAAACAATAATTAAATCACCTGCTAAAAACAAGTCAGGATCAAATTAAAATCTAATTAGATGGCTTTCTGCAGAATTAGGGTCAATACAAAGATGGGACTGGAGATTGAGGATGCCTAAAACCCCCATAATCCCAGACTACTGGTCATTCTGGCTGGAGTTTGTGTGCCTCCTCCACGAGAATGGACCTCTTCTGCAGCGACTCCCTATTTGTGGAATGCTCTCCCCCAGGAGACTCACCTGGTGCCTTTCTTATACACCTTTGGGGCCAGGTGAAAACATTTCTCTTCAACCAGACCTTTGGCTGATTGGCAGTCAATGCCCATTTAAATGTGTTGTGGCAGAGAGGATTCTTAGTTTGTTTTTGTTCTTATATTTTAATGTATTTGGTGTTTTTTATATTGTATTTTTTTGGGACACGGGTGGCGCTGTGGGGTAAACCACAGAGCCTAGGACTTGCCGATCAGACGGTTGGCGGTTTGAATCCCCGCAACAGGGTGAGCTCCCGTTGTTCAGTCCCAGCTCCTGCTAACCTAGCAGTTTGAAAGCATGTCAAAGTGCAAGTAGATAAATAGGTACCGCTCTGGCGGGAAGGTAAACGGCGTTTCCGTGCGCTGCTCTGGTTCGCCAGAAGCGGCTTAGTCATGCTGGCCACATGACCCAGAAGCTGTCTGCGGACAAATGCTGGCTCCCTCGGCCTATAGAACGAGATGAGCCCCGCAACCCCAGAGTCGTCCGCGACTGGACCTAATGGTCAGGGGTACCTTTACCTATATTGTATTTTTACCTTGTGAACCACCTTGAGATCTTTGGGTGAAGGGTGGTATAGAAAATGATGATGATACTACTACAACTACTACTACTACTAATAATAATAATAATACATGTGTGTGCACACACAACCACACTGATCATTCATGGAGGAAGATTGCAAGTAATAGCCCAAATATAATTCTGCATCACTAATCAGCCCTCCTCAACCAGATGTTGCAGGACTCCATCCAGAGATGGTTGGAACTCTAGTCTAAGACAAAGGGAGGTCATCAGGCAAAGCTGATCTAGGTTTAGGAATTTTATTCTTTTTGTTCCATTGCAATCTTTGAATTTTAAGTGCTCAGGAAACCAGCCAAGCAAAAGAACGATCATCATTGCATTTTGTGTTAATTAGACATTGCAACTTGTGTTCTCCTCTCTGCCTCCCGTCACCTCCACCTGTTTCCTATGAGCAGAGGAGACTCTGAGAGCATTTGGGTCAGAGAAAGGGAACTGACTCGCTGATTTTAATGACAGAGCTCAGCATGTTCTTCTGGCAGCTTTGAGTAACTTGGGCCCCAGAACTGTCACAGCAGTTAAATGTTACATGTTGCAAATTGAGACATTAAGGATCGTGGGCTAGTGGGTGATGCCAGCATTGCCGAGTGTGAGCCAGGATGATTAATGTCGTTTGCTACTGACTTTTTGACGACTCCATTAATTAAGACTAAAAAAAATAAATTTTTTTTAGTTGGTGTAGTGAGCTGGGGTTGTGTATTGGTTATGGCTGGAACTAGATGTCACTGACTCCGTAGAGTCTTAAACCAAAAAAATCAGCAGCCCCATCTCTATTTCTTTAGTTTTATATTACACCTTTCCTCCAAGGTGCTAAGCATGGACAAGGTAGGTCTGTGGCGATCACACAGGGTCCCTGGACGTTTAACAGTCTATTGATCCCTGTGCCACCACTTTATTTCTCGCTGCTGCCACCCAGGCCCTACCTGGGACAATACTGAGTCCAGTCAGGGTTAAATTGGAACATAAACTTCTGTTTATTTATTGCAGTTTAACAAGCATGTGGTTTCATAAACAGTATTGGTCAATTACAATCATGGGGTGCCTATCCAGACCTATAACTTCCGCTACCTGCTCTCACTCACTAAACCACCTCTCAGATATTTACTTGTCTTCCTAGCCCCTAACTGTTCTTGACTCAGCTTATTTCGCTACACTAACTCAACCTACCCACAGACTCTATCCCAATTCACTCCCACTCCAACCAACCACCCAACTCTCAACAAACTCCTCCCTTCACCTCTCCCAGAGCTGGTTTTATAGTCCCTCTGACTCCACCCCCTGGGACCTGATTGGGTAACCTGTTTAACTATTTCACCTCCAGCACTCTCATATGTTAACGTCACAAGGTCTTCTTCCCCTTCACAGCAAACCTATAAGGTTTGCCAGCTGAGAACGAGATGACTGAAGGCCATGTTGTGAACTTCTTGGGTGAAGTGGGATTTGAATCTGAGTGTCCCAAGTTCCCATCTGACATGAACACCTACTGTAACCACAATATCACATGGGTGCCTTCCTCCTGTTCTCTCTTCCCATCAGTGAAGAACTGTGAGGGGAGAGAGAGACTGTGCTAGCCAGCAGGTAATAACTTTTTCCACCTGCCTTGCCCCACCTTCCAGCCCTAGGAGCCTTCATAAGGGACCTGTTTCCAGGGGAAGAACTATGATGGGAGAAAGACTCTGTTTGCCGCTAGAGGGTGGCTGGTTTTGCTTGTGCTGCCCTACCTCCAACCCAAGGAACCTTCAACAGGGAGTTTCTGCCAGAGGCACAATGTCGATGTGTATTTTAATGAGCTGAACAGAGTGAAAGAATATGAGTTATGGGGCTGGGGAGAGTGTGTGTGTATGCCATTTTGTTAATGCTATTGATATTGTTTTATTGTCTATTATAAATGCTGAACTGATTTGCTAATCATCTAAAACGACTTTTGATTTAATTATGATATCTAGCTTATTTTTTTTTTTTGAGCTGTTGCTGTGCCATCTAAGTGTCTTAGATTGCAGTTGCTTCATTGATGATTTGTTAATTATTCTACATGATTTATCCAGGATTTGTGATGTTCTATCATGTTATTGCTATTTATTGTTTGTATGTCGCTTTCGGATTCATTTGCATGAAGAGTGGCATAGAAATATAATAAATCAAATCAATGGGCTTGGATAGCTCAGTTGGTTAGGGCACAATAATGATAAGGCCAAGGCTGAAGGTTTGATCCCCATATGGGACAGCTACAGTGCAGCGGGTTCGACTAGATGATCCTCAGGGCCGTTTCCCACTCTGCAGGTCTATGATTCTATGATTCAGATCAAATCAAACACCACAATGCCCTGGCACCATTTTCTTGATAGGAACATGTTGTGTTTTGGATTCTTCTTCTTCTTAGGTGATCACTTGTAGCCAAGTAAGTTTGTCTTCCATAAACACGGTTTTAACAGTGAGTCCGTAAGTGACTGTGGAGGCCAATTCTGGATCCACACGTCCTTCCACAGTGGGGACATTGGTTTCCAGGCAGGAGTTGATCACAGTGTGGATTTGCCAAGCATGCCTTCCTCTTAGCATGTTTCTCCCTTCCGTCCTGAGTTTGAGTGTCTTCAAAGCCTATGAAACCTTTGGTAAAGGCTGTTCTCCAACTGGAGCACTCACAGGCAAGTGTTTCCCAATTGTTGGTGTTTATACTACATTTTTTTAGATTTGCCTTGAGACAGACTTTAAACCTCTTTTGTTGACCACCAGCATTACGCTTTCCATATTTAAGTTCGGAATAGAGTAGTTGATTTGGAAGACAATAATCAGGCATCTGCATGAACGACTCTCAACCCTTTGAATAAAACTCACCAAAAACCAACAGGCTAGTATCATAAGTGCTTATATATTGGATTAGAAGACATTTGACCCCATAGGGACATAAGAAGTTGTCAGACAACTGATCCACCAAGCTCATTGCTGTCTACTCTGGCCGTGCCTATGCAGGGTTTCTGGCAGATGTTCTAACATTAAGCGATATCGGTTTATATTATGCATATATGTTCTGTATTATTTTATTAATACTGTTGTTACAAGTTGCCATGGTGTTTGTCTCTAGAACAATAAACCTATGAACTAAGTCATGGCCCTTCTCCACACACTTCCTTTATTATTCCTCACTTTGTGGAGAGCTGAATTGCTCACCTAACCAGAGTTCTTCTTGCTTCTCTGGACACCTTGTTTTTTAAAACTATTTTGGGATGTCTCATAGAATCATGGACTCCAACCTTTGTTTATAAATGTCCCATGAAGAAGAGTTTGAGGGAGTCTGTTCCATAGTTGAACATTTCTTACCATCAGAAAGTTCTTCCTAATGTTTAGGCGGAATGTCCTTCCTTGTAATTTGAATCCATGTCAACACCTGGCCTATTAGGGCAACTTCAATTGTCATGCCAACTGAAGATGGTGCCGCTTAGTGTAGCACTACACCAGGGGTCAGCAAACTTTTTTCAGCAGGGAGCCGGTCCACTGTCCCTCAGACCTTGTGGGGGGCCAGACTATACTTTGGGGGCGGGGGGGAGAATGAACGTACTCCTATGCCCCACAAATAACCCAGAGATGCATTTTAAATAAAAGCACACATTCTACTCATGTAAAAACACGCTGATTTCCAGATCATCCACGGGCTGGATTAGAAGGCGATTGGGCCAGATCTGGCCCCTGGGCCTTAGGTTGCCCACCCATGCACTAGGCCAGCGTTTCTCAACCTGTGGGTCCCCAGATGTTGTTGAACTACAACTCCCATCACCCCTAGCTAGCAAGGCCAGAGCTCAGGGATGGTGGGAGTTGTAGTCCAACAACATCTGGGCACCCACAGGTTGAGAACTGCTGCACTAGGCAGATAAAGCCCCCAGAAGACTAATTTCTGCTGCGCTGAAAATGGTAAACTGGGAAGCCCATCTAAGAGACAAACAATCTATCTGCTGGCAATCTCACACTGTGAGCATCATACTGTGCTTTCAAACTGCAGCTCTGATGTGCTGCTTGGCTCCCCCCCCCCCCCCCACAGCAGATGGTTCAGAACCCACAACGCACCACCCACTCTGTAGCAAATCCCTTCCCTTGTTTTCCCCTCCTGGACAGATCAGGCGATTCTGAGCGCTGATGTTATCCATTCCCGGGTGCTTCCCCTTCCAAAGTCCCCTCTTGTCCTTAGGCTTCTTGCATGTTAAAACCAAGCAGACAAACTGGGCTGGCGTTTCCCTAGCTCTAATTACTTTTAATAATACTACTAATAATAAAAATCCTCAAAAGTTCAAATGGGGAGATGCCAGCTAGCATCTCTGAGGCATGCAAGAACACGAGCCCGTGTTTTGACAAGGCTGCTTCACAGAGCATAATGCCAATAATTCACATTCCTGGGGAAACGTTCCAGATGGTGCAATCTGTTTACTTCTCTGTTGTTTGTGCAAGTGGTTGCGGCAGCACTAAGGGGCACCCATAATTCATTGCAGTTAAGGAAATGGAGAAGAGATATCAGATGTGCAGATTTCGATTGAGGGCACTGGAACTTTGGCACACCAAGCTCACGGCGTGTAGTGATTTGGTCAATGAGGTGAAACTTAACAAATGCATTGATGTCTCGGACACCTGGCTTGGCAGTGGGATGTGAGAAAAGCATCCTGGTTGTCTTAGTTAGACCACGAGCTTAGCATGAGTCAACAGCGCGATGCAGCAGCAACAAATGCTAATTCTACTCTAGGTTGGACGGTGTTCAAGGGAACAATAGTACCACTTTATCCTGCCTTGGTCAAGCTTGGAGGACTGTGTCCAGTTCTGGATACCACAGTTGAAGAAGGAAACTCACAAGCTGGAACGTGTGCAGAGGAAGATGAGCAAGGGACTCAAGGTAGCTAACAGAGAAAATAAGAAAAGCTAAAAACATAGGAAAAGGAAACCAGGTCTTCCTAAACATCAGGAAGAACTTTTTTATGGTAAGAGCTTTTCGACAGTGGGACGGACTGCCTTGGAAGTCCCCCCCCCCCTTCATTGGAAGTTTTTAAGAAGAGATTGGATGGTCCTCTGTCAGGGATTCTTTCGTTAAATAAGTTGGAGTTCTTGTTTTTAATATATATAATACTGTTTTATAATTTATGATAATTTAGAATTTAAATGTATTTTCATGTAATGTTTGATACTTCCAGCTGATGAAGGTGAATACATCGAAACAGGGCCCTGTCCTGGTTTCTGATCCATAATTGACTTCTGACTTCTGCTCAATGACTGAAACTAAGATCTTCACATCAAATCTGACTATGGACTAACATGAACTTATCTCTATAAACTCTTATATTTAATACTGTAATGAATTATTGTGTTATACATATTCTTATGAGTTTGAGTTTGTAATCTCTATTTGAGTTTTTAATCCTTGTCAGAATACATACTTTTGAATGGATTAGTTTTTGTTACAATTGACTATTGATTTGCGAGTAGGGACCACTCCCACTTTTGACACTTATATTGGCCAGGGATTCTTTCGTTGACATTCCTGCATTGCACGGGGTTAGACTAAATGACCCTCATGGTCTCTCCTGACTTCCTATGATTCTGTTATTCTAAATTTGAAGAATGAGTCTAACCAACCCAGCAGTGATTTGGTACCACACACGCCAACTCATCTTATTCTGGCGCCTTCCTGTTCTGTGGTGAATTTGTAGTGGAAGAACTGTCTGATGATAAGAGCTTCTTCAACGGTGTAAAGGTCTCCCTTGAAAGGTTATGGACTCTCCTTCATTGGACATTTTTAAGCAGATATCCATCTTTCATGGATGCTTGAGTTGAGGTTCCTGTATTGCAGAAGATGACCCTTAGGTTTTCTTCCAGCTCCACAATTCTATAATCCTATGAACCATGTTCTTTGACATTTTTTTGTGGATGGCAATGGAGTCTTAGAGGTGCTCCTCATCCTTAACTGCTTTTTTCTCTGGGTTGTACCTCATTTTCTCTTCCCAGCCCACCTCCAAAGGTTGCTAGCTAATGGACAGTCAAGTAGCCTCTTCAGGATAACACGGAACAACACACTGTACTTAATGTTGACACTGTTCAGTGAAACAATTATTACAATCAATTTGACTTCTAATGCGACTTTCCTTGTAAATCTCTGGGTCATTAACCTTAACAACATCAATGTACTGTCAGTATCCAATTTCACCAAATTAGTGTCTGAGGTAATAGGAGAAAGAATGTATTAGAGCATTATTGGTGACTAATAAAGACAGCCATCCTTCTAATGTACTAGGAGGGAATAGCTGAAGCATGTAAGGGAGAGGAAGAGAAAAAGAAATCTAGAGCGGGGGTGGGGGGGAGAGACACATGGAATGTCTTAGTAGAGGTCATTGGCTCAGATGCTACACAACTTAACCTTCATCCCTCTGTGGAAGGAGCAGCAGAGCCCAGAGAGAGTTCCTTGGCAATTGATGGATGGAGTGTGCAGCCATTTCCCTCTGGACAGATGAGCTGCCTCAGAACAACTTTGGTGTTTATGTGACGCCATGGCCTACCGGTCCAAGACAGTGATTTTCCAAGTGTCAAGCAGGCATCCCTAGAGAGGCATGGAGGGTTGCCAAGCGAGCCATGTGGCTGGGCCAAACAGCAGGATCCTGGCAGGCAGAAGGTACAAGACGAAACGCCTCAAGTCCTGAGGTGATTCAAGGTCTTGCAAAGAATTTGCATGAGGAGGACAAAGCGGGCTTCCCCTCCACTCCCTCATTATACTCTCTGGTTTTTCAGGCCGCTGAATCCGAGTCTGCAGGGGAAATGGACTTACTGTGTGCAGAGCTTTTAATCCACTGCATCTGATCCTGACGCCTTGCACTCAGGCTTCCTGGGGACCATGTTGACTTCTCCCTACTCTTGAACATAAGATGAGCCCTGCTGGATCAGGCCAAAGGTCCACCTCATCCAGTGCTCTGTTCTCACAATGAACAACCAGATGCCTATGGAGAACCCACCAGCAGGAGTCAAGGGCAACAGTGTTCTCCTCACCTGGAAGTCCCAGTCACTGGTATTCAGAGACACTCTACCTCTCACTGGGGAGGAAGAAGATGGCCACCATGGTTAATATCCAGATAGCTTTATTCCCTTTTAAAGACTAAACCATGGGACATCAGTCAGACTTCCTTCCACGTAGGAGGCAAGATACTATTCCACCAGCCGTGTGTTATTGTTGCCTTTGGGAATTTATATATCATAAGCTGTGCAATCCCCTCTCTACAGAGCTGTATCTGGCACCTTCGTTGCACAGCTGTCACATTGAAAATGCACCTCTCTACTCTGCTTTTGACAATCAAAACATATATATTTAGCACCCACTCTAGTTATAATTGTAATTCCCTTTAAACTGATTCTAAGGCTTTATTCTATATAGCTGTAACCTGCACTGGGACCTTCTGGTGAAGGGAAGGTAATAAATCTCATCAGCATCGATACACACAACACCTTAAAGATTTCTTCCCCTGCGGAAGAAGCTTCGATGTTTCTGTCTCTTTCTAAAGTTCTGCACTTTAGAATTATGGTGTGTGTGACATCGAGCTTACCTTCTTGTTGCAAGGTGGTTGGGGATGGTATGGGTATTTTTTCTTTCCAGTTAACATTCCTCCAGCACTCTTCAGCCTCCCTGGCTGCCATCACCTTCTGATCTGAAAAAGTCCTGTGGGCATTCTCTCCTGAACTTTATCATATGAACAGGAACAGGAAGCCAGGCAGGTTGCCAACCAAATGCCTGAAATCTGGGCACTCTCTGCCCTCCTTTTTTAAAAGCTCTGTAAGAATATTTCCTGGCTCATTTCTTCAGTGGTAAAGGGTGGGGGGACGACTACTTACAATTACAATAAACAGCTGCCAGGTGTATGTAAGACAGGAAAGCCTAGCTGAGGATGTTGTGGGGTTTTCTGGAAGTGCAGAAAACCTGGAAGGCTGCCGAGTGCAGGCTACTGAAGTGACAATTTGTAGAATGAAAGAAAGGACACTCACACTCATGCTTTGGCCACCTCACATGCACCCCACCTGTGTGAGAGCTGCTCTGAAATGATCTCTCCCCTTTGATAATTTTCAAATGTAATTTCTTTTCTCATTAATTGATAGAAAATAGGGGGAAAGCAAGGGAGAATTTTTCTGCAGAGCACTAGAGATGATCGCAAGCAAATTAAAGCAGCAGGTCTGTGTCCTAAGGGCTTAGACTTAAGTATCAACAGTGTGGGATTCATTGAGGGAAGGAGCGTGAGGAATTCCTATTAACTGTAATATCAATAGGTATAATACTCCCACGTATAAATTGTTGCTGTTGTTTTTTGACTGTTAAAACAACTGTTTTAACACAACTGTTAAAACTGTTGTTTTATGAAGATTCTCAGAGCGATTTCACAATCCAAGAAAAGCACATTGGAGGTATTTAAGCAGAGGTTGCATGGCCATCTGTCATGGGTGCTTTAGCTGAGATTCATGCTTTGCAGAGGGTTGGACTAGATGGCCGTCGAGGTCCCTTCCAATTCTGCAATTCTATGATTCTGTGAAAACAATCACATATAAAAAAACAATGTCGGAAAGTACAATGGATACAATTCCTGTCTGATATGGAATGGAAGATTTCCACCACACTTAAGGCACGATTCCAACATTGTACACAGCAGGTCTCCTGATGAGATGGTATTCTGCAGGATGGATGCCCTTGTCAGGAGCTCAGCCTACACTCGAGTAGGACCCTGGTAGAGACACATGCCTGACTGGCATGCTCTCTCCCTCCTGGTCGATCGTTCAGGAGCTTCAAAAGCTTTCTTCTGCCCGAACATCACAGCGACCGATGCCACCCGACACTGGCACACTTAGGGATCCGCAGAGTTTGCGTATCATGCGTAAAAGACCTCAGCAACTCAGCATTTTGGCTAATCTACTTTATTTACATATAAACACAGACTGCAACATGGCTCCCTCTCTTTTCAGCATCAGACAGCAAAGAGAAAAAACAAAGGACAATAGTCCCACTTCACGGAACACAGTAACACAAACATCCTGTCTCTGTCACTTCCCACTCTGTGGAGTCAAAACATATACCGCCATGTGATAGACAACAATCCCATGACTGCAATCATGGAGCAGGAATTCTAACAGCCCACTCCTGGAGAATGCAGTGATCAGCTGGGTTTATATAAGGGATGAGACAATCTTTTAGGTGTCCTGATCTCAAAATTTACAGGGTTGAATAAATAACAATAACTGGAAAAGTCAGGATCAGTTGCTGGGTCTTTCCCCCTGCCCCATACAGTCCTCACACAAATGCTAGATCAGGGCATATAATGTGGAAGCTGGAAAACTCTACTATTTAAGAACTCATTTTCTGGAAGAATAACTATCTATGCAAGTGATTATAAATGGGCCAAGTCTAAGGAGGGAGTAACATGAAACGTTGGGTCTGTTGATCTTCAGAGGAAGACTCCCATACAACAGGGTCAGGAGCTTTAATAACACTGTGGTCAGGATAGCAAAGCTAATATCCCTCCCATTGTGATAACTGCGGTGGGAATTCTTGGTCATCACAGATAATTAGAACTTCAGCCTTAGAGTGGAGAAAGAACCTCCCAGCCTGTAGGAAAATGACCCAACTCCCTCGCAGTTAATTAAAAGCAAAGAATATGCAAATGCTAGAAGGTTTCGCTTGCAAAACGTAGAGGGGCAAGGCCCCCAGCCTTGCTGGTATGTTGCTGGCAAAATTCATGATTTACACCTTCATAAATTGTAGGCTAGTGTCTTCTCATATTCTTGGGTCTCAGTTCCCAAGTACAAAACCCTAGATATGAATTGGCCACTGGAGACTGCGGCCTCTTTTTTGCAATTTTAAATCATTTAATATGTTTGAAGTTTTGCTTGATGCAAATATCCACATGTCTTAACAGCTTTGCAATTCCTACAGTGGAGAATCTGGCTACTAAAAAAAGTGCAAAAAAGCAAACAAACCCACAACAAAGCCCACATTTCCAAGTTGTGTGTATGTTTCTGTGTTTTCCATGTGTTTCATTGTATCAGCAAAAAACATTGAGCATTCACATTGGTCTCTGTCATCTACCTGTAGCATTAAACCCAGGGTCAATAAACTTTTGGGGTCATTGGGTGTTGGGAATTTTGAGAAAGTGCTGGGGGGGGGGCATCCACAAAAGGTTGTGTGGGGAACATGGTAAAGGTAAAGGGACCCCTGATCATTAGGTCCAGTCGTGGCCAACTCTGGGGTTGTGGCGCTCATCTCACTTTACTGGCCGAGGGAGCTGGCGTACAGCTTCCAGGTCATGTGGCCAGCATGACTAAGCCGCTTCTGGCAAACTAGAGCAGCGCATGGAAACGCCGTTTACCTTCCTAAACTACAATTCTCATGCGCAATAACATACATACCTACATACATACATACATACGTCATTTTAGTTATGTGCCACCTTTCCAGAGTTAAAGCCATGCTCATAGCGGCTTACAGCATGGGGGGAAAAAAAACTAATTCAAAACGTAACAACAGTCATAAACAATATATAAAAATTCAAGAAGTACACAAACAGTGAGTCCGTAAGTGACTGTGGAGGCCAGTTCTGGATCCACACGTCCTTCCACAGTGAGAACACAGGTTTCTGGGCGGGAGTTGATCACGGTAAGGGTTTGCCAAGTGTGCCTTCCTCTTAGCACGTTTCTCCCTGAGTTCTGAGTTCGAGTATATTTAATAATAATAATAATAATAATAATAATAATAATAATAATAATAATTTATTTATACCCCACCCATCTGGCTGGGCTTCCCCAGCCACTCTGGGCGGCTTCCAACAAAATATTAAAATACAGTAATCCATCAAACATTAAAAGCTTCCCTAAACAGGGCTGCCTTCAGATGTCTTATAAAAGTCAGGTAGTTGTTCTTTTCTTTGTCATCTGGTGGGAGGGCGTTCCACAGGGCGGGTGCCACTACCGAGAAGGCCCTCTGCTTGGTTCCCTGTAACTTGGCTTCTCACAGTGAAGGAACCGCCAGAAGGCTCTCGACGCTGGACCTCAGTGTCCGGACTGAATGATGGGGGTGGAGACGCTCCTTCAGATATACTAGACCAAAGCCCATGACACCTTTGGTAAAGGCTGTTCTCCAATTGGAGCGCTCACAGGCCAGTGTTTCCCAGTTGTTGGTGTTTATACTACATTTTAAAAAGATTTGACTTGTGGATAGCAATACAGAAAGGCAGTATGCAGATGAAAAGGGAAGTTAAATGAAATGAAAATCTCTCAAATATGGCATGGATTGCTCAGTCGGTTAGAGCATGGTGCTGATAACGCCAAGGTTGCAGGTTCGATCCATGTCCGGGACAGCTGCATATCCCTGCAGTTCAGGGGGTTGGACTAGATGATCCACAGGGTCCCTTCTAACTTTACGATTCTATCGAGCTGATTCTGAACTGAGCTGAAGGGAGCTAGTCCATCCCTAATTAGAACCCCAAATACAACACAGAGTTCTGCCACTTGAATGGGGCTTTAATAATAACCAGCCTGTGGGACCAGTTGAGCCTCACCACTCTGACCTACATATTGCAATAAAATCGCAGCTTCCTAATGAGCAGGCTGTCGCTGTGGCCTTGGTGTGAAGGCTTGCGCCTGCAGATGGCGAATGGTAAAAGAGACTTCCAATCCAGTCAGGAAGATAGTAATGAGGATGTACGATGGCACACACTTAACCCGCTCTCATTAGAGCGCCAGGATTATCCGTTTAATTTGCAAGCGTCCCTCAGATGCCAAAACGGAACTGATCCTATGTGTTATTTTTTTTTTAAAAAAAGGAAAAGACTGAAAGGACGCGGGCTTTGACACTCATGGTGTTGTTCTTGCCTTGGGCGAGAGGAGAGGAGGAAGAGAAGAAGGGGAAGCAACATTTCTGCACTTGACAACTGCAGCCCCGAAGAGCGAGGATGACACACCAAGGCATGATCAGCTAGGCAGATTCTGCATCCTGAGGCTATTTCCATGAATTATAAATACCAAAGAAACGCAGCTATTAACACACTTGAGAGCAAGCGATGCCAAGGCTATGAATATACTAATATACCCACATACAATTAGATGGAGAGATGTGCACAAACAAAATTCGCCTATACTTTTTTTTTACGAAAAGAGTTCCAGAGAAGAAGAAACATCAGAGTGCAGTTTCCAGTTTGAGTACTGAATCATGGAACTTGCCAGGCCATTTTAGGGCCTAATTTTTCACATAGGTGTCCATCTCTTGATGACGGTGGTATCATTGGATAACTTTCAGCTGCTGCCTTATAACAAGTCACAGCTTTGGACCCACCTAGCCAAATATTATTGAAACTGACTCTGGGGTTTCAGGTGTGGCGATGCCAGTGACTTAACCTGGGTCCTTTGTATTGGCAGAGTAGCTAAATTGCAGCTAGGAAGCCAAATCACGAGCAATACTGACTCTCTTCTTAGAATTACAAAACAGTGTCCAAACACTTGTTAAACCATTCAAAAGCTTTGACTTGCAGAACGTATTTTTCGCTCCATAAGACTCTCCTGACCATAAGACGCACCTAGTTTTTAGAGGAGGGAAACAAGAAAAAAAAACATTCTGAACGCAACAGTGGATGTATGGTTTTTGTGGTTGATGCTGTGGCCACAGACATGTGATCTGATGGTGAATTTCGGGTAACCCAATGCAAAAGCCCTGAGGATCCATGGGCTTTTACCTCCCCTCTCCCAGTCCCTTATAATAATAATAATAATAATAATTTATTATTTGTACCCCGCCCATCTGGCTGGGTTTCCCCAGCCACTCTGGGCGGCTTCCATAGAAAACCAAAAATACACTAAAATATCACAGATTAAAAACTTCCCTGAACAGGGCTGCCTTAAGATGTCTTCTGAATGTCAGGTAGTTATTTATCGCTTTGACATCCGATGGGAGGGCGTTCCACAGGGCAGGCGCCACTACCGAGAAGGCCCTCTGCCTGGTTCCCTGTAGCTTTGCTTCTCGCAATGAGGGAACCGCCAGAAGGCCCTCGGCGCTGGACCTCAGCGTCCGGGCAGAACGATGGGGGTGGAGACGCTCCTTCAGGTATACTGGGCCGAGGCCGTTTAGGGCTTTAAAGGTCAACCCCAGCACTTTGAATTGTGCTCGGAAACGTACTGGGAGCCAATGTAGGTCTTTCAAGACCGGTGTTATGTGGTCTCGGCGGCCGCCCCCAGTCACCAGTCTAGCTGCCGCATTCTGGATTAGTTGTAGTTTCCGAGTCACCTTCAAAGGTAGCCCCACGTAGAGCGCATTGCAGTAGTCCAAGCGGGAGATAACCAGAGCATGCACCACTCTGGCGAGACAGTCCGCGGGCAGGTAGGGTCTCAGCCTGCGTACTAGGTGGAGTTGGTAGACAGCTGCCCTGGACACAGAATTGACCTGCGCCTCCATGGACAGCTGTGAGTCCAAAATGACTCCCAGGCTGCGCACCTGGTCCTTCAGGGGCACAGTTACCCCATTCAGGACCAGGGAGTCCTCCACACCAGCCCGCCCCCTGTCCCCCAAAAACAGTACTTCTGTCTTGTCAGGATTCAACCTCAATCCATTAGCCGCCATCCATCCTCCAACTGCCTCCAGGCACTCACACAGGACCTTGACCGCCTTCACTGGTTCTGATTTGAAAGAGAGGTAGAGCTGGGTATCATCTGCATATTGATGGACACCCAGTCCAAACCCCCTGATGATCTCTCCCAGTGGCTTCATATAGATGTTAAAAAGCATGGGGGAGAGGACGGAACCCTGAGGCACCCCACAAGTGAGGGCCCAGGGGTCTGAGCACTCATCCCCCACCACCACTTTCTGAACACGGCCCAGGAGGAAGGAGCGAAACCACTGCATAACAGTGCCCCCAGCTCCCAGCCCCTCTAGACGGTCCAGAAGGATGTTATGGTCGATTGTATCAAAGGCCGCTGAGAGATCCAGCAGAACTAGGAAACAACTCTCACCTTTGTCCCTAGCTCGCCGGAGATCATCAACCAGCGCGACCAAGGCAGTTTCAGTCCCATGATGAGGCCTGAATCCTGATTGGAAGGGATCCAAATGGTCCGCATCCTCCAGGCGTGCCTGGAGTTGTTCAGCAACCACACGCTCAATCACCTTGCCCAAGAATGGAAGATTTGAGACTGGGCGATAGTTGGCCATACTGGCCGGGTCTAAAGATGGTTTTTTAAGAAGCGGTTTAATGACCGCCTCTTTCAGCGGATCTGGGAATGTTCCCTCACAGAGGGAAGCATTCACCACCCCGCAGAGCCCATCGCCCAGCCCTTCCCGGCTTGCTTTTATTAGCCAGGATGGGCAAGGATCAAGGAGACAGGTGGTTGGTTTCACGCGTCCAAGCAGCCTGTCCACATCCTCGGGGGTAACGGATTGAAATTGATTCCATGCAACTTGACCAGACAGAGCTCTAGCACTCTCCCGCCCCAGCCCTGCTCCCACGGTGGTGTCTAGCTCCCTCCGAATATGAGTGATTTTATCTGCAAAAAACTTTGCAAAATCGTTGCAGGAGATCTTGGGGTCTTTACAAGGCCCCGGTGGTAAAGGTGGTTCCGTTAAATTGCGAACCACCTGAAAGAGTCTCCTGCTACTATTTTCTGCAGATGCAATAGAGGCGGTGAAGAAAGTCTTCTTCGCCGTCGCTATCGCCACTTGGTAGGCTCGAAGTTGAGCTCTAACCTGTGTCCGGTCAGATTCGGAGTGAGTTTTCCGCCACCGACGCTCTAGCCGTCTCAGCGATTGTTTCATCGCCCTCAGCTCCGAAGAAACCCACGGGGCTGTCCGGGCTCCATGCAATCGGAGAGGGCGCTTCGGAGCCAGACAGTCGATAGCCCTGGTTAACTCCGCATTCCAGCGGGCCACCAGGGAATCAGCTGAAAGGCCATCAACATGGGATAAAGCATCCCCTACCACTCTCTGGAAACCATTTGGATCCATTAAGTGGCGGGGGCGGACCATCCGAATTGGTCCCACCTCCCTGCAGAGGGGAAGGGTCGCGGAGAAGTCCAGTTGCACCAGGAAGTGATCTGACCATGGCACTTCTTTTGTTTCACTTTTACTTAGTGTCAGATCACCCACGTCACTAGAGGTGAACACCAGGTCTAAGGCATGTCCATGACTATGAGTTGGGCCAAACTTATTCAGGGACAGCCCCATGGAGGCCATGCTTTCCACGAAGTCCCGAGCGGCCCCTTGTAAGGTCGTGTCGGCATGGATGTTAAAATCCCCTAGGACAACCAAACTAGGTGTCTCCAGGAGAAAATCCGCCACGACCTGAAGCAGCTCAGACAGGGAATCCTTGGTGCAGCGGGGAGGCCGGTACACCAATAGGAATCCTGTACTGCCCCTATTGCCCAACTTCCAGAACATGCACTCAGAAAACTGGATCTTCCCAGTAGGACGCCTGGTGCAAGCTAGTGACTTCCTAAAAATCACTGCAACCCCCCCTCCCCGCCCACATGACCTGGGTTGCTGTGCGTAAGAGAAACCTGGTGGGCAAGCAGCGGCAAGGACAGGCCCATCTGCTTCCTCCAACCAGGTCTCTGTCACACATGCCAGGTCAAATCCTCCATCCACAATCAGGTCGTGGATGGCAGTGGTTTTATTCATCATTGACCTGGCATTACACAGCAACACCTTCAGGTCATGTAGGTTTCCCCTGTTGATTCCAGTATCCATCCGGTCAAGGCCAGACCCGGAGGCAGGGATAGTCTTCAAACAACTTATCTCTCTCCCGATCCCACCGATCAGCTGCTTCCTTTCAACACTGCAGTATTTGCACACCTCTTGTTTGCCTTAGTGTCTTTTCCTTAGCTGGAGCAATTTTTGCTCCTCCTTTCCTTCTAATTTCTCTCCTTATTGCTTTAGTTTACCTGTTTCCCCCCTTTGCAAGTTTGCTGTCTTTACCTCCCCCCTCCCAGGCAGCCTCCTTTATCTCTAGCGTCCCTTATCTCTCTCCCCGATCAGCCAACTATCAGCTGCTTTGTTTCAACACCCACTTCCTGCTTTCAAAAAAAAAAGAAAAAAGAAAAGCATGATCTGCTTTTTGCCCCTGGGCAATTGGGCTCCAGGGACCACGCATTCACTCCATAAGACACACAGACATTTCCCCTTACTTTTAGGAAGAAAAAAGTGCATCTTATGGAGCGAAAAATACGGTAGTTAAAGAAGAATGTATGCAAAGTATTTACATTCACATGCCTATCCAAGCAAGGGCTGAGTTTTTCTTAGTTGAAGATTGCAGATTCTTCCTTAAACATCCAAACTTTCTCTCTTTCAGTATTTGCACACGACCTTCTGCACATTACTCAGCTCGGCCACGCAGTTCCTTCTGAGTGGTTTCCACTTTCTTCTTCCAGTAGACTTCTCCTTATTGCTTCTTTAGGAAAACATCAACTTCGATACTTCTTCTGTCACATACATTCATACAGAAACATCAGCACTCCACTCCTCTATTGCACTTAACAGGAGAGTTATCTAACACTGTGGGTGAATCCACACCCAGGAGGGAAAACCCCCCAGAAATGTCAGAAATTAAATTGCTAAAACAAAAGAAAGAAAGAAAAAGCTATGTAAAACTGCATAGAAATTTGTTTTGCTCTCCAGTGCCACCTGGTGTTGCATGTTTATAACACATTCAAAAAGCTGTTTTTCTGACTAATGTAGCTGAGTCCTGTCTCTTCAGTGTTCATGGAGATGCAGTCATTGCAGTCAAGTCACTCACTCACAAAACAAAATGGAGAACATAATTAGATGCCTCCCACATGACCAGAGCTCACCAATCACATGAGAGTTACTGGAGAGCATTCCAAAATTAAACACACAGTGCTGTGGGTTAAACCACAGAGCCTAGGACTTGCCAATCAGAAGGTCGGCAGTTCAAATCCCTGTGACGGGGTGAGCTCCCATTGCTTGATCCCTGATCCTGCCAACCTAGCAGTTCAAAAGCACATCAAAGTGCAAGTAGATAAATAGGTACCATCCAGCGGGAAGGTAAATGGCATTTCTGTGTGCTGCTCTGGTTCACCAGAAGCAGCTTAGTCATGCTGGCCACATGACCTGGAAGCTGTACGCCGGCTCCCTCGGCCAATAAAACGAGATGAGCACCGCAACCCCAGAGTTGGTGACAACTGGACCTAATGGTCAGCGGTCCCTTTACCTTTTTAATGCATTTAAGCACCCCCAATTCCAGTAAATTAACTCACGAAACTTAACATTTGCCATTGCCATCTGAAGGGCACTTCTGGCTTAGAGAATAATAGAAGTGGAACAGGCCCCAATGCAAAACAATTGTGGCATAACAAGTCATGGAAATTCACCTCTGTTGTTTAAAACAGTCACTGGATTTAAGCTGTGCTAGCTGAGGCTGATAAAGCTGGACCATAAAGAAGGCTGATCGCCAAAGAATTGATGCTTTTGAATTATGGTGCTGGAGGAGACTCTTGAGAGTCCCATAGACTGCAAGAAGATCAAACCTATCCATTCTGAAGGAAATCAGCCCTGAGTGCTCACTGGAAGAACAGATCCTGAAGCTGAGGCTCCAATACTTTGGCCACCTCATGAGAAGAGAAGACTCCCTGGAAAAGACCCTGATGTTGGGCAAGATGGAGGGCACAAGGAGAAGGGGACGACAGAGGATGAGATGGTTGGACAGTGTTCTTGACGCTACCAACATGAGTTTGACCAAAGTACAGGAGGCAGTGGAAGACAGGAGTGCCTGGCGTACTCTGGTCCATGGGGTCACGAAGAGTCAGACATGATTAAACAACTAAACAACAACAACAGCTGAGGCTGATGGGAATTGTAGGCCCTAACAGCTGGAGGCCACTATGTTGCTGAAGGCTAAGATGAGGTTTAGGAGGCCTTACTTGCATTCTGTCAAGGGAGAACCACAACTCCTTTTGAAGAGGCTTATTTTTCTTGGAGTGGGTCTGGATGAATGCAAATCAGTGTCTTAGAGCAACTGCTGGAAATTTCTGCCCCAAACATCTCATCTGACACTCAGTTTCCCTCAGTGCTGAGACAAAGGCGGATACTCTTAGGTTTGGGGTTTTGGTGAGGAATAACGAGGCACACAGAGGACTCCAAGTCTGGAGGGGATAAGGGAATAGTACGTCTAAGGCAGAATCCAGTGTTTCCCAGAAGGCATTTTTCTGAGGAGATTTCTGTGATTTTCTTCCTCTTTATTTCCCCCATCCCAAACAAGAGGGTCATTATGCAGACAATTGTTCAAAGATTCTCTGCTGGCCTCCATCCTTCTCCTCACATTGGAATTGCAGCAGTAATAATAATAATAATAATAATAATAATAATAATAATAATAATACAATTCTTACCCACCCAGGATTCCAACAATATAAAATTGTTATTACCGTATTGGTCCAAATATAAGTCGCACCTGATTATAAGCCGCACCTTTAAAATTCAAGGGGGGGGGGGGAGAGACAATGCTCGAATATAAGCTGCTCCCTTAAAATTCTGCAGGCACTCACACCTCTATGTCTGTTTCAGCAGCAATATCTTAAAAGCCATTTTTTGTAAGGTCATGAATTTAAGCTCCACTTTAACTTTTCACGGTCAGAATTTGGGAAAAAAGTAAGGCTTATATCCAGGCCGGTATTATTAAAATTTGTATACCACCCTTCATCCATAGATCTCAGGGTGGTTCACAGCATAAAAACACAAGAGAAAAAACAAGATTAAGAACAGTTAGAACATTTTACAATCCAAAGAACAGAGTGTGTGCAGCCAAAGGCCAGGTTAAAGAGATGTGTCTTCAGCATATGGCGAATGCTACACAAGAAAGATGCTAGACAGACCTTTGTGGAGAGGCAAATCCAGAACTTAGAGGGCTGCCCCAGAAAAGTAAGCTAGTTGTTGTTGTTGTTGTTTAGTCATTTAGTCGTGTCTGATTCTTCATGACCCCATGGACAAGAGCACGCCAGGTACTCCTGTCTTCCACTGCCTCCCGCAGTTTGGTCAAACTCATACTGGTAGCTTCGAGAACACTGTCCAACCATCTCATCCTCTGTCGTCCCCTTCTCCTTGTGCCCTCAATCTTTCCCAACATCAGGGTCTTTTCCAGGGAGTCTCCTCTTCTCATGATGTGGCCAAAGTGATCCCCTTCATGGATCACTGCCTTGCTGTGGCAAAGGGGCTTGAATAACTCAGACAAGCTATGAGCTATGCCGTGCAGGGCCACCCAAGATGGACAGGTCATAGTGGAGAGTTTTGACCAAACGTGATCCACCTGGAGCAGGAACCGGCAAGCCACTCCAGTATCCCTGCTAAGAAAACTCCATGGACAAAGACAACAAGCTAGTTAGACTGGATTATAATCCATAAATAATTATTTATGTTTCATGCATGTTCTACACCATGGGTAGGTAAACTAAGGCCCGGGGGCCTGATCCGGCCCAATCACCTTCTAAATCCGGCCTGCAGACGGTCCGGGAATCAGTGTGTTTTTACATGAGTAGAATGTGTGCTTTTATTTAAAATGCATCTCTGGGTTATTTGTGGGGCATAGGAATTCGTTTATTTATTTATTTATATTTTCGTTCATCTCCCCCCCCCCCAAAAAAAAATATAGTCCAGCCCCCCACAGGGTCTGAAGGACAGTGGACCGGCCCCCTGCTGAAAAAGTTTGCTGACCCCTGTTCTACACATTCCAAGTGCAACTGTTTCCTACCTGCTCAGGTCAGAGACCTGCACAATCTTCTGTCATCCAATACTCAGTGCTCGATCTCCAAGTCATAATCTGCTTTTTCTCTCTCCAAGGGATAAAATGGCAGCCAATGATTTCAGCTTCTCCCCAACCCTCATCCCTCGCCGCTGCCCATTGCCTGCCTTAATAGCCTGTCCCCTCTCAACCCCTACTAGCACCCCCTCTCCATAATTCCAGCACAATGGCCATATAGCAATGTGTCTGCTGAGATTCACAATCCACTGTAGCACCTTGCAATTTTAGACGTGGCGGCTTTTCCCATCGGGTTTTTTTTTTTAAAGAAAAAAGTAATGAAATGCCACCCACCCCATGAAAATTGCAGGCAATTTTGGGTGACAATTGATCATCCAATGTGTTCCCAAGAGCCGTTTCCCGTAATGTTCCTGTTTCTTTTCAGCACTCAAAACATCTTGAAAGGATATAATCACTCGCATCAAAGAGAGCTGTCATGATGTAGGTGGAATTTATAGTTCGAGAGCTTCTCGGAGGAGGAGGAGGACGGAGGAGAAAGTTGTTGGGTTGAAGCCAAGGCTGCGTTCATTCTCCAGTGGCATTGAAAGAAGAAGAAGAAAAAAACCTACCCAACCTGAATTCTGTACTCGCAGCAAATGCCATCATTGTAAGCAAAATTTCTTCTTCATTTTCCTTGTAAGCTGACGAAAGACCATACGTCTCCCTTGCAAATTGGGATTTGCATAGGATAACTTGATTGGCGACTGTCTGTCTTGGGAGACAATGGAGGAGTGCTCCTTCGGGGATGAAGTCAAATTGTTGGAAGGGTACAGAGCCTGCAATGGCTGCAGAGACCGATACGGGAGAGACATGTTTTGTTGCAGCTGGGGCAGGTGAAGGCATCCAGTTGTGCTGCTACAGGCGCACAATGGCGTTTCTTCTCTCTGTGCTCCTCCCAGTGGGCATTCCTCCTCTTCTATGGATGCACAAGCTGTCTGTCTCCAAGCACTGTGGTCACCTGCAAGGGATTCCCACCCATCAGGGTTGATGTTGCCATCTTTCATGTCATGTTGGCAGACATCTTTGTAGGGCAGAGTTGGTCTGCCAGCCGGCATGGTGTCTGAAGCCAGCTCCCTGTAGAGCACATCCTTGGGGATCCTGCCACCTTCTATTCTGTGGACCTGACCACAAATGCCTCCAATAACATCTCTGCTTTGGGATATCTATGTTCTACATTAGCTCTCTCAGCCTGGTACCTTCCAGATGCAGACATGCTTTGAAGGCTACGATACGATACAATATGATACGATAATCTTTATTGTCATTGTTCCATACAGAACAACGAAATTGAAAAAATCTACATCAGACATTCAAAAACCAACAAACCTACTATCCCAGCTATCCCAGCCTGGTTAGCCCCCTAAAAACTCTGATACCCCATAATTAAATACAATATACTCCCATAGAGACTACCTTACATTGTGTTTAAAACCTAAATCGCATTTGGATAGAAACTGTTTCTCAGTTAGTCCTAGTCTTTATAACCCTGTATCTTCTTCCAGAAGGCAGAAGCTGAAAGAGATCATTTCTGGGGTGGGCACTATCCTGCACTATCTCTGCAGCTTTTATGACACCTGGAAGCGCAGATTTGATCCAAGGTGGGAAGAATGCATCCAATTATTCTCTCCGCAGTCTTTACAACCCTGGACAGCATTGTTTTTCCCCGGACCGTGCAGCTCCCAAACCACACACACAGACCATAAGTTAATACACTCTCCACTGTACAATGGTAAAATGCCATCAGCAGGTCCTTTGAGAGATTATTTTTCCAGAGGATTCTCAGAAAATATAACCTCTGCTGTGCTCTCTTCATGTGCTGTTTTCTCCCCAGGTTAGGTCATCTCTCAACTCCATTCCCAGAAATTGAAACACCAAGACCTGGTGTGAGGTCTCAGCCTCTAAACCTTGGCAAAAACAGTGGTACCTCGGTTATCGAACATACTCCATTCCAGAAGACAGTTCGACTTCCGAAACGTTGGACAACCGAGGCGCAATGGGCAGTGGGCAAGTTCCATTGAGAAAAATGGAGAAATGTGCCTCAGAAACTGTTTGACTTCCAAGGCGCGTTCGAAAATGGAAGCATTCGCGTCTGGGTTTTCGACATTTGGGTTCTGAATCGTTTGACTTCTGAGACGCTCGAAAACCGAGGTTCCACTGTACTGTGTTTCAGAATCAGAAAGCCTTTAATGTAAGGGTCTGAACCGAGAGCTGAATGAATTGAGAGGTAGCCCAAAATAGATTCATGGGGTGTATAGACGCAATGCCATCCCACTGCTTTCAGAATTTATTCACATCTTCTCCTTTCCCAGATGTTTTTATAAAACAACCTGCAGACTTTACAGCAAGTAGATATGACTAGATTTGATGCATACTGTGATATGGACAGATCTGCTGTGACCATCGCCTGTGATGAATGCATTTTTTATAGTCAGATTGGCAAAGGATATAGACAAGATTAATTAAGAAATAATTACCTTTAACCAGGAGAAGATGAGACGATAAATGGGTCATAAAATCTGACAAAACATAGTGGAGACTAGTGTTTGTGTAAATCAGAGGCATGAATATTTATTGCTTTGTTGAGAGATCTTGAATGAGTCCCATCCCGCTCAACACACACAAAACACAAGTTGAGGACCAGCAATCTTTTTTAAAAATCAAATCATTAGCATGAGAGGTAACAGCTCCTAATCAGGGGCTCCCAATCGCTACCAAATTAGGTTTCCAAACAACAAGGAAATAACTGTCAAAGTTTGCCTAAATCTAAGACTGACAAATGGCTCATCTTGAAAAATTTGCTCAAGCATGCACTAACAAAATGAAACAGAGTCATGAGTTATGTCTGTTTCTCCCTGGGTGTCCTCTGCTTAGGGAAGGGGAAGAATTTGATTCAGTTTGTATTTAAAGGTGAATCTACCCAACATGCACTTCCTGGAACAATATGTAGGATAGATCGATAGATCGGTAGATACTGTAGATAGATAGATGCACTGTATTACCCTTACAGATATATGCATTTCTATGCATACTAGTTCATCAGTTTGTTTCTGTTGTTTAGTTGTTTAGTCGTGTCCGACTCTTCGTGACCCCATGGACCAGAGCACCCAAGCACTCCTGTCTTCCACTGCCTCCCGCAGTTTGGTCAGACTCATGCTGGTAGCTTCGAGAACACTGTCCAACCATCTCATCCTCTGTCGTCCCCTTCTCCTTGTGCCCTCCATCTTGCCCAACATCAGGGTCTTTTCCAAGGAGTCTTCTCTTCTCATGAGGTGGCCAAAGTATTGGAGCCTCAGCTTCTGGATCTGCCCTTCCAGTGAGCACTCAGGGCTGATTTCCTTCAGAATGGATAGGTTTTATCTTCTTGCAGTTCATCAGTTTAGTTGGATTAATTAAACTGGTTTTAATTGGATTTTGAATAAACTTGCAAGTAATTGTTACTGCTTTGAATGCTATTCCCTTAGTGCCTTGTGTACACCACTATTCTGAATACTGCTTTTTATAGAGTAGGGGGCACTGGAAATGAGTTTATGGAACCAAGGTGTTAGGCCCCCCAAAATGTTGGGGAAGCACTGTTTTATGGAAGAGTTCTAATCCAGCCCAATGAGGCAAGGATATATGAATGCATTATTAGTATATACATTTTCCTCCACTATCACAAGTATCTTACAGACAATGCAGTTTCAAGAACATATTAAAATATTGCCTCCGGCTCAGGAATCCCTCTTTTTATCTGTTTAGCACTGCTATCTTGCCATCAGCGGATCAAATCATTTAACAACATTTGGCAAGACTTCTTTATACATTTTTTAAATCTTTGGCTTCCCTCCCCGCCCCCGTTTATTCCCAACAAAAGCCTGCGAGGCAGCAGAAAAAAGTAAAGCGTAAAATACATTTGACTTGGTTGGCAGCACCAGGCCACGTGCGTCAGAAGAAATTAACCTCCGAGAAAGCAGGATGTCCAGGAAACATAATGTACCCTTTTGATAGGCTCTTTTGAAGCCACCATTTCCTGGAACAGCAGCAAAGGCACAGGTTGCCCGAGACTGGGAAAGGCCAGTGGATTTATGGGCCGACAGTTATTCTTAAGAGCATTTTTCTTTCTCATGGACATCTAAAAATAAAGAAATCCTGCTCATCTGTCATCCAGAGGAGTCATTAGTATAACATGCAATTCGGGCTCAGTTCCAGCTCTGAGCTGCCCTTGCTCAGTGGCGTAGCGTGGGGGGTGCAGGGGGGGCCGGCCGCACCGGGCGCAACATCTGGGGGTTAGGGTTAGGGGGTGCAAATCCATGGGTTAGGGGGCGCAAATCCACGGGTTAGGGGGTGCAAATTACTTGCCTTGCCCCGGGTGCTGACAACCCACGCTACGCCACTGCCCTTGCTGCCCTCCTGGCGCTCAATTGGTTCCCCAGTTTTCTTGGTGACAGTTGGGCAGGCAGGCAGGGTGTCTATTTCCCCAGGATGGTGATGGCATGGGCCAGTAGCGTGCAGGGAAGTGCACCCCGATGTGTTAGTGGGGAACTTCAGGCACTGGGTTGCTTACCCAGGTTGGAAACCGGTTACTTGTGGGTTATGGTTCTGAATGTGCACCCCCTCCGAATGGGAACACTGAATAGCTTTGGGGGAGTGTGGGAGGAGTGGTGCGAGGACTTTTCCTTATCCACCTCGAACCGGTGTTTGGTTCTAACCATGGTTTACTGTGAAATGCAAACCGGGTCACCATCGAATACAGAGCAGGAATCAGTGGTGGTCAGTGGGGCAGTGTGGGTGGGGTAGAGTTGCTCACCTGGTTTTCCAATGCTACGTCCAACAGCACTCACCTCAGCTGCAATTCCCAGAAACTGGTATTTAGAGGCATTTAGAGGTAAGAGGTTGCTTACCCAGGTTGGAAACTGGTTCCTTGTGGGTTATGGTTCTGAATGTGCACCCCCTCCAAATGGGAACACTGAATAGCTTTGGGGGAGTGTGGGAGGAGTGGTGCGAGGACTTTTCCTTATCCACCTCGAACCGGTGTTTGGTTCTAACCATGGTTTACTGTGAAATGCAAACTGGGTCACCATCGTATACAGAGCAGGAATCAGTGGTGGTCAGTGGGGCAGTGTGGGTGGGGTAGAGTTGCTCACCTGGTTTTCCAATGCTACGTCCAACAGCACTCATCTCAGCTGCAATTCCCAGAAACTGATATTCAGAGGCATGCACCTCCAGCACTGCAGATCACACTCAGTCATCATGGCCACTAGCCACTGAACACCTTCTCCTCCATGGGCCTTCCAATGGAGCCATCCAAGATGGCGACCATTGCTGCATCCTGTGGTCGTGGATGCCACTGTGTGAAGTGACTTCTTCCACTGTGTCAGGGATTCTCTGGTTGTGATTCCTGCATTGCCGGGCAATGGAATAGATGACCATTGGCTCCTTCCCAACTCTACAATGCTATTAGCACATCTTTTTCATCTATCCTAAATTTTTCAACATTCAGCTTCCTTGTAGGTGAATGGTGTCGAGTGCGGTGTGAGAAGGAGAAAAACCTCTCTCAGTCGACATCATCCCTTCCTTACTTGCCATTTTTCATACTAAATGTGCCATATGTTATAGCCTTTCCTCATATGGAAGTTGTTCCAGGCCCTTTATCATTTTGGTTGCCCTTTTCTGAAACTTTCACAATTCCACAATATCCTTTTTTTCAGATGGCCAGTTAGCCAGAACTGTGCACCATATTCCCAGTGTGGTTGCATTTTAATATTAGCTGCTTTTATTTTAAATCCTTTTCTTAATTATCATGGAATTTGCCTTTTTAACAGTTTCTGCATACTAAGTTCTCCTCTCTGGTTAGTTACCACTGGTTCAGACCCCATTAGTGTATACGGGAAGCCAGAATATTTTGCCCTAATGTGCAACTGGCGCACATTGAATTGCATTTGTCATATTAATGCCGATTCACTCAGTTTGGAGAGATCTTTTAGGAGTTCCACACAATCTTCTTTTGTTCATGCCACCCAGAAGAATTTGGTGCCACTAGCAAGCTTGAAGTCCCTGCTACTAAACTCACTTACATTTTTTTAAAAAAAATGATCCTTGAGGGATCCCATTGCATACTTCCTTCGCTGTGAGAGTTGTGCATTTTATAATGAAATGATTTTAGAATGTTGTATCATTTTAATGTTGTTAGCCGCTCTGAGCCCAGCTTCGGCTGGGGAGGGTGGGATATAAATAAAATTATTATTATTATTATTATTATTATTATTATTATTATTATTATTATTCCTCTGCTTCCTGTTCTTTAACTAGATACTGAACCACAACTTATCCCCTGACTGCTAACCTTACTTGGCAGTCTTTGGCCACAGAGTTTATCAAAAGCTTTATGGAAGTCTAAATAGACATTATCTGCCAGATCACCTCTAGCCTAACAAGGTACCGTATTTTTTGTCCCATAGGACGCTCCGTCCCATAGGACGCACCTAGTTTTTTTGGGGGGAAATAAAGGAAAACTTTTTTCCTTTATTTCCCCCCCAAAACCAGGTCGGGGAAACTGAACCAGGTCGAGGAACAGCGGGGCTGCCTAGGCTGCGGATGTCTTCCTGAAGCCTGGAGAGCGAGAGGGGTCGGTGCGCACCGACCCCTCTCGCTCTCCAAGCTTCAGTGAAAGCCTGCATTCGCCCCATAGGACACACCCAGATTTCCCCTTCATTTTTGGAGGGGAAAAAGTGCGTCCTATAGGGCGAAAAATACGGTAGTTAAGACAGTACTAACGCTTGCATAAGCCATGCTGGGTCTTTTTCAGCAAGACTTGTTCCTCTATAGGAGTGAAATTTCTATCTTTAATAATGCATTATGCAAGTTTTCCTGGAACAGATGCTAAGTTAAGTAGCCAGAATTTACCAGATCCCCTCTGAATCCCTGCAGGAGTGGAAAAAGCAAATTATGTGCATTTGTTCTTCTTACAAAGGTAAAGGTAAAGGGACCCTTGACCATTAGGTCCAGTCGTGACCGACTCTGGGGTTGCGGCACTCATCTCGCTTTATTGGCCAAGGGAGCCGGCGTACAGCTTCCGGGTCATGTGGCCAGCATGACTAAGCCGCTTCTGGAGAACCAGAGCAGCGCACGGAAACGCCGTTTACCTTCCCGCCAGAGCAGTACCTATTTATCTACTTGCACTTTAACGTGCTTTCGAACTGCTAGGTGGGCAGGAGCTGGGACCGAGCAACGGGAGCTCACCCCGTCGTGGGGATTGGAACTGCTGACCTTCTGATCGGCAAGTCCTAGGCTCTGTGGTTTAACCCACAGCTTACAAAGTTATTAAAAGGATTGAGTAGCAGGTTATGGAACAACCCATCAATAAGAGAGACCCTAGGGAGCTACTGCCAGCCAGAGTAGACAATACTGGACTAGGTGGTACTGCAGCATGACAATGTTATGGGTCCATGTTTAATGAGTTAAATATGCAGGAAACTTGCTTCCTGCAACGTTCTAGTGCAAGGACATTTCAGCAACAGAATAAATGCTGCCTATTTTCGTGCGATCGGTTTTCCTGGATAAGATTCAAGAAACCTTTCAAGGAATGGTTGATTTGACATCTGTCAAGGACAGATGTTGAAGAAGAGGCTGTCCTAGTTAGGGTAGTCATAGACTGCTTTCATATTCCTGGAATCTATGAAATCGTTAAGTCAAGTAAGAGAGCTTCACCCCCTCCCCAAGCAAATGTAGAAAATGCAATTTTCTCAAGGCAATAGGACTTTGAGAGGGGGGAACTTATGGGTGACTTGACAGAAAAGATGGCACTCAAGAAGACCTGGTAGGAGAGGTTCTACAGAAGTAGCACATGTTGAATTTTTAGGGACACAAAAAATTCCCTTCTAACTCTCCTTGGGGGGGGTGGAATCTGTTGGTTTTGGTTTCTCTGCTCCTCCACATTTCTAGACTGGTTTGAATTTCTTGTTTTTTCAAAAAGGATTCCCCGGTGCAAATTTATCTGAATATACTAAGTTCTGTATTTATGCAATCTTACCTAATATACTTGTTTCCGCAAAGAAAATTTCCCAAATATAACCATTTTTTCTACATTATTTTCAATAATATATGCATTTTTAATGCCCAATTTACCCTAGTGTATGCATTTGTGTACCTATAACCTGGTTGGAGAGCAGGTGCAAATTCTGAATGATGGCTGTTTCAGTTTGACCATTGTTTTGGGAAGTGGAGATTAGGTAGGCTTACTTATAATTATAACATATTTGAGCTCTTTACTTAGAAAGCATGGAATTTGTTGCTTAGTGTTTTGGGAAAGAAAAGAGGAAATGGAGGATATTTTTAAAATTAAAAATATGTGTATGACTACCTTGTTTAGGCTACACTGTTGAGTGATGCAAAATTTCTTCTCTGGTTGCTTAACAATAATAATAAGGAGGAGAATAATCATAATAATCCAACTTTATTGTTGATATTAATATCTAAATAATGATAACTTGTATTATTAACAATATTATATTAATAATATAAGAGTAATTGATAATATTATCAGTTATTATTATATTATTAAAGGTAAAGGTAAAGGGACCCCTGACCATTAGGTCCAGTCGTGGCTGACTCTGGGGTTGCGGTGCTCATCTCGCTTTATTGGCCGAGGGAGCCGGCGTACAGCTTCCAGGTCATGTGGCCTGCATGACTAAGCCGCTTCTGGCGAACCAGAGCAGCACACGGAAACGCCGCTTACCTTCCCACCGGAGTGGTACCTATTTATCTACTTGCACTTTGACGTGCTTTCGAACTGCTAGGTTGGCAGGAGCTGGGACCGAGCAACGGGAGCTCACCCCGTCGTGGTGATTCGAACTGCCAACCTTCTGATCGGCAAGCCCTAGCCTCTGTAGTTTAATTATATTATTGACCAGTGCTTTTTGTGACAGTACTCACTGGTATGAACAGGGCAGACCCAATATATTTTGCCGCCTGAGGCAAACCACAAAGTGGCGCTTCCCCTGCCAGAAGGGGAACAAGATGGGAGTTCCTATACCAGGAACAAGATGGGAGTGAATATCTACATGTGATGCAGTCCTTGGAGGCTGAGTATGCTGCCCCTGTGGATCCTGCCACCTGAGGCAATTGCCTCACCTTGCCTCATGCATGGGCTGGCCCTGAGTATAGAGTACCATGATTTCTCTCCCCCTCCATGGCCTTGGCACATTTATCATGGCATTTCAATCAGCAATATATGAGTTCTGGCACCTATTAGACGTCCAAACCAATCTCTCCTCTGAATGAAGGCCAAAGGTATTTGGGGAGCAGCAGAATGACTGATCACTCCTTCTCATTTGGGCTGGGGGTGGTTTAATGAGTCTAAATAAAAGGCTATGCATCAGCGTGGAAAGCCAAGTAACAAAGAGTTAAAACAACCACAACAGATATTTGTAGCCTGACGTTTGTCATCGTGACCTACCCTCTCTCCTCCTGTTGTCCTTGCATATCCCTGAGTTAGTGGCATAAACAGCCACAGGGCACAGAAATCCTGGAATCGGGTCAGTGCAAATGACAAATCCAAACTAATTTAAATAGAGGTGGTAGTGGAATAATTTTCTGGATAACTCCTGGATCCATTGCTTTGATCTGCTGTGGTAGTGATGGACACGGGTAGGGAGATATTGGATTTTGTTTGCATTTAAAAGAGAAGGGACCTACTTTGCACTTCTCAAACCAAAATACAGCTATCCTTTGAAACTTGCACTTCTCTGAATTTTGCTATGTAGTTCTCAAGGCAAGCAATGTTTACAAAAATACATAGATTGGGGGAAAGGTGCACAAATGATGAGTGAAAATAACCTGCTTGCAAAATCGTGTATATCAGTCAAAACTGCATACAAAAATGTGTTTACTAGAGAAAATTCACACTAAAGTTGACAGATTTTTGTATCTCAAACAAATAATGTGCGTTGCTGCAAGCATGTGGAGAACTGAATTTAAGACTGGGAAAATGAGCAGCAAGAGAACCAATATTGACAGAAATCCATCCCTAGGTGAACACGATCTGTAGAGATGTGGAAGGAAAAGGCATTGACTGCAGCATTTGGGCCCATTTTAGGGGTAGTACCATAGCTCACCTCCTTTAACAAGCAGGCACATGTCTTCTCCATCAGTATTAAGAACATAAGAACATGCTCCTCTGAATGAGGCCCAAGGCTTATTTTATTTTCACAGTGGTTAAACAGACGTCTGTAGGAAGTGCATGAACAGGACTCAAGCTTCATTGAAACCATGACTCCAAGCAATTTGAACCACTGCCTAAGTGTGGACCCAGTGAGGAGGAGGAGAAGAAGAAGAGTTTGGATTTGATATCCCGCCGTATCACTACCCGAAGGAGTCTCAAAGAGGCTAATATTCTCCTTTCGCTTCCACTCCTACAACAAACACTCTGTGAGGTGAGTGGGGCTGAGAGACTTCAGAGAAGTGTGACTAGCCCAAGGTTACCCAGCAGCTGCATGTGGAGGAGTGGGGACGTGAACACGGTTCACCAGATTACAAGTCCACCGCTCTTAACCACTACACCGAGCACAGTCTAACCTCTGTGCAAGCTGTGCGCAAGCAAAACAAGTTTGGTGCAGCCTGAATCCTGCTGCTGAATTGGAATGGTGGGAATCTTTGACCTCTGAGGACGGAGACAGCTCATCAGTTGCTACTTGCATAAAAGGTAAAGGTAAAGGACCCCTGGACGGTTAAATCCAGTCAAAGGAGACTATGGGGTTGCAGCACTCATCACGCTTTCAGGCTGAGGAAGCCAGAATTTGTCCACAGACAGCTTTCCATGTCATGTGGCCAGCAGGACTAAACCGCTTCTGGCGCAACGGGACACCGTGACGGAAACCAGAGCGCATGGAAATGCCATTTACCTTCCCACCAGAGTGGTACCTATTTTTCTACTTGCACTGGCGTGCTTTTGAACTGCTAGGTTGGCAGGAGCTGGGACAGAGCAACGGGAGCTCACCCCATCGCGGGGATTCGAACCGCCAACCTTCTGATCGGCAAGCCCAAGAGGCTCAGTAGTTTAGACCACAGCGCCACCTGCATCCTTAACTTGCTACTTGCAGTAATCAAAGAATGAATGAACATGCATGTGTGAACTGAGTTGGGAAGTGCAGGACTCAGCAATGGGAACAAGGGTACTTGCATTCCTTCAGAATAATGATTTACCACTTTCCCAGACTCAAGATTTGCCACTGCTCTTAGAGAAAGAGGCCTACACTACCTCTCTCTCTCTCTCTCTCTCTCTCTCTCTCTCTCTCTCTCTCAATCTAACTTTTTTTTTTAAGGAAAAAAACCCTGAAACCCAGATTTATCCATGACCACAAAAGAGGGCTGGTGAGTTCCTCCATTTGTATCCTCAGAGCTATTAAACTCCCCTGTGATGGGAACCAGATGGAAAATAAGACAAAAGAATTCACAACTCATGGTAGACTGATTTGAATTCCTTTAATTTCACACAATGAATAACATATGAATAGGATTAACTTTCCCCCCTTTTTCTGGTTTTTTTTTTTTAATACTTAAGTGCTCTATACTGTGCTAACCTGATCTGGTAGCGAAAAGACTGGAGCGTCCTTTTAGAAAAAAATGTTTAAAAACCAACATCTAAAATCATGAAAGAGCATGACAATTTAGCATGCCAGATGTACCTAACCCTCAAATAACAGCAAGTCTGTATCCATTTTTTTTAAATGTACAAAAATGCTTCATGAATAAAAACCGTTACAAAAAGAACATTTCAAACAAATGTACAAGTTTTTTTTGTCTTGCCTCTATATTCAATAAAATACAAATACATTTTTTTTGTTCTAAAATATGTTTACATACAATCAAAGTAGAACATGCAAATTACACGTTAAAAAAGGCTTTTAAAAACCACTTATGAGTATAAACTAAAAAGTAGCCAGCACGACTTATAGAACAATCTTGTGCCCCATTTGTTTTTGTAGGATTTTGTTTTTTAATTTTGAAATACAGTATATACATATTTAACACTTTGTGTGCATTTAGTATTACTATTTAAGAAACAGCATTTAAAAAAAATAAACAAACCGTACGACGTGAGCTTGTACTGTTTACAACTCCCTCCCCATTGACAAAACTGGCATCACCTCTCCTTTCCTTCAATCTCCCCCATCCATTTGAAAGAGGAAAACAAGCTTCTAAACGATTTCTTGTTTTATTACTATGTAGGCAGGCTTCTTATGAAGAGATCTTCTGTAGATATCATTGCTGAAATGTGCTTGTTGGATTAACAACCCAGTCCTAAAGACTTGCTGCCTTAAAAGCTAAAACTGCTTGAATGGAGAAAAGCCAACAGAGGCAACAAGTTTTCAAATAACGATGATGTTGTCTTAATATTAAGGATTTCATTGGAGCCCTGCTGGATCAGACCAAAGGCCCACAGAGTCCAGGATCCTGGCTAACCAAATACCAGCAGATACTTATATACAGGATCGAGGTGTAACTCAGTAATGGCGGCACCTCGCTTTTTTAGGGATGGGATTTGTCTCGGTTGAAAATATCACTCAATCTACATGTCCAAAACAGACCTCATTCTGGAGGGCATTCCCACTGGAAAACTGAAAAGAGAGCATGTGCTTACTAGAATGCAGACCTGTATAAAAAATACATGAGATTCTAACTTCCCCCCAAACTCATTTGAGAGGGGGGAAAAATTAGGGCGGGTGGGGAACAGATTGTGGTGCATCTTTTATCATGATATTCCTCATGGACCAAGACAGAAGCATCATCAATGAACCATACTGTTCCTAAAGCAAGATTATACTTTTCATCTGCCGTCACATTATTGACAGTGAAACTCCAGCGTTGCAATATTTCAATATGTCTACCCAACCACCTTTTTTGCTGAGATCGATTTCTATGGGCAAACTTTCCCTTCAAATAGATCTTAAGTGAGGTCTTTGAAACTGCAGTACAGAATTGGTTGCCCTGATGCACTAAAGGAACACCATGGCCCTGATCCCATGAGCGGGATCTGCACACACATGGAGATTTCCATGTGCACCTCCTGGTGCATATTCCCAATGCATATCTGTGCTCTACTGAACTGGTTGGCATGTGCGTTTAGACACAGAGCTGTATCAAGAACAGAGACCTGCCTCTTGTCCCCCATCACATTTGGGAAAAACAGCAACACTTGGGTCTGACAGATGTGTTTTGGGAATTTAAAACATCTCCTCAACTAAGGAAATGGAAGGGATGGGGTGAATTTTTGTTTTTATATAAAAAAAGCACATTGTTCAAAGATTGTGTAGGGTTGTGCAGCCTTGAGCCCTAAAAATCAAATCCTGGGCAACCTACATGTAGTACATTCCTTTATATTACTATTTCTGCCAGTGGCTTTTTAATTGTATGGACAGGCTACGTGGCACGCAAAACACTAATCTGTGTGGCCATCTAACAGCATCAGCTTGCTCTGGTATGAATGACGCCTTTGAGCCCTGAAGATTACAGCACTTTCTAATGGCATCTAGAGGGAACAGGGTTGGGTTGAGACTGTGGTGCAGTGTGTGCTAGATATTTGTCAAACTAGATTATGTGGGCCTCAGCATCTCCTCACTTCATTTTTGTGTTTCTTTTTGCAAATTCTCGCGGGAAAGCAATACCCTCAAGAGCTATCCCATGCAGGCTGCTGTGAAAGTTTGGGATACCGGCTAAAAGTCTATGGCTTCAATGTGGCTCATTCATTGCATGGGAAACGGTAAATCTTTTGTTTTCAGAACATTTAAATGGGGGTGGGGAGGCGAGAGAGGAGGAACATAAATGCAGCCCAGTTGTTAAATGCTGGCACTAGCTTGAAATGCAATGTAAAGATGGTTTGCCAATGAGACTTGGTCCTATGATGGACAGACATTTGTAGTCCAATTCTACACATGTTCAATTGAGAACGAGTCCCATTGGGTTCAACAGGGTTTAGTCCCAGCAAGGATGCCCAGAATTGCAGCTTGAGGCTGCAATCCTAGACAAAGTTTCCTGAAAGCAAGTTCCACTCAACTCAATGTGACTTCTCAATAGACACATACAGGATTGCACCATTAGTGGTCCTTTGTGCCTACATGCCTGCTTTAGCACTTCTGGGATGGGGAAGACCTGTAGTGCTTGGTCCAACGTAGATAACCTTCCTAGTCAAAGAGTGGGGCACAGTTACAGGAGGGCATCAAATATTTTGCAAGGGCAAAGGCGTGTCTCTCGCCCTCTGTACACCTGGCATGAAACAGTGGCTGGTCGTGTGTCCCCGTTTCTGTAGTTTTCTATCTGCACATGTACTGGTTATCAAAATTGATCTATGAAGTTATCATAGCATTTTTATTGCAGGCATATACCAAATTCACCCAAAACATGTGACGACGTTGTCATGACACCTACTCACAGGCATATGTTTGCATGTGTGTGTGTGTGTGTGTGTGTGTCAAGGGTACCTCAGCTAGAAAAGCAATGCAGGGACTGATTTGGCCTGAAAGGATCTGTGGTGGTTAGCAGATACACAACATCTCAAGTGCCCCTCACTAGTAAATAGCTCAGGTGTCTCCACTCCAATATTAGGGTTAATGCCTTGTAACATGTGTGTATCCAAAGGGAAGGCTCAAAGCTCTGTGCCAGGCCATCTGCTCTGCACGCAGAAGGCATCGCCGGGTAGAACGGGGAGAGACTCTCTGCCTGAAATCTAGGAGAGCCTTTGCTAGTCAGCAGAAACAGTGCTGAGCTACATGGACCAACAGTCTGACTTGTTAAGAAGTGGCTTCCTACAGTATATTCCTGATCAAACTCGAAGGGGGTTCAACGGGCTGGTGACAGTTATGCACAATTTGTAACCCAGCAAGTCAAACCGTAGCTTTTGGCCATTGTTACCATGGTGGCAATGGACCATAAAGAAGGCTGATCGCCAAAGAATTGATGCTTTTGAATTATGGTGCTGGATGAGACTCTTGAGATTCCCATGGACTGCAAGAAGATCAAATCTATCCATTCTGAAGGAAATCAGCCCTGAGTGCTCCCTGGAAGGACAGATCCTGAAGCTGAGGCTCTAATACTTTGGCCACCTCATGAGAAGAGAAGACTCCCTGGAAAAGACCCTGATGTTGGGAAAAATGGAGGGCACAAGGAGAAGGGGACGACAGAGGATGAGATGGTTGGATGGTGTTCTTGAAGCTACCAGCATGAGTTTGACCAAACTGCGGGAGGCAGTGGAAGACAAGAGTGCCTGGCGTGCTCTGGTCCATGGGGTCACAAAGAGTCGGACACGACTAAACAACTAAACAACAACACCATGGTGGCCTGTCTGGCAAGAGCTTGATAAAGCAACTGCTGCTGCTTTCTTCAGCACTGTGTGGTAAGTACATGGCTGTTGGGCCGCATTCGGATTGGTGAGTCAGAACTTGTGCGGGCTTGCCGTAAAACAAGACACACATGAATGGAGTGAGGGGCGCCATAACTGTCTGCCAAGATCTGGACATGAAAGGATGCCTTCTCCACATTTGGAGAACCAGATCCGCCCTTGTCTCCCTGTTCTCACACTACACAAAGCACACACTCGCTTCGGGGTGCATGGCAGTGTAGGGAATTGCAATCGGCAAAGCACTATTCTCCGTGAGGAAGGAAGGAAAGGAAGAAAGAAAATACCTGTGGGATTTGGCAAAATGCCCACCATCACCCAGGCATTCTTGCACGGTCTTTGCCTAAGAGTTTTATACATCATGGCAGAATGGCAACTAGGTGGAGAAGGGATGGTGAAGCCAGTCCAAATGACGGAGAAGCTGCCATGACAATGAGTGTGCACCAAGAATTCTGGCCAATATAAGTTTCAATAGTGGGAGTGGTCCCTACTCACAAATCAATAGTCAATTGTAACATAAACAAATCCATTCAAAAGTATGTCTTCTGACAAAGATTACAAACAAAGATTGAAACTAAGATCTTCACGTCAAATCTGACTATGGACTAACATGAACTTAACTCTACTCATAAACTCTTATCTCTAATACTGTAGCGAATTATTGTGTTATACATATCCTTTTGAATTTGAGTTTGTAATCTGTTTGAGTTTGCAATCTCTATTTGAGTTTGTAATCCTTGTCAGAATACATACTTTTGAATGGATTACCGTATTTTTCGCTCTATAAAATGCACCAGACCACAAGACGCACCCAGATTTTGGAGGAGGAAAACAAGAAAAAAAATATTCTGAATCTCAGAAGCCAGAACAGCAAGAGGGATCGCTGCACAGTGAAAGCAGCGATCCCGCTTGCTGTTCTGGCTTCTGGGATAGCTGCGCAGCCTGCATTCATTCCATAAGACGCACACACATTTCCCCTTACTTTTTAGGAGGGAAAAAGTGAGTCTTATAGAGCAAAAAATACGGTAGTTTTTGTTACAATTGACTATTGATTTGTGAGTAGGGACCACTCCCACTATTGAAAGTTATATTGGCCAGAGTTCTTGGCGTGCTTTTTTCTTGGTATATTTAATAACAAGAACTCCAACTTATTTAACGTTAAAGACAATGAGTGTGGACAGCTAGAAGCAGATGGGTACAAGGCCAGATCGGAAGTGGCGGGAGGAGAAACAGCCGTAAATTACTGGAGCAACGTGGGGACAGACCCTTCTAAGGTGGCTTTGATACTTGAAAATGTTAAGTTTGAAAAGGGTCTTACAAATGGGAGGAAGCCTATTGGTGCAACCTGGCGGGCCTGACTCCTGAACACCCCACAATCATTCTTATTGAATATGTGTGGCGTGTTGCTCAATGGCTTAATCCTGTATGTTTCTGGTACCCCAATACTATTCAAAATGAGCACAGAGGAGGGTCCCATGCAGGTGAAGCGCCTCGTTCTTTTCGATGTTTGTGGCAGGCTCCATCACATGTACATGTGTACATTTTTTCACAGTTAAGGGGAGATCCAGATTTTGTAGAGGCTGATGCACCCAATGGAGGGCTTCATGGAAAGCTGTCTTGATGGCAATTTGCAAATAAGTCGTGGGAAAGATTCAAATAGGTTTTAGGGCCGGGGAAAAGGGGTAAGGATTTTGTTCGTTTTTAATGTAAGTGTTTCTGCTGATTATAATTTTCTCTCCTAGATATCAGTTACCAGACTCAAAAATTGGCCTGGGTATCATTGAATCAAATTCTCCATGTTTCTCCAGTATGAACTTTTGAGAGCAGAAGTTGCACCTCGACTAAGGTCTGTCTACCGCACGAGAAAGTAATGGAGGAGAGGAAAGGAATTTGTCAGGTACTGGTTTTAAATATTTCAACAGCTTTCGTTTCTTTTTTATCTTTTAAAAAGAAAGTACTATTACTGCAATGAAATAGCATTTTCAACATTTCTGTTTAGTCCGAACAGCTTTGCTTAAAGCAAAAAAATAACAAATAAGAGTTACTTGATTTGGTATGGAAACTTGCTTGAGATATAGATATGTATATCTAAGCTTAAAAAGTGGATAAAATTACACTTTGAATTTTAACCGGACAAATGAAACCGATGATTTAAAGAGACAATTTGTCACACACAGTTTGTGTCCATGCAAACTGATTTTCCTTCTTTCTTTTTTCTTTTTATAATTACATTATGTACAAAAGAAAAAAAAAATACTTTTCAGTTTATTAAGGCAACCACAACGGGGGTTGAGGGAAGTGTTCAAAGTGGCATTAACTCAACAGCAGTGGTGACACCCTTTGAACAATAAGATTATTATAATTTTAGATAAGAACACTTATTCCTTTTTATTATTTTAATTTTAGTTACATATTTCTTTCTCTGGCTTCATTCTATGTGAATTATTATTATTTTAAAAATGACTTTTGTTGTTTTCATTATGGAAAAACAAGTCAAGGCATCATGCTACACTGCTCTGATGAGTTCTTGCAAAAAAGTTTGCTCCAAGTTCCCCTTGGGCAGCAAATTTTTCACAGGCTCGTATCCATCTTAGAGCCCTTGCCTCTTTAGAGTAACATTGCCCCTTCATTCCTTCTGTTCTTTGCTAACATATCTCAAGCCTTGCTCTACTGTCAAACTAAAGTAGCTTATTGGTGTCCCCTTGCTTCCATCACCAGTGAAAACCACCAAAGAGGTCAAGTGCAAAGACCATGTTAGTGACAAATTGGCTTTTTTCCTCCCCTTTATGAGATGCGCTCTGCTATTTGGTTACAATTTTGGATGGTGACTGGAGATTCATCTTGTTCCGCAGGGTAGGGGCTCCACTTCTCTCGCCTACATGACTTGCCACTTGCAGATTATTTTGTGTGGGGAGGGAGAAGGGAAACGATAAGATTTAAGAGTTAGCGATTCAGTTGCCTGGAGCCTGGCAAGAGTTTCCAGAAAGAAAGGAAGAAAACCACACCCCAAAACCTCTATAAAACAAAATACAAATACTCTCAAAGCAGTTTAAAACCAAGAGCACAGTTGAGGAATTTACACTTTTTTTTTGTTGAAAAGTGAAAATAATTTCCACTCAGAGGGCTGCCAGCTTTGTTCCTTGACGGAGGGATGCCCTTGTGTCTTAAAAGTAGGCATGAAGAAATCTGATGGGTGCAATCTCCCCACGCCCCTTCGCGCAGCAGCAGTGACTGCAAAGGCTGCTGCTGCTGGTGGTGAATTTCTCCCTGCGATGCATCTGCAAAAAGGGGACAGCAGCTCCTACTAAGAGCTTGCTAGCAGCAGGGATACTGCCAGTCCCGCCATGTGATTTTAAGCGGGATGCTTCCCTCTTTCCCTTCCAAGACACAAGAACGAAGCTGGTTTTTGTTAACAGAAACTCTGCAAAAACCGGTGGACTCGCTAGGTTTGAACATCTCCCCCAGCACCCCATCCCCCACTATGAACCTAAGGGCTACTGCCAAAGTTTTGTCATTATTGTAATTATATTATTATTATTATTGGTCATTCCTATCTGATTTTTTTTAACGGCTGCTGCGCTACTGAAATACAGAGCAAGTCTGATGCTGCATAAGATGCCAAACAGACCTGCCCATCTCAGCGCCCTGGTCCTTTGGTCCCAGGGCGCTAAACCACCCAGCACTGTCTTTTGATTGGCCACGTCCATTACTAGGGGAGGGCTTCACTTTCACACCCTCTCGTTTTCCGGTGCCTTTTCACCTTCACTTCGTCCTCTGCCTCCGCGTGCTGCTGCGCTTTGCTTTTCCTTTTCCCGACTTTTGGCGTCCGGGAAGGAGGAGGCGGTGGCGGCGGCAGAGGGGGCGGCTGAGACGTCTCCCGGGCCATGTGTATTACAGCCTCAATGGTGGCTGCGATGGTATCATGGCTGTTGGCTGTTTGTTCCAGTATCAAAGGGTTCAGCGCGAACCTCTGGCCTCGTTTGCAAGGCAGGTCGACGCATTTCTCCAAAACTGGCATTTGGTTTCTGAAGTCTTCGTCGAAGGAGAGGGGCTGCTTGCGTGGCCGCCCTCGCCTCTTCTTGACAAAGTTGTTGCCCGTCTTTGATTGTCTCTGCAGCCGCTTGGCTTTCAGGATTTTGTTGACGTGATCCAGGTTCTTCTTGGTGGAGAGGATCTTGTTGTAGTTGCACATCTTGCGCACCTCGCATTGGATCGCTTCGATCTCACAGCGCTTGAACCGTTTCTTGAGCGGCGAGCTGGCTGCAGGGGAGAGAAAATGATGGTGATTAAGATTGGAATCAATCGGAATTGCTCCGCGGGGTTTGTGCAAAATAAGGGTTGCGGCATGATTAATGCCGGCTGGCGTAAAGATTCGGCGGGGCTGCAGATTATGAAAAATGGCCCAAAGATGGGAAGCCGCATACAGAACAGAATAACAGAAAATATTTCAGAATTATTTATTATAAAGACTGTCACGGAAGAACAGCAATTTATATAATGTGCCTGTAAGCTTGCCATTAATATTACCTTAGTAAACTGCCTGAATTAATGAATTAAAATTAGTAACATTCCAGCAAGGAAACACAGTTTTCATTTCCAAATGTACCATTGGGCCCAATGTTCTTTCAAGGTATGAATTGTTGTGGCACTAATGGCTTCTTGCTTCCTTCCCTTCTTGGAAGAAAAAAAGTTTTCAATATAGTCATATCTATGACTAGTTACAGATGCTTCAGGTTGCGTTTTTTTTTTTTTGGGTTACGGATGCGCCGAAACCCAGAAGAACCGGAATGGGTTACTTTCGGGTTTCGGCAGTCGTGCATGCACTGAAGTTCTAAATCGCGCTTTGCGCATGTGCAGAAGTGCCGAATCACAACCGCGCATGCGCAGATGCGCTGCTGCGTTTTGCAAATGTGCCTCCTGCATGGATCACATTCGCAACCCGAGTATCCACTGTAGTTGCAATTTTGGAGTTTCCCTTCTTTCCACCCTCTGGAGAAAGATAGATAGATGATAGATAGATAGATAGATAGATAGATAGATAGATAGATAGATAGATAACATTTATTGTATGTGGCCCAGATTCAGTGCTCTCTGCCTGCGAGTACAAGGGCTGAAGTCCTTAGCATATCTAATACTATCATCCAATGACAAGGTCAGTATATCTCAACTATAATAGTATTGCTCTGTTCTGGGGGGCAGGGTAGAACTTCAACCAATGGATTCAAATTACAGGAAAGGAAGATTTCACGTAAACATTAGGAAGAACTTTCTGATGGCAAGAGCTGTTTAAGAGTGGAACACACTACCTCATAAGGTGCTGGAGGTTTTTAAACAGTGGTTAGATGGCCATAGATTCTTTAGCTGTGATTCACACATTGCAGGGTATTGGACTAGATCGGAGTTTCCAAAACTTGGACTACAACTCCCATTATCCCTAGCTAGCAGGAGCAGTGGTCAGGGATGATGGGAATTGTAGTCCAAAAGTAGCTGGAGACCCAAGTTTGGGAAACCCTGGACTAGATTAACTTTAGGGTCCCTTCCGACTCTACAGTTCTCTGATTCTGTGAAAAACAATTCTCTCTATATTAGATTCCCTCTAAATCAGCCGTTCTCAACCTGTTGGTCCCCAGATGTCGTTGGACTACAACTCCCATCATCCCTAGCTAGCAAGGCCAGAGCTCAGGGATAATGGGAGTTGTAGTCCAACAACATCTGGGGACCCACAGGTTGAGAACCGCTGCTCTAAATTAACTTCAGTTTAGAAGTTCCCACAACCTTCAGAAGTCTTCAGAAGGCAGACAGATTTTCTATGAAGGCTCATTTCCAGAATGACTATTATATTAATGGGTTGCAACCATGCTGACCATGTTAAAAATGCAGCTGCTGTTGGAGTCTTCACAATAGAAAACTATGAACTATGTAGTGGAAGAAATATAAACACCCCCCCCCACTTCTGTCATTTGGAAGGTTTCATTTTAAAACAACAACAAGCAACCCCAACACTGTTGTATTGAGTTTTTAAAAACATAATTGGATAATGTGCTACCATGTTATTTGGCCTCGGCAAAGGCCTTGTGCAAACAAGCCCAACGTCTTGTCACAATACAAGAAGCAGGAGCAAATCCTAAAAGAAAAACAACCAGACATTTACTCTCATATAAATATATAAGAACGTGGGCGTTTAGTCTTTCAAAGACTGGTTTTCATATCTACACACCTATATTCTAAACTAAATAAACATTCAAAGATTCATTCTCAGGGCATCTCAGGTTCTTACATTCAAGAAGCTATTCCATCTCAGTTCCTTTACCTTATCACCGTTCATTCTTAATTTACCCGAAGAGGTGGGGCCAAATTAGACATCACATCATTCACTGAATTAAGCTATTGCATAGGGACAGCCTAACTACTGTACTGTTGTCTATGCTCTGGTAACCTCCAGGTTAGATTAAACAATGCGTTATAAGCAGGGATGCCTCTGAGGGTGGTTCGGATACGTCAGCTGGTGAAGAATTCAGCGGCCAGTTCATGGCTGGATTTAGGTTTGATGAGGCCCTAAGCTACTGAAGGTCATAGGGCCCTTTATATGTCCAGCTGTCCTTTGTCAACAACAAATTGCTGCTGGTTTTTTTGTGTTGAATATATGCTATATGGTAATTTATGGACCTAATAGGTATCTAAAGCCATTTGCACATGACAAAAAATGTATTTTATCAGAATAATTGTTGAACTGAAATACAATTAACAAGAAGTATATTAATGGTGAAATACAATTAAGAAGAAGCATATTAACAGTGGAATAATTATTAAGCTCTAACTGTATGTAGGTTTTATTTTATTTGTTTTTTATCTTTTATTTTGGAAATGTACATCCAGTTTTTTTCCTTTAATTTTTTTGGGGGCCCCCAAGAGAGTGGGGCCCTAAGCTATAGCTTGTTTAGCTTATACGTAAATCCGGCACTGGGCCAAGTTGCTCACCTAGGCAAGATGTTTTGAGCATATTACAATGATCCTGGCCCGACTGCGCTGGCTACCAGTTAGTTTCCATGCCCAAATCAAAGTGCTGGTTTTGACCTATAAAGCCTTGAATGGGTCAAGATTGCAATACCTCAAGGACCACTTTTCCCCATATAAACCGACCTAGACTCTGCATTCATCATCTGGGGCCTTCTCTATGTGCCTCCTCCATGTGAGGTCCAGAGGGTGGCTACACAAGAACGGGGTCTTCTCTGCAGTGGCTCCCCATCTGTGGAATGCTCTCACCTGGTGCTTTCACTAGGCACCAGGGGAAAATGTTCCTCTTCAGCCAGGACTTTGACATCTTATACCCCTCTTAAATGTATTTGTGGGAGTCGGGTGGAAGAGAGCTTTGTTGCTTTGTGTTGTTTGTTCTTGTTTTTATCACATATTTTGTGTTTTTATATTGTATTTTAATGTTGTGAACTGCCCTTAGATCTATAGATGAAGGGCATACATACAAACAAACAAATAAAATAAAATAATAAAATGACAATGACAATAATTCAGTCCTTCTTTCGGGGGGGGGCACTGTTAGAATTCCTGCTCCATGATTGCAGTCATGGGATTGTTGTCTTTTACATGACGGTGTATGTTTTGACTCCACAGAGGGGGAAGTGAGGGAGACAGGATGTTTGTGTTACTGTGTTCCATGAAGTGGGACTATTGTCTTTTGTTCTTTCTCTTTGCCGTCTGATGCTAGAGAGAGAGGGAGCCATGTTGCAGTGCTCCGTGTGTGTTTATATGTAAATAAAGTAGATTAGCCAAAATGCTGAGTTGCTGAGGTCTGTTATGCAAGCTGCGCAAACACTGCGGATCCCTAAGTGTGCTGGTGTCGGTTGGCATCGGTCGCTGTGATGTTCGGGCAGAAGAAAGCTTATGAAGCTCCCGAACGATTGACCAGGAGGGAGAGAACATGCCAGTTGGGCATGTGTCTCTACCAGGGTCCTACTCAAGTGTAGGCTGAGCTCCTGACAGACACAGGGGTAAGCGTACCCCTAAACATTTTGTGAGTCTTTGTACTTTTTCCATTTACTGTGTTTATTTTTCCCACTTTGAACTATAAAATGGTGATTTTCTTGAGTCAAAATGAGAGTACCCCTAGACATTTTTTAAAAGAAAAAAAGCACTGACAATAATGCATACAGTGGTACCTCGGGTTAAGTACTTAATTCGTTCCAGAGGCCCGTTCTTAACCTGAAAGTGTTCTTAACCTGAAGCACCACTTTAGCTAATGGGGCCTCCTGCTGCCGCTGCGCTGCCAGAGCCCAATTTCTGTTCTTATCCTGAAGCAAAGTTGTTAGCCTGAAGCACTATTTCTGGCTTAGTGGAGTGTGTAACCTGAAGCATATGTAACCTGAAGCATATGTAACCCGAGGTACCACTGTACTTTGTCGTTTAATGAAACACAATCTCACTTTGTCCTAAGGACAAGGTAACGTGCGCTATGGGAAGGTATAGGTTCAGCAGAGCTGTGCAAGTCCTGAAGTGGTTGTGCAGATGCGTGAATCTTTGTCTGATGCACTGCAGGCTGCAGCAATGTATGTGTGTGTGTGTGTGTGTGTGTGTGTGAAATGCGTCTGCATGAAAGGTTGCAGAAGAAGACTCTCTGTTCAATAGGTGGCCTCAAGCCATCCATTTGGTTTGAATCACAAGAGTATTTTTATTTCCTCCCAAAGCATTCTCAATCAGTTACAGGATATCCTCAACACCATCTCCTATCTCATTAACGCAGCTGCAGTTTTCAATGAATGATCAACATCTGGGTGACAGACAGACCGACCAACCGTCTAATTGGACGCCAGCTACACTGCAAAGTGCACCCATTATCTGAATCTGAATGAAACTTTTGAGCAAGCTTTCCGCTTCTTGGATCTGTGGAAGATTCACTGGCCATGTATTAGCTCTCCAGACTGCAATTCTATACACACATACCTGGGAGCAGCATCACAAGAGTTGGAACGGACTCTCAGGACCATCTAGTCCAACCCCTTGCAATGCAAGAATCTCAGCTATAGCATCCATGACAGATGACCACCCAACCTCTGCTTAAAAACCTCCAAGGAAGGAGAGCCCACAATCTTCAGAGGGAGTCTGTTCCACTGTCGAACAGCTCTTACTGCCAGAAAGTTATTCCTGATGTGGAGTCAGAATCTCCTTTCTTGTAACTTGAAGCCATTGGTTGAATCCTGGCAAGACAGAAGTACTGTTTTTGAGGCAGCTGTTTACCAGCTCCATCTGGTATACAAGCTGAGACCCTATCTGCCCACAGTCTGTCTCGCCAGAGTGGTGCATGCTCTGGTTATCTCCCTCTTGGACTGCTGCAATGCGCTCTACATGGGGCCACCTTTGAAGGTGACCCGGAAACTGCAATTAATTCAGAATGCGGCAGCTGGACTGGTGACTGGGAGCGGCCGCCGAGACCACATAACACTGGTCTTGAAAGATCTACATTGGCCCCCAGTACGTTTCCGAGCACAATTCAAAGTGTTGGTGCTGACCTTTGAAGCCCTAAACTGCCTCGGTCCTGTATACCTGAAGGAGCATCTCCACCCCCATCGTTCTGCCTGGACACTGAGGTCCAGCGCCAAGGGCCTTCTGGCAGTTCCCTCACTGCGAGAAGCCAAGTTACAGGAAACCAGGCAGAGGGCCTTCTCGGTAGTGGCACCCACCCTGTGGAACACCCTCCCACCAGATGTCAAAGAGAACAACAACTACCAGACTTTTAGAAGACATCTGAAAGCAGCGCTGTTTAGGGAAGCTTTTAATCTTTAATAGACTGTTGATATTCTGTCGGAAGCTGCCCAGAGTGGCTGGGGAAACCCAGCCAGATTGGGGGGGTATAAATTATTATTATTATTATTATTATTATTATTATTATTATTATTATTGAGAATATGACTAGTCGTGACGGCTGTGCTCTAATTCCAGTGTGCCTCTGAAGGCAACTTTCTGGGAATCCCAATTGGGGAGAGAGAGTCATGTCCTGTTTGCATCTTGTTGACATGGAGTCCTCCAGATGTTTACAAATGCTATAAATGTAATAAAACAGGAATAAATGAAACACCCGAGCTCATTTGAACATAATTACCTGCTTCTGAGGTGGCTGCCGTTGACGACGGTAAAAGAGATAATACTGGGGTTGAGGATATCACAACACTATCAAGAGATGCTGGTTTTCGACGGGTCATCACAGAAGACGCAGAACCCTCGTTTTTATTATGAAGCGAAGTCTGGTCTGCTTTTAGATGCGAACCGGCAATTCCTGGAGAGCAAAAACATAAGCAACGCTAATCAATTATTATGCAGGAGAAGAAGAAAAACACAACCTTGGTCTTATGAGAAATATACAATAAATGCCCCGTTGTGTTTCGCAGGAAATCCTGCACCCCAGTATTCCCTGCTTGTAAATGTGCTTCTAATAACACAGTTTTGAGGATTATGATTTATTATTATTATTATTATTGGGTTTCAGTCATTTTGCTTCAGGACATAACATAAACATTGATTCCTGGCCAACACATTATTGCCTTGCAAGTCTATTTTTAAAACAATATGAGGAAAGATGATAATCACGTCGCTATTTAGGGTTGTTTCTCCATGTGCATCTGTACATGCTGGTATCTACCACACGATCACAAGGACGAGAACGGACAGGAATATCATTATGGTCCAACCAGTTACCCTACAGCACAACCCTCCAGACTTTGCTAGCCCAATACATGCTTTCTCGCTACATCAGGGCCACGCAGGTGATGGATTTGTTGAGTACAACACACTCAAATCTTCATCAGCTATCTTATTTGTATCTCACCTTGAGATTGCCCTATTCTATCCTTAGGACAATCCTGCGAAACAAGGCATATTGAGAGAATATGACTGGCTCAGAGTCACCCAGTGTACTTTGTGGCTGAACAGGGATTTGAACGGAGCCTTCACTGACACACACCTTGATTGAACTACAACACCCTGAAACTTTCACATCCCTGGACTTGGGGCAACGAAAAGTAGAATGATGAAGGGTGAAAGCTTTAAGAATTCAAAAGCAGGTTCCATGTTGGTGGTTGGAGTTCAATGTGGATCCTGAATATGAAAAGCTTTTTTATTATTACCACTAGAAGAAGAAATTTGAAGGGTGGATTGTTGTGGGGTTTTTTGCATTTAGTAAGAAGCTACCTAATTCACACTTCCTGAACCAAAACACAAACTGAAGCATAGCCTTCCTTCAAGATTCACACTTCTCTGAATTTTACGGCAAGGTTCTCCACCCAAGCATTGTGCACAAAAATGTATTGCATTAGCAAAAGTTACATACAAAAATGCATTGTACTAGGCGAAATGGGTTGCAAAAATGTGTAGATCAGCTGAAGCTGTGTACAAAAATACGTTTATGAGGGGGAAATTGGTACTCAAACCATGATGGGTTTTCATGAGGAATTCTAAAAAAGGAGTTTTTTGTTTGTTTTGCATATTGCTGCAGATATGCGGGAAACTGAGATAAACCAAAATTGACAGATTAATCCATCCCTAATATCCCGCACTGCTACCTGTGTTGGAAGGAAAACCTGGGATTTCTTTATTGCAAATGTACAGATTCTAACAAGGTGAAGCATGGTTTTGCACTGCGAAAGCCTGAGGTGATTTGAGATGAGCAGCTCCCCTGCACATATTTCAGATAACAAAGCAGAATGCACAAACCACATGACATGGTGTCAGACACAGTAGAAATGTGCAGCAAATTAGCAGTCATGACAATATTTCAAAGATGGAAACAATTTTAGTGTGTGTGTGTGTGTGAGAGAGAGAGAGAGAGAGAGAGAGAGAGAGAGAGAGAGCTTGTATATTTAGAATACAATGCTAACCACCTCCTGGATTTAACATCTGTTGATAATTAAGCTGAAGATCCTGTATAAAAAGCTCTATGAAAACTAGCAGCTGTAACCTCTTGACCTCCATTGCTAAAAAAAAAAAGCCCCCCAACCCAACCCCCAGTTCCCCCCGCCCCTAACCCACGTCTCTGTGAAACTGTGCTTCACCCTATCAAGAGGCAGTCATCCATTTTTCAAAGGTAATCCCTCACAAACCACTTATCCTCTCAAAATCTCTACCTGCACACAGTGTTTGCATTAGGGACCCCGTGATTTATGGATCCCTTCTCCTTGGATGTAGGGGCCTACTTCCTGTTGCCGTGGTTACTTGGCTCTTGGTTCAAGGTTAAACTACTCCCAGCTCAAAATCAGTGGCAGGCCCAAGCATCTAACAGCCGGATTTTATTGACTACCCTAGGCTGCTTCAAAGGTCAAAGACCAAAGTGCTGCCTACTCCCTTCAGGGGGAGTCAATACTTTCAATATTTTTATTCGGTTTCCTCCAAAGATGCTCGTGGGCGTGCGTACACGCTTGGTTGCCACCTAGCTGGACCTCGCAAGGTCACACAAATCATTGAGGAACAGCGTTCTCCTGGGGAGCCGTTACCAATCTGACAGATGACTTCAAAAGAACGTATTGCCCACCCTTCGGCTCGACATTAGTTCTCCACAGGACCACTGGCTTTGCATCTTGAGAGTTCACTCTTGTTTCTAATTCACCACAGCCCTGTTTGGAAATGCAAACCCACGCCTTCTCGAATGCTCGGTCCAGATGGCGGCACGCTTAAGAACTTATAAAAGCACTAAATAGATGGAAATAAAGAAACAAAGCTTTGCAAACATGAGCATGCCATCCCGGGGGTGTGGAGGAAGAGTCCAAGTTTGGTTCAAAGATAAAACAGCAATCTGAAGGAAGAGCTGGAGAAGCCTTTAAGATGCCCATCAACACTTGGCTGCACCTGGAGAGCAGACTGAGCAGGCATACGGATCTTGCCCCCCCTCCCCATGGCAAGATGTATTGTATTTCTATTTAGACTAGAATAATTTCTAAATTGTCATGCCAGACCCTCCAAGTGCCGCAATTTTCCATGGACAGTCCGGATTCACAGAAGCTATCTGATTTGATCCTGGAATGTCCCATTTTGCCTTAGGATGTCCCTATTTTCGTCAGAGAAATGTTGGAGGGTATGGAACAGGGTGTTCCAGGGGCCTTTTTTCACCTCTCAGGTGGGCACCATTGCCATTCTAAGAGAATGAGGGAGGTGTTCGTGGTGAGTTCAGGCACCTCATTTTCTAGAAAAAGAGCACTGGATGTCCCTCTTTTCATCGGAGAATTGTTGGAGAGTATGAACTGAAATTGAAATACTTTATTGTCACTTGTACAACTTGTATACAGTGAGATTACATTAGACCCCCCACTCAGCTCTCTTAGTCTTAATTCCCCTTGTTTTCTGACGCACACCCACCAAACCCGAAAGTCAATTGCCCTGTTGTCATCTTTTCATTCAGCAGCCTAACAGCCCACGGATAGAAGCTGTTCTTTACCCTGTTGGTGCGACTAATCATGCTTCTATATCTTGTGCCCGAGGGCAGGAGATCAAGAAAGTGCCGGCCAGGGTGTGAATCATCCCTGAGAATTTCCCTCACTCTCCTGAGGCAACGTTCTTCTACTATTTCATCCAGCGGATTCATGGGACAGCCCATAATATCTTGTGCTGTATTCACCACCCTCTGTAGGCACTTCCTATCAGTTGATGTCAAACCAGCGTACCACACCGTGATGGAGTATGAAAGGACACTTTCTATTGTGGACCGGTTGAAGGAGATCATCAAATGTTGATTAACATCGTTCTTTCGCAAAACTCTGACAATGTTCCATTTTGCCTTAAAGGTAAAGGGACCCCTGACCATTAGGTCCAGTCGTGACCGACTCTGGGGTTGCACGCTCATCTCGCTTTATTGGCCAAGGGAGAAGGTGTACAGCTTCCGGGTCATGTTGCCAGCATGACTAAGCCGCTTCTGGCAAACCAGAGCAGTGCACAGAAACGCCGTTTACCTTCCCGCCAGAGCGATACCTATTTATCTACTTGCACTTTGTCGTGCTTTCGAACTGCGGATGTCCCTATTTAATGTATGGTCTTCTTCTTTTGGCATTTGTCTCCTTTTCTCTGGGCACTTAACATTCTCCCTAACCACTAGAGGTTAGCCTGAAGTTAAAGGGTTCGTGGCTCAGTGCTTTGGGTGCAGAAGGTTGCAGGTTCAATCCTGGACATTTCCAGCTAATAGCTGTTGATGGGAAACAGTCTGGAAATCTACCAGCAGTAAGAGTAGACTATATTGGGCCCGACTGGCAAACAGTTTTCTATGGCCATTTTCCACGAAAAACCCAAAAGATACTCAAGAACTTTCAGAGAATTGTGTAAGAACAATGTTAATCAACATTTGATGATCTCCTTCTACCAGTCTACAGTAGAAAGTGTCCTTTCATACTGCATCATCGTGTGGTACTCTGGTATGACATCAACTGATAGGAAGTGCCTACAGAGGGTGGTGAATACAGCACAAGATATTATGGGCTGTCCTGTGAATCCGCTGGATGACATCGCGGAAGAACATTGCCTCAGGAGAGTGAGGAAAATTCTCAGGGATGATTCACACCCTGGCTGGCACTTTCTTGATCTCCTGCCCTCAGGCAGAAGACATAGAAGCATGATTAGTTGCACTAACAGGGTAAAGAACAGCTTCTATCCAGGGGCTGTTAGGCTGCTGAATGAAAAGATAACAACAGGGCAAGTGACTTTTGAGTTTGGTGGGTGTGTGTCAGTAAATGAGGGGAATTAAGACTAAGAGCTAAGTGTGGGGTGCTCATGTAATCTCACTGTATACAAGTTGTACAAGTGACAATAAAGTACAGTGGTACCTCGGGTTAAGTACTTAATTCGTTCCGGAGGTCTGTACTTAACCTGAAACTGTTCTTAACCTGAAGCACCACTTTAGCTAATGGGGCCTCCTGCTGCTGCTGTGCTGCCGGAGCACGATTTCTGTTCTCATCCTGAAGCAAAGTTCTTAACCTGAAGCACAATTTCTGGTTTAGCGGAGTCTGTAACCTGAAGCGTATGTAACCTGAAGTGTATGTAACCCGAGGTACCACTGTATTTCAATTCAATTTCAATAACTGTAAGGCAGGGGTCCAGTTGAACCACTTGTGATTCTCTACTGAGGTGGACTCTTGTGCTAGATCATGGTATGGTAAGAGGAAACATCAGCCCAACACTTTGCTGACGCTAAGCAGGTCCGGTTCTGGTCACTGCTTGGATGGGGAGCACATGTCTGCTTCCTTGATGGAAGTAAGGTGGGGTATAATTGCAAGAAAATAGGGAAATAAATAAAAGTAGGGCAAAAAGCTCAGGCTCACATCATAAAGACTAGCTATTCCATACCTGTTCGGAGACCCTGAATGTGCACTCTTTCCATTGCAAATTTAAAACACACTGATGGACCACAGGGGGTCTGGCAAAAAGGAAAGAAAGAAAAAGAACGTAGGCCTTTGAAGACTGACTTCAGCCCACCCCCGTTGCAGTGAAACCTTGTGCAAGAGGTGGCCAAGTTAACTGAAAGTAATATCCAGGCCAAAAGGCAGGCTGTCGACAAGTTCTGAACAAGTGAACTCAGGGCGAAGACAGACATGGCATGTAAAGTGCAGTGGTAGTAGTTTTCTGCCCAGAGAACAGACACTCCAGAAAGCGGAGTTCGCGAGTGAAAACTGCTGCCTGCAACACGCCGTAGAATGTGCATGCCCGTCTTTGCCTGCAGAGAGGGAGAGTCCGGCTGGGTGAGAGAACCCCAAGACAGAGCGTCAAAAGTCCAAATTGTCAGTTGGAGAAAGGCCAGCTGGAAACCAGAGGAGGCTCTGCTTGGCAGCTGTGGGTTGCAAATGGGTTGTGGGCAACAGAAATGGTGAATTCAGGTTACCATATTTTTCGCTCCATAAGACGCACCTTTTTCCTCCTAAAAAGTAAGGGGAAATGTGAGTGTGTCTTATGGAGCGAAGGGCGCTGCACGGAGAGGGAGAGCTGCACAGCGGCTATCCCAGAAGCCAGAACAGCCATAGACTATCCCAGAAGTGAGATCCCTCTTGCTGTTCTGGCTTCTGGGATTCAGAATATTTTTTTTCTAGCTTTCCTCCTCCCAAAACTAGGTGCGCCTTATGGTGTGGTGCACCTTATGGAGCGAAAAATACGGTACCTGGGGGTGGGAGGGAAATACAGACTGCCATTCTGATGTCAACAGCATGTGGAGGCTGCTAAAAAATAAAGAAAAGTGCATGCATGAGGTCGTCTGGTTTCACAATCAAACTACCTGTTTGGAAGCACCCTGAGAAAAGTCCCTGCCCCCATGCATACCATAGGGGGGAGAGACTAGACCATGGGCTGCCTGGGGCTGATGGGAAAGTCGGAGACACAATCTGGAGGGCAGCAGGTTTGGGAAGGGCGTTCTGGTCCATAGCTCCTGCCAGAATCCAGCAGCTTTAAAGGGGCTATCTGAGGCGAAGGCTGCCAGCTGAGCCCAGCACCCAAGAGGTGCCTGGGAGAAACTTCCTAATAGGAAGAGCTGCTTGGTCTCTCTCTCTCTCTCTCTCTCTCTCTCTCTCTCCCTCTCTCTTTTATTTCCATGCTTACATACAAAGAAGGGGAACAATACTGAAAAGGGGGTACAACTTAAGAGAGGAGGGAAAAGGAAAGAAAATGAAATCTACACAATCTGTTATTTAGATAAAAATTATGACAAAAATTTGTGATTACAATTTCATGTTACAATAAAAGTAAAAAATCTCATTATCTTTTATACCCGGCTTCCCATTTATTCCTTAATTCTTTTTACATAAATTTGCTGCCATATCAAAATACTATTTTTAATGTTAATATTTTCACAATTAGTAGTGATGTATGGAAGTGAGAGCAGGACCATAAAGAAGGCTGATTGCCGAAGAATTGATGCTTTTGAATGATGGTGCTGGAGAAGACTCTTGAGAGTCCGGTGGACTGCAAGAAGATCAAACCTATCCATTCTGAAGGAAATCAGCCCTGAGTGCTCACTGGAAGGACAGATCGTGAAGCTGAGGCTTCAATACTTTGGCCACCTCATGAGAAGAGAAGACTCCCTGGAAAAGACCCTGATGTTGGGAAAGATGGAGGGCACAAGGAGAAGGGGACGACTGAGGATGAGATGGTTAGACAGTGTTCTCGAGGCTACCAGCATGAGTTTGACCAAACTGCGGGAGGAAGTGGAAGACAGGAGTGACTGGTGTGCTCTGGTCCATGGGGTCACGAAGAGTCGGGCACAACTAAACAACAACATTTTCACAATTTATAAATGTTGATATAAGCAATTAATAAAAATTGCTGGGATCACTCAAAACTGCTACAGATTTTAACATGGTATAATTTAGTTTAAGATATGCGCTGAAGGCCTCCCATTTTGATACAAATTCAATTCTCAGTTTATTTTTTCAGATAGACTATCTAATTCAGCATATTCAGTCAATTTTTGTATCCACTCTTGTCTAGAAGGAATTATGGGCTCTCAAGTGCTGGACATGTTTAAGCAGAGGTGAGACAGTCAGCTGTCTATCAGGGATGGTTCTATAACTGCATCCTTCGTTGCAGATCCTACACTGGGACTGCACTAAATGACCGCCAGCTCTAAAATTCTGTGATCAACTGTTGTCTGAAACACTCCCCCCCCCAAGCATGCATACACTAAGCAGGGGGCTTCACTCTGACTGCGTCAAGTAGGACAGGTGTGGTTCTCCCCCATCTGTGAATTTGGTGACTGCACAGAGAGATACCTATAACTGGCAGGAAAGTCAATCAATGGTTTGAATCAACTGTTTGTGTATGTGTGTGTACAGAGGGGAAATTTTAAAGGCCCCTAGAAGCTGTTGGATTACAGAGCCTATCGACTCGGGTGATTTACACATTTTTATGCTTCCGTTAGGATATGTGGTTAGTAATAATGGCAAGGGCTTTGGATTTAGGAACATCTATCACATCTAAGTCATTTGTGGCCTGACTTCTCAGCCCCCCCTCCAACCCCAAAATAAATAAAACTAACTCCTGTTTGGGAAAATATCCAGCAGCGTTTATTGTTCGGCTTGAAATCTGCACAGGAAAGGTTGGTGGACAACTATCGAGGGAAAGTCCAAAAAGAGAAACTTAGCATATGGGCCCAAATAATAGCTGCACTCTCCCCCCCCCCTCGGAATTCCAAAAGTGAAAAGTTAAAGTGCGGCTTATATTCATGGCCTCCCCCAAGCCGCTGGAAAGAAGGGGGAAGGGGAAAAGGCTGCCAGCAAAGTGGCGTGGCTCCCCCCCCCCCCCAGGAAGTAGCCGGGGAGCGCAAGGGAATGGTACCCGTAGGATTTTCTTCTACATTTGCCATTTGAGGGTGTGAGTGCGAAATTTTAAGGGAGTGGCTTATATTCGGGTATTGTCTTTTCTCCCCCCCCCCGGAATTTTAAAGGCGCGGCTTATTTGCGGGTGCAGCTTATATTTGGGGCAATACGGTAATTCACCATCTGATGAACTGCTGTAGGGTACGACCTGAAAAAAATGCACTAAAACCCACAACAGCTTTGTGACATCACTAGGATGTGGATCAAACTCTCTCTCTCTCTCTCTCTCTCTCTCTCTCTCTCTCTCTCTCTGTGTGTGTGTGTGATTATATGTAATATATATACAGTGGTACCTCGGGTTACATACGCTTCAGGTTACATACGCTTCAGGTTACAGACTCCGCTAACCCAGAAATAGTGCTTCAGGTTAAGAACTTTGCTTCAGGATAAGAACAGAATTTGTGCTCCAGTGGTGCAGCGGCAGCAGGAGGCCCCATTAGCTAAAGTGGTGCTTCAGGTTAAGAGCAGTTTCAGGTTAAGAACGGACCTCCTGGACTTCCGGGTTGGTGCCACTGTTTAATGGCGGATTCCCTCCGAGCTCCGGAGGGAATCGGCTCCGTAGTGTCTGGGTCTGGCCGCTGCGGCGAAGCGGGGACCCTTAAAATCACAGGCGCGGATGCCTGTGAACACAGAGACTCGGCGGGCACCATTTGCGCCCCCCCAATCCGCGACGGAGCCTTTTTAAAGGCTTCGGAACGGAGGCAGGGTAAGGCGTGGTGCTGAGAGTACTCCCTCGTCTACGGAGTGAAGCCGCAAGCCATTGACAGAGAGCGCCAACTTCTTCTAAGAGTGATTGGATCCTAAAACATCAACCCGTGAGTAATACGGAGATTGGAACTTTAAAAAATTTCTTATTTTGGATTTGGAACGAGCGGGAAGGGGCTAAAAAGGAAGTCCACCCCCCCCTCTTTGTAAACAACTTAAAGCAAAGGACTGGGCAGCTAAGGTCGAGAGAATCTGTTTCTTGCTTTTTTTTAACAAAAGATCCTGACCTCACGGTTTGGACATTATAAGAAGATATTCTGGAGGATAAAAAGAATTTTGGGAGCTGAAACTACACCCCCCCCCTAGACCCGGGAACGTCCGATGAGAAAGCCTGTTGCATGGAAGATTTTGACAGCTGTCAAGTGAGCTGCTAGTCAGCTAGTTGTCAGCTGGAAAAAGAGAACATTGTTTCTGCTGTTTTTGCTGGTTTATTCGGGATAACTTGTTGAAAATAAGGTTGATACAAAATAACTGGACTTTTGGTTTTTGAGCTGAAAGGAAGATCAAGGAATTAAATCCCCCTAGAGGGGTAACAAGGATACTACATTACAAAAATGGCTGGAGTGTCTAAATTCCAAGCAGAATTGGACAGAGCACTGGTTCTCTTGGGAAACTTACAAGATGAGTACGATGCTTTGTCTACAGAGGTATCGCTATTACACTGGACAGTAAACAACAGCTTGGAGTCTGATAAGGATTTGAAACAGGAAGCCTATTCAACTGAACAAATAAATGAAACCGAAAGCGTAGACACAATGGAGCAATATGTTCTTTTTGAAGAAAACGAAGGAGGAGATGGAGGTTTGCAGGAGTCAAAGGAGAGCTACAATATGAGGCCTGACATGATGATAAAAAAGGACAATAAAAACTGGATGCGGAAAGCCTGGTTTGATTGGGAATTTGGAAAATGGAGAGATCCTCTTTTGAGGAGATCTGAAGACCTGAGGATTATAAATTTGTTGAAGGTGGAAGCTGGAGCTGTGGGGACATTTGGATTTGAAAGAAATTTGAAACAAGAGTTGGAATACCCCATAGGCTTTGCTTTTGCTTTTAAGTATGGAGGACTGGCTAGAAGCAACACCGATTCTGTTGGGCCGGAGCCCCTCCGAGACCTGGGGCTTAACATCAAGGTCTATCAAAGAGACCGGCAGAAAGGAACTGAGAGAGACATAAGGGCCTCGGACCTGAGATCTCCAGGCTAAATAAATAATATAAAGACTGATGGATATTGGTTGGGGACTGGAACCGGGAGAAGGGTGGGTGGAGGTTGGGAATCCAAAGGGTACATAAGGATAATTTGCATTGCTTTGTTTGTTTTATATTTTGTTAGTGGTAAGGAAATTGGGTAAACCGTGGAAGGGAAATTTTGGTCGACCTTAGGAAAAAGGTTTAAGAATAAATTAATGAGGTATAAGTATTGATGTGTAATTTTAATAAGGTGAAATTGGTTTTTTCTTTTCTTTTTTTTAAATTAAGTGAAAATAAGGCTGTTAAAAATAAATGGAGGAAATGGAAAAAAGAAGTAAAGTAAAATAACAGTATGTTAGAATAAATGTTTAAGTTAAGGTGAAGAAATAAGTTAAGGACTTGCTGAATTGACAATTTAAATTGGAATACAAGAAGGGGAGGTGTGAGGAAGTCTGAGAAACAAGGTTGAGGAAAATAAGTATCAGAAACTGTATGTGTTTTTTTTTCTATTTTTCTGTTTAGTTTTGAATATGCTTTTTTGTGTTGTTTTTATTTTGTTTATTTTTTTGTTTTTGTTTGTTGTGTGTTTTTTGAAAATACCAATAAATATTTAATAAAAAAAAAAAGAACGGACCTCCTGAATGAATTAAGTACTTAACCTGAGGTACCACTGTATGGGACGTGTGTGGCACTGTGGGTTAAACCATAGCGCCTAGGGCGTGCCGATCAGAAGGTCGGCGGTTCGAATCCCCGCAACGGGGTGAGCTCCTGTTGCTCGGTCCCAGCTCCTGCCAACCTTGAAGTTCGAAAGCATGTCAAAGGGCAAGTAGATAAATAGGTACTGCTAAGGCGCGAAGGTGAACGGCGTTGCCATGCAGTGCTCTGGTTCTCCAGAAGCGGCTTAGTCATGCTGGCCACATGACCCGGAAGCTGTACGCCGGCTCCCTTGGCCAATAAACGAGATGAGCGCCGCAACCCCAGAGTCAGTCACGACTGGACCTAATGGTCAGGGGTCCATGTTCGCAAACTGGAACACTTACTTCCAGGTTTGCAGTGTTTGGGTTCTAAGTTGTTTGAGTACCAAGGCGTTTGAGAACCAAAGTACCACTGTACCAGAATGAACTGAACATTTGGCACGGAAGTCTAACGGTACAACCCCATGCATGTTTACTTGGGAAACAAGCTCCATATAATTAGGTTTACTTCCAGCTGCATAGGATTGTGGCCTGTAAAAGAAGTCATAGACTGGCATATAAGGCTTTCCAGAACAGAAGATTTTTGCAGGAGATAAGCCCTCCAGGGTTTTGCTTCCTCTAAACTCCACAGGTCTGCTAATTTTATAAACTGATGCATACAGCTCACCTCCAATACAAAACTCCTTTGCGGTCGTTTGCTTTTTAATTTAGTTAGGTGCGGCATTTGCAACATAATGCACCCTGAAACATTGGCTGGGTCAGATTATTTGCATTTTTATTACTATCTTGAATAAAGATTCAGAAGAAATATGATATCCAAGAAATCTCTCTCTCTCTTTTTTTTTTTAAAAGAAAGGTATAAGAAAATGGAAGATCTTAAGTGGATCTTTGAGAGCAATGCCTGGCTTCATAGCCCGAATGAGAGAATGGAATTACTGTATGATAAATGCAGCATCTTAAAAAGTAGAGACATCACCTTGCCAACAAAGGTCCGTATAGTAAAAGCTATGGTTTTCCCAGTAGTGATGTATGGAAGTGAGAGCTGGACCATAAAGAAGGCTGATCGCCAAAGAATTGATGCTTTTGAATTATGGTGCTGGAGGAGACTCTTGAGAGTCCCATGGACTGCAAGGAGATCAAACCTATCCATTCTGAAGGAAATCAGCCCAGAGTGCTCACTGGAAGGACAGATCGTGAAGCTGAGGCTCCAATACTTTGGCCACCTCATGAGAAGAGAAGACTCCCTGGAAAAGACCCTGATGTTGGGAAAGATGGAGGGCACAAGGAGAAGGGGACGACAGAGGACGAGATGGTTGGATAGTGTCTTCGAAGCTACAAACATGAGTCTGACCAAACTGCGGGAGGCAGTGGAAGACAGAAGTGCCTGGCGTGCTCTGGTCCATGGGGTCACGAAGAGTCGGACACGACTAAACGACTAAACAACAACAAAATGCAGCAAAGAGAAGTAATTGCTCTTTCTTAAAGAAATGCTCTCTCTGCCCCATATGACATGCACTACCACTTTCAGAAAAAGCCAAACTTTGAAAATACAGAGAGCACATTCCTTTTGATCTTAAGGCAGGTATAGTAACAGTTTCTATTCAGTAGTACACATGCTCGTAGGAGCTAGTAGGAGCGGAGACCTCTCTGAAACCTCTTTCCTTATTCCCAAATAAATATACAGTGGTACCTCAGGTTACATACGCTTCAGGTTACAGACTCCGCTAACCCAGAAATAGTGTTTCAGGTTAAGAACTTTGCTTCAGGATGAGAACAGAAATTGTGTTCCGGCGGCGCGGCAGCAGCAGGAGGCCCCATTAGCTAAAGTGGTGCTTCAGGTTAAGAACAGTTTCAGGTTAAGTACGGACCTCCGGAACGAATTAAGTACTTAACCTGAGGTACCACTGTACTGTATTTTTCCATGTATAAGACGATTTTATTTTATTTTTGCTATTTTTTTTAAGTCAAAAATTGGAGGTCATCTTATACATGGATGGAGAACGCTCTGGCTCTAAAAATATGGCAACCCTAACTTTGGGCAACCTCCCCGCAAAAAGCTGTTGTTCTGTTTGATGTTTATTAATTTCTTAATTTTGGGTTCAAAAAAATAGGGGTTGTCTTATACATGGGGGGCGGGCGTCTTATACACAGAAAAATACGGTGATGTTAGGTTTTTGTTTTTTTAAAAAAGAATAATGTAGAGACAGGGCAATGGGTCCACTGACAGTTGTTTGACAGGTGAAAAGGATAACGGCATGGTATGCAAATTATGTTAATCACATGACAATTAGTAGTGGCTCACACACTCATATTGTCTCCTTTACGGATGAAAACATCCGTTATCCCTGCTCTAAATTCTGCAGAGAGAGAAAGAGGAGGAGAAGGGTTTTGTGTGTGTGTGTCTGTGCTGGAGCCATCATTACCTAGATCTCCCGATCTTTATCTTTCCTAGCACACCCAGACGAGCTAATGCCACAATGATAGCTTTGAGAAGCCTCTCAGGAATCGGATGAAGGGAAGTGATAGTGATGAACTCCTGAGCTAATAAACACCAAGCGGTTATTCCTGCAGGATGATCAATTCCTGGATGTCCTGAGGCTCGTCTGATAGAGTCGATTCGCTCGCCTCACTAATAAAGCTGAGGCCCAATATCAGATTAGAACGGCGGCAAGCTTCTTAAAGGAGCAGCGTAGGAGCTGGTGTGCTGGAACGCAAATGCTCAGAGACACAACGCACAAATCTGCCTCCTCCTCCTCTTCCTGCCGCGCAAGGAAGCTTCAAATTGTTCCTTTCCTCTGCTGCAATCAGACGGACCCGTTTTGCCATTTTTCAGATTATTATTATTATTTCGGTTGATGCAGCAATTCGGAACAATTAATTTGTCATCTTGTTAGTGGAAATTTAAGGCAACGATCTAAGAGAACTCTTCTGCGCTATGATAAACCTTCGTCCCTTCAGGGCGCTTGTCTTTCCCTCGGACTCGTTTCACATCTCATCCATTATGCAAATGAGATGTGGAAACAGTCGTGTTCCTCCTCTGAGCCTCTACTCTGATGGATTATGCAGAGTCAGCCCCGCTCAAACTAATGAGGTTAAATACGTCTTGCCATCCCTTTCTACTTTGTTCGGCCTCTCGGTTGACTTCCAAGGAAATCCGATACATAGCTCTCCTGTTTAAGATTTTCGAGAGAAACTCTTGATAGAAATATTTTAAAATCGCCTAAAAATAAGAGGGCCATTTCCGTGGTGGTTCAGCAACACACTCCAGCATTTAAGCCCTAACAACTAGCATTCCTAGAAACTCACAAAAGCAGGATTCAGATGACCCCTATGCATTGTAAGAATGTAGTCTATGGGACGCGGGTGGCGCTGTGGTCTAAACCACTGAGCCTCTTGGGCTTGCTGATCAGAAGGTTGGCGGTTTGAATCCCTGTGACGGGGTGAGCTCCCATTGCTCTGTCCCAGCTCCTGCCAACCTAGCAGTTCGAAAGGACACCAGTGCAAGTAGATAAATAGGTACCACTGTGGTGGGAAGGTAAATGGCATTTCCGTGCTTCTGGTTTCCATCATGGTGTCCCGTTGTGCCAGAAGCAGTTTAGTCCTGCTGGCCACATGACCCGGAAAGCTGTCTATGGACAAACACTGGCTCCCTCGGTCTGAAAGTGAGATGAGCGTCGCAACCCCATAGTCGCCTCTGACTGGACTTAACTGTCCAGGGGTCCTTTACCTTTACCTAGTCTATACAGTGGTACCTCGGGTTAAGAACTTCATTCGTTCTGGAGGCCTGTTAACCTGAAACTGTTCTTAACCTGAAGCACCACTTTAGCTAATGTGGCCTCCTGCTGCCACTGCACCGCTGGAGCATGATTTCTGTTCTCATCCTGAAGCAAAGTTCTTAACCCGAGGTAATATTTCTGGGTTAGCGGAGTCCGTAACCTGAAATGTATGTAACCCGAGGTACCACTGTATTGTCATTGTTGTTACGGTTAATTAAGTACCTCTTGTGGGACACACATCATGCTCACTCTGGGGTAGAAGAGTTTGGATTTGATATCCCGCTTTATCACTATCTGAAGGAGTTTCAAAGTGGCTAACAATCTCCTTTTCCTTCCTGCCCCGAAGCAAACACTCTGTGAGGTGAGTGAGTCTGAGAGACTTCAAAGAAGTGTGACTAGCCAAAGGTCAAGGTCAAAGAAGTGTGACTAGCCCAGCAGCTGCATGTGGAGGAGCGGGGATGCGAATCCAGTTCACCAGATTACGAGTCTACCGCTCCTAACCACTACACCACACCGGCTAGTTTGTCCACCTTTGGTTCTCACCCTGCACTCAGCTCTCACCTATGGCTCCTAGAAGCTCTCAGCATGAACAGCAGTCACAATCCAGGAATGGGTTCGACTGGTTGGCCAAACCAGGTTAGCGTAGTTGATGGGTCTTAAACCCTCAGTGAGCTAGGGACTTCCCCTGCATGCAAAGACAGCCTCCAGCAGATTGAACAGACGAGACCAATAGTCGGTCCCAAAGTCAAGAAGGCAGTTTCTTCTCATGCTGTAAAGGGAAGTGAGGGGCAGATGGGGTTTGGGAACATGGGAAGGTAGCCCAACTAGGAGAAGGAAAACTTTGATTCTAAACCTCCGCTGCCTTGTCGGATTTCAGGAGAAGCAAAGGCTAAACAAATCTGGAGTGGAGTCTCTAAGACAGTTGGATGGGGCCTTGTACACCTCCTTCGGGTAACTCCTGCGGCCAAACATCTTGCTCTCACATGTCATTGCATTTTGTGTAGTAGACAAGTGAGGCACTGTAAGAGGGCATCCCTACCTGATCATAAAGTTTGGTCAGGTTTATGTGAGAGCAGGCAGTCCATCCAAGTATCTAAGACAGGGGTCAGCAAACTTTTTCAGCAGGGGGCCGGTCCACTGTCCCTCAGACCTTGTGGGGGGCTGGACTATATTTTGGAGAAAAAATGAACAAATTCCTATGCCCCACAAATAACCCAGAGATGCATTTTAAATAAAAAGAGACACATTCTACTCATGTAAAAACATGGTGATTCTCGGACCATCTGCGGGACAGATTTAGAAGGCGATTGAGCCAGATCTGGCCCCCGGGCCTTAGTTTGCCTACCCATGATCTAGGACATAAGCTGCGTAGGTAGGGATAGACAGATCAGCCCAGATTCATCCCATTTCATTTTCACCGACACTCAGTTATTGGTCTGTTCCGCCCCAGTTTTGTGTGGATTTCTTAAGAGATGTCTGGATTATTATACACATTATTTTACGCCTTTCCCCAGGTTGCGTATCTTTCAGTGCAATGCTTCTTAATGCACTTTTCTATAAAGGATGCATTAAAACATGTGTTTTCAACTGCATGCCCATCAGGTCTACGCTATTCAATAAACACACAAGACGTAACCGGCTATATGTTTGATAACACCTGTTACTCAAATCAATATTGTGCCTGTCCATATAACTCTACTCTGTAAAAGTTGCTGCTTACAGCAGCTACTACTATGCTATAAGATCCACCGTCCTGTGATATCATATATGGTATTATTTTTGTTGTAAAAATGTGTGAGATTACGATATTGTATTTATTTGCATTACCTAGAGTTTGTACTACTGATGAAGTCCAAGATGGCGAAACATGGCGAATATTCCAGAAATCCTTGTCTTAGACTCTGTGAAAGGATTCTGTGGAACTGCAACAACCTTTCATGTGGATTGTTGGACTCTATGAACAGACAGGTGGAATAGACACTTTCACATATATGGACCTTATGCATAAACTGATTAGAGAATGAACTGATCCACTGGGTCTTCTACTTTTTCCGCTAAACTTTATGAGCTGCTTCTGTTGACGTCTACAATTCAATACAACGAATAGTATATATTATTTTTTCAACCGTACAGCTGGTTATGTCTTGTGTGTTTATTGAATATGTTTCACGTAACCAGAGGTTTGTTGTTGTTGTTTGCATCAGGTCTACACTGCAAAATCCGGAGAAATGAAGAATCCGATCAGGAGTTATTTTCTGATCTGCAGACATGTCTGGGACCATCGTACCGGGATGGTTTGCTGAGAAAAGTGAACCATGCAAATTCCCCGTTGTAGGGCTTTATACGCCGTGACAAGCAACTTGACCTTGGGAACAAGCTGTCCGCCAGCGCAGCTCCGTCAAACTGGCATTCTATGTTTTTGGCAGGCTGCTCCAATTACCAGGCCTTCTACTTCACTTCCCAAGCCTGGGCATGTGAGATGATGTTTCACACGCTCTTGTCTTCTCCTAAGCTAGAGAGACAAGAGGTGGCTTCGGATATTCGCCTCATGAGGCAACGGAGGAAGCACAAGTGACTCACGCTTCCTCCAGCAAATATTCTGGGGCTCACCGCTCCTCCCCACAAACACTCTGCACAAAAGTTGGATGCCATAATGGAGGAATCGTGAATGATCCCTCTGTTCTGCTTTGGGAGAAACGTCCTAAGCCACCCAAGGTGGGGGCAGAGGTTATGAATCCAATGGGCAGCCAAAGAACCAAAGAACCAATGAATGGAAGGCTTACATTGAACTGACAATAACCGCAGCTTCTAACAGTGAACTTAGTGCCCCTGCGCTGACAGGACTGGTGACAAAATGGGGACACAGTGGGAGAAAATGAGGTTTCGGCATCCTTGAGGGGAGTCCTGAAGTATGCAGACGTAAAAACAAAACAAAACCTAATAACTTAACAAAAGGGGAAAACTCCCCAAACAGCCCACATAGGACTTGTGCATTTTCACTCAGCCCAAACCTATACATGGTTACTCAGAAACAAGTCCCATTGAGTTCAATGATGGCTGCAGACTTAGACTGCTGTCAAGAGTAGCTCTCATGATATAGGCCCAAAAGGTGGAAAGAAGAAACAGTTCCAACCAAAGAGGACTGACAGATAAAATTGATGGAATACGCAGAAATGGCAAAACTTAGCGAAAGTAGGGGAAATCAAGAAGGGAGACTTTTTATGACTGGGTGGAGAAAATTTATGGATTATTTGAAGATGCAGTGTAAACAACTTAAAACATTAGCAGGGTTGTAGTAGTGTTGTAAGAGTAATTAAAAGGGAATATAATAGGAAGTTAATAACTAGATATAAAAGAAATAACTGCAGAGGGGAGGTAAATTGAAGAAAATGTGGATTGATTATTTTAAGATTGATTTACACATGTAAAATGAGAAAATGAGAAATACCCCCCCAAAAAACCCCCAAACCTGCTGCCAAGCTTTTTTTTTTTTTTTTTTTTTTTAAAGTCTTGCTTTGGCTTTGTTATATTATCTGTGTCAATTCAAGGTTTAATTCTGATTTATCACTAAAAGGTATGTTTGCCTTATCTATGCAGATAGGAGAAATAATATACATTGAGGCTTTATCTTTTCATTAATACTCCAGAGTGATGGAGCTTTAGATTCCTCCTCCTCTATTAAGGATATGTATTAACTCGCAAATGGTTTCCCTTCTACATCTGAGGAGGAAATTGTACAATCACCAGTAAAGACTACAGATTGAATTAACGAGAGTAAATAGCTGCAAAGCCTCAGGGCAGAGAGAGTGTGCAGATAAATGCAAAATAAGAGTGGTGATGAATGGAGAGTGGGATTGTTTAACACGTGTTGTGATTTAATAATAATAATAATAATAATAATAATAATAATAATAATAATAATATATTTATACCCCGCCCATCTGGCTGTGCTTCCCAAGCCACTCCCAACAGAATATTAAACAGAATAAAACATCAAAGATTAAAAACTTCCCTAAACAGGACTGCCTTCAGATGTCTTCTAAAAGTCAGATACAGTGGTACCTCGGATTAAGAACTTAATTCGTTCTGGAGGTCCGTTCTTAACCTGAAACTGTTCTTAACCTGAGGTACCACTTTAGCTAATGGGACCTCCCACTGTCGCTGCGCCGCCGCTGCACAATTTCTGTTCTCATCCTGAAGCAAAGTTCTTAACCCGAGGTACTATTTCTGGGTTAGTGAAATCTGTAACCTGAAGCGTCTGTAACCTGAAGCGTCTGTAACCCGAGATACAACTGTAGTTGTTTATTTCCTTGACATCTGATGGGAGGGCGTTCCACAGGGTGGGTGCCACTACCGAGAAGGCCCTTTGCCTGGTTCCCTGTAACTTCACTTCTCGCAGCGAGGGAAACGCCAGAAGGCCCTCGGAGCTGGACCTCAGCATCCGGGCAGAACGATGGAGATGGAGACGCTCCTTCAGGTATACTGGGCCAACACCGTTTAGAGCTTTAAAGGTCAGCACCAACACTTTGAATGCACTATAGAGAAATAAAACTTAGCACACACCCCAAAACATCCTCCACCACTTCTAATGTCTTACCCTTCTCGTAGTCTTTCCTGACTACCTCATATGGAAAGAAAATGCTTCGGGGCAACATCTCTTTTGTGTTTGCACTGTTTGAATGGGTATATTGAAAGGAAGAATTGCTTGGCAGCATATATATTGTACCGTTAAAGGATGTTTACGTGACTTGGTTATTGCAATTTGCTTGCAAAATGTTCTGGGACTTTTTCAGCGGGAAGTGATGGAGAAATGTGATAAACCTAATCTAACCCTATCGTACAAGATTGTGGGAAAGTGAGGGATGGAGAAGGAAGAGGAAGAGAGAGATGTCACCCTAGCCGTCAGAGCAGTGGTTCCCTGCCCTCTAGGGTAGGGTTAGCAGACATCCCCATTTCCCGGGGACAGTCCCCAGATTTGTGAATAAGTCCCCGGACAAATTCCATCCCCAGAATGTCCCCGGATTTCATCTAATGTCCCCGGGAAACGCAGCAGCGGCAGTCTCAGCAGCCCAGAGCAGTTGGCTCTGGCTGGCTTCAGGAGCTGCTCAGAAGTCCCCATATGATGGTGGTGCAGGGGCTCTCAGATGCAGCTTCTGGGCTGCCTCCACCTTCCCTGACCCCAGCAACTAAGCTGTGAAGGGAGGCTTCATGCTGCCTAGCAGAGCAGCCTCCCAACTCCTACTTGCGTGCAAGCAGGAGCGGGGGGGGGATCTCTCAGTTAGGCAATGGGAAGCCTCCCTTCCCAGCTGAGGGATCCCTGCCCCTTCCTGCTTGCACGCAAGTAGGAATGGGATTGGGGCTGCTCCGATGGGAAGGGAGGCATCGCGCTGCCCGAGCCTTGCTGCCGCCGCCGCCGCTCTCGGTCCTCCTTCTCTGCCTTCCATGCCTGACTCACCGCACACCGCTTCTCCACCACCACCACTGAAGAACCAACAACTATGGGGCTGCCCAGGCTCATGGAGAAAGGAGATAGAAGCCTCGGAGGAAGGGGAAATATGGCGGTTGAGGTCAAGGCAGCGGCCACTCCTCTGCCACCGCCATCGCTCGAGCATCAATGTCCCAAATGCATAGTATTTAATTAATGAATTAAAGTGTCCCCGGATTCCTTGGAAAAAATCTGGTAACCTTACTCTGGGGGGGGCGGTGGGATTGCCAAGGGGGGGGGGGCTAAGAAGCAAGGGGCTCTACTCCCAAGCTAAGGTCTCTACTCATGACAGTAAGGTAACTGGACAACACACACAGACATGAATAAGTCCCATGCATGCAACAGCAGAGACATCACCTTGCCAACAAAGGTCCGTATAGTTAAAGCTATGGTTTTCCCGCCCCCTGCTGAAAAAGTTTGCTGACCCCTGATCTATCATCATCCGGGGTTGCTGTTTTGTTGCTGGACCAGTATACGCAAACTTTAGTCGCCTAGCTCTTGAAATTTAATCTAACCTTATCGGTCTATCTATCCACCTATCCGGGGGAAAGAGGATTGCACTAATATAAAAGCCTCTCCTTTGAGGCTGTTCTGAAACCTCCAAATTGGGCCACTTTGCTTGTTTATGACATTTACGATACGAAAAGGCATCGTTTGCGCCTCATGAAATGCAAATAACTCCATGGGAACATGCACACCAGCAAACAAATTCTGCCTTCTCCTTTACTCCTCTGGTCACAACATGAATGCAATGTTATGTTTGGGATTTTTAGAGTATTAAAAGAAGGGGGGGAAAGGTGTGTGTATGTGCGGGGGGGGGGAAAGTCCATTCAGTATTATTAGTCCCGGAGTAAATGTAACCTGGCCCTTGTTGCCTCTTCCTCCTTTCCCTGCCGGCCCCCGAGTCTACTGCTTGCAATTGCTGCACATGGCATTAACTTTTATGCCTTCATCTATATGTACAATGCGGCTCTGTTATCGTTGCTCTGGGAACCCTGGTGTTTGCATAATTTTTAATTTCCTGTCTTTTGTTTGCTTTCTTCATCATCGTGCTAAAGGGGGGAAAATATTCCTCGGCTTGCAAAATTACCCGTAGTATATTGCAACAGTGTACGCAGCAGGTACCACTTACGCCGTGCTGCCTCAGCAGTGCCTACTGCTGAGAGCAATGTGTGCGCACGTGTGTGTGTGTGTGTGTGTGTGCGTGCGCACATTTCTCAGGTCTGTTAATCAGAGCTGCCAGATGTCAGGGCTTTCACCTTGTGGATCCAGGTGCCCCCAAATTCTGCAGCAGGGTATTGCACATTCCATGCATCCGTCACAAAAGTACCAAATCTAATATCCGGCATGGATTTTTACAGCCCAAGAACCCCGAGTTTTCATTATTGCTATTAAAACAAACTTCCTAGTCCTCAGGAGTATGCAGAAAAGCTTGGAAACAGCTCTACGTGCATTCCTTACCAACATTCCCCTTTACTGCCTCATTACTGTCAAAGTAAACAGTAAGTTATTTGCAAAGGGCAACAACTATGGACAACTCAGTATGCAAACACCTGAGACATAACTGAGTTAAAGCAAAGCATTTTTGCATTCCCCTGCTTTCAGGGGGAGAATTTGGCAAAGGCTCAGGAGTTTGCCACTGAAACCAATGGGAAATGTGCCCTGAATCTGCATAATTTATTCTGATTTTTAGGGAAGGCTTCATTTTCTTTACAGTGGTACCTCGGGTTAAGTACTTAATTTGTTCCGGAGGTCTGTTCTTAACCTGAAACTGTTCTTAACCTGAAGCACCACTTTAGCTAAAGGGGCCTCCCGGTGCCGCCGTGCCACCGGAGCACGATTTCTGTTCTTAACCTGAAGCAAAGTTTTTAACCCGAGGTACTATTTCTCGGTTAGCAGAGTCTGTAACCTGAAGCGTATGTAACCAGAGGTACCACTGTATTTGTTTCTGGACTGCAAGCACGATTCCGTCCACACAAACGCCAGCTCAGTTTGAGCAAAGTTTCATGTTCAGGCAATGGCCATTTTGCGTGTGTTCAATATGTGTGTGACTGCACACATGCGCATCGCCACAACCCCATAGTGGCCGGAAAAGGGGACATAATAGGTGCAGAGTGGTGGGTCAGGAACGGAATCCCCATGTAGACGGCCATTTCCTGTACAACATCAACACAGAACAGAGGTGCCCACCTTTTTTGCTGAACACTTTGCCTTTGGAGCACCGGCCTGGAAAATGTGCCACTCCCACTCTCTGCCATGATGCAAACATTTCATGAGCACTGAGGATGAATGTCACCCTGCAGTTCTGCCTTACAATTGTCACTGAATTTAGTGCCAAAAATGCTTCCCGGTCAAGACTGAAAGGAGCCCTGGTAATGAAAGATAACTATTTTCTCAGGGCTGTTCAATATGCATCTTCTAATCAGGATTATTAAGCTCCCCGAATCTAGTTTTTTAGATAGGGGAAATCTATCTTGTGCACGCAGACACTGGGAAAAGTCTGAGGTTTAGTTACAAATGAATGCAATGATCATTCGCTTTTAATTAAAACGTGCTGGAGATAGGACCACAGCCAGACAATATTTTTGTTTCAAAAGGGAAACAAAGGAAGAGGAAGACCCCCCAGCTCCCTGGCCGCCGCCATGGAACTGCCCACGAACATGCCTGGATGTTTCTGTGCCTGGAATAATAAAAGTTTTCGTTAATCCTGAACACAGTGAAATCTTGAAAAAGCTCCTCTCTTGCAGTCGCGGGTGACTCACGAGATCCTGCAGGGAGTCAGAGGCCGACTGGCGAGGGGAGACGAAGTGTGCATGTACGTGTGTGTGTATATATAATGTAACAGCGCTCAGAGATTTACAGAGGGAACGAGCGTGAGGACCACTTCAAACAGCACAGGGCAGATTCATTAAAACTGCTGGCTGCATTCCAGCGGTTAAAATTGAGGCAGCATATTTATTGCGTTTTGCTCAAATAAATCTGGAAATGTGTGAATCATATCCCAGAGAAAGAAAAAAGGGGGTGGCAGCAAGGAAAGAGAGAGGGGGGGTATGGAGGATGTGGTTAAAACAACAATGTCCAAACACAAATCCCCCCCTTTAAATACCAGTTCTCAAAATCAAAATATGATCAACAACATGGCAGAACCATTGTCTGGTGGATATATTTATTCCTGGCATGCACAGACTTCTATATTATATCAGAAGGCATTGGTAAGCATAGCCACCATTTTGTATACTGGAGTTTATCCTACGGGTGCAAGTATCCTTTGACTCGCCACCCTAATCTACCCGCCGCCTCCTTGTTAATATTCCTTTCGTTTGGCTGTTTCTGCTTTACGGCTCGCTCCATTCCTCTTCTGTCTGTAGCGCTAGCACCTCTTTCCCAATAGGAGCTGCGTTCAGCTGGGATTCAATTATAGCCTGTGTTGCAAAAGCAGATTGCTTTCTCAAAGACAGTGTGGGTTTCACGGGGGGAGACGGGAGAAGAACGGATTACTCCCACCCCCCTTCCGTTTGCTGAAAGTCTTATTTTAATTCTTCTGGTAGGAGAAGGCAGAGACGTGTGGCTGGTGGCTTGAACTGGTAACGTGGCAGAGGGTTCACAATCCCATTTGCCTCCATGCTAGCCAACAAACACTCAGCACCATGTCAGAAGAAGAAGAAGAGTTTGGCTTTGATATCCCGCTTTATCACTACCCTAAGGAGTCTCAAAGCGGCTAACATTCTCCTTTCCCTTCCTCCCCCACAACAAACACTCTGTGAGGTGAGTGGGGCTGAGAGACTTCAGAGAAGTGTGACTAGCCCAAGGTCACCCAGCAGCTGCATGTGGAGAAGCGGGGAATCAAACCCAGTTCACCAGATTACGAGTCCACCGCTCTGAACCACTACACCACACTGGTCAGGCGATGACTAGGAAGAAATCATAGGCCCCCCTGCCAGCTTTCAGGATACATCGCACAGTCTTGTGGAGTGGTAGCTCTGAATGGCAATGCCTAGGTTAAGCATTAAGGGTTAAAATACAAAGACCCCACCCCACAAAAAAACCTTACCAGAACCTGTCTTCCCCATATGTGCCACAGATGCTCAGTCACAGAGTTGCTGCAATACATCCTACAAATTTTAATCAAGCATGCAAGCTAGGAAGTGGAAAAATAAAAGAAATCACACCACAAGGCAACTGGCAGAAGCCGAAATCTTGCCGCCAAATTGAACTTAAGTCGTTGGATTACAATTCCCATTATCCTTGGTCATTGGGCATGCTGACTGCAGATGACTGAGGTTATGGTCGAACAACATCCAGGGACCAAAATTTGGAAAGGGCTGCCCTACCGTCCTTTAAATCTGATTCTCGGCCCAGTTTTGACACCAATGCAGCCTGGTGGACAATTGATGTTGGGAAGTACACTAGGGAGAACACCCCTGTAGCTGTACCCCTGTAGCTGTACCCCTGTAGCTTTGGCAGACCTCTCAATGTGAGCAACGGTGGTGAGTATGTCATGACCAGTGAGTATGTCATGACCAGTGAGTATGTCATGGTGAGTATGTCCCCAGAAAACTAAGGGACCGACTGGGTTCTCAGAAATGGGAGACCAGGAGGGATTGCGCCAGTTGCTCAAGCTATTGTCCAATACCAGAGACTGATCAGGACCTCAACAAAATGACCAGCTACATCAAAAAGGGAAAGTCCAAGAGTAATCAGAAGAATTGTTTGGATCCATCACAGATCCAACTCAAAAATATGCCTTCGCTCAAGTTTAAGCATCTTGGAAAACCTGACAATGTACAGATCTGTCAATTAGAAAGGAAACCACATTAAAGATCCCCCAGTCTGAGACTACCATCCAAAGTGTGATCTTATAGAGACCACATATTGTTTGAGGCAGACCCATGGTTGCCATAAAATTCAGACCTGTATCCAACACCATATTGCATGAAACCAACTCAGAAATCTCAGGCATGGAGAGTGTTGGGCATCCAAGCTGGGAGTACACTAACAGGAACCCAATCCTCTACCAAGAACAAGAAACAGAAGGACTACTAAATGGGACACCAGGAGAGGGAGACTAAATCATGCCTCACATGACCACACATGACTCTGGTCTGTTCCTGTATGGAGAAACCTGGCCAATAAGAATGGACAGAAGTAACTTTCCTCACTTTGTCCTATCAGGTTTCTGCAATGCACATCAGATTGGTGATCAAAATGGGGCGTTCAGAGGGGAGAGTGGGATGGAGCTGGCCAGAGATCAGGCCTGATCATCCTTCCCTCCCCATCACCACCGTGAGTGGCTGGACTGCTGCTGTGGCTCTGCTGCAACACCAGGATATGTGGGTTAGGCCAGCAGCCTAGCTCATTATGCTCTTGCATGCAATTAAGCTAAGCAGTTCCTGCCAATTTCAGTGCTCAGTCTGTATGAAGCCTTTGGAAGATGCCGGCACCTTTTAAGGCAAGGTAGGAATTTAGGCAAAGCAAAAGCAAAGCAAAACAGAAAAACACAGCAGCTAAATTTAGTGTCCGCTTCTCCCTCCCCACCAACACCTTTCCCCAGCAACTTGCATGGCACATTTCCTGCCATTTGTGAATTAAAAGTGGCACATTAACAGACCTCTAAGGGAGGAAAGAAAAGGACACATGATTTATAACTGCAGTGCCAACTGACCCTCGACTGCCGTGGAGCTACGTGGCCTCCAGTTTGAAAACAATCACCTATTGATTTCCAGCTCTCCAGTTTTAAACAAGTCTTCTCAGAACAAGTTCTCTCAATGACAATTCCGCCTGCTTCACGAATAATTGGCATCCGGTTGAGGTGTGCTCAAAAGAAGGCTGACTTCAATGCCAAACGTGTAGTTGTTTCAATAAATGGTGTTTTTGGGGTGTGGGGTATGGTTTATTTCTGGGCAGGGGCTATTCAGCCGCACAAACGGACTGTTGTCACAACTGCTCTCTGAATATGCTACACAGATTGCAGGGGGGAGGTGCGGAGAACAGCATATAAATTAGCAGGATGAGTGCCATTTAATGACCTGCTCTTATGGAGTCATACTCAACATTGTTTTTAATGAATCCTGTGCTGAAAATCCCTTCTTCATTTGGAGGAGCAAAAAGTGAAAGACTGGTATGCCCAAACATGTCTCTTGGTAATCCCACTGGCCCCTTTGGGAACCACAGTTCTACAGCTACAGGGTTGCCTTCCAGATGTTCTACCACTGGTATGATTTAATAATAACAGTAACAACAATAATTTATTTATACCCCGCCCATCTGGCTGGGTTTCCCTAGCCACTCTGGGCGGCTCCCAACTGAATATTAATAATAATAACAAAGCAAGAAAACATCAAACATTAAAAATGTCCCCAAACAGGGCTGCCTTCAGATGTCTTCTAAAAGTCAAATAGTTGTTTATTTCCTTGACATCTGATGGGAGGGTGTTCCACAGGGCAGGCGCCACTACAGAGAAGGCCCTCTGCCTGCTTCCCTATAACCTCACTTATTGCAGGGAGGGAACCGCCAGAAGGCCCTCGGAGCTGGACCTAAGTATACGGGCTAAATGATGGTGGTAGAGACTTCCTTATTCCAGGTTGCTCCTGGGGAAAGAGAATTTGAGCCTATAGCACCAATCCTGGTCTGACTGCACTGACTGCCAATGAGTTTCCGGGCCCAATTCAAAGTGATGCTTTTGACCTATAAAGCCTTCAACAGCTCAGGACTGTGATACCTCCAGCACTGCCTCTCTCCATATGAACCAACCAAGACCCTGGGATCACTGTCTGAGGCAACGGGCCTTTTCTGCGGTGGTTCCCCACTTCTGGAACGCATTCACCTGGTGCCTTCATTACATATCTTTAGGCACCAGGCGAATGTGTTGAACCGAAGGTGAACCATTCCGAAAGCTTTGCTAATGCCATCTTGGTAGTCAGGATAACCTCACAATTAACTGGTAGCTGTTGTAACAACGGGCTCATGTGTGTTTATATCCACTCGCTGATAAAGGCTAATTATTTTGCTTTGATGTTATCCCTATCTGTGGGCTTGGGGTGCTGGGCTCTCAGCCTAGAATGGGGAAATAGCTGTAAGGCTTGGCTTTTCGCCACCTATGGCCTCATCTGGGCAGGTGAAGTGATGGGAAAGCCTGGTCAAAGAGACCTAAGCTGCTTTGTGTATAATGAATGTATGGGCGTGTGTGTTTTTTGGCATGGACGAGTCATCTCCTTGCTGTGATATCCATCCCATATCTGGAGAGGCTGGGAGACCTGGCAGGCTGCTTTGCTGGAAGTCGACACCTTTCTTTAATAAAGCGCTCAAACTGATCACTTTGATGTTTTTGAAATTCCTGCATTCGACTGCTCCCACAAGCCCTCGTTTGGGCCTGCGGTTCAGAATCATAGAACCTGGCTGGGAGGGACAACAAGGGTCATCTAGTCCAAACCCCTACAATGCAGAAATCTCAGCTGAAGCATCCATGACAGATGGCCATCCAACCTCTGCTTAAAAACCTCCAAGGAAGGAGAGCCCAACACCTCTTGTGGGGGTCTGTTCCACAGCCCTTACCGCCAGAAAGTTTTTCTGAATGTCTTTCTTGTAACTTGAAGCCATTGGTTCAAGTCCTACCCTCCAGAGCAGGAGAAAACAAGCATGTTCCCTCTTTCATGTGAACAGGAAAAACATTTCTCTTCTCCTGGGCTTTTTGCTGATTAAAGAAACTATGGCCTTTTAAACTGGGTGGCCACTGTTTTGCTTGTTATTATGCTATGTATATTTGTGTTTTTATACTGTAAACTATCTTGGGTTCCTCGGATGAAGGTGGGCATATAGATTAAATAAATACAGTGGTACCTTGGGTTACAGACATTTCAGGTTACAGACGCCGCTAACCCAGAAATAGTACCTCGGGTTAAGAACTTTGATTCAGGATGAAAACAGAAATTGTGCTCCGGCGGCGCAGCGGGAGGCCCCATTAGCTAAAGTGGTGCTTCAGGTTAAGAACAGTTTCAGGTTAGGAATGGACCTCCGGAACAAATTAAGTTCTTAACCTGAGGTACCACTGTAGATAAGATGCTGAGTCACACCATCGGTATGTTCGGTGATGGTCCAGGCTGTCGGGGGCTGATGGCAGTTGCTGCCCAAAACCTCTGGAGGGCACTGTGTTGGCAAAGGCTGCTGTACCCTGAATGGCAGAAGCTCTTTAGGGTTTGAGAAGGGTCTCTGCCCCTGCCACACCCAGAGATGCTGGGAGTTAGCCATGTTCCTTTGCAAACAACATGCTCTACCCCCGAGCTGTAGACTTTCCCCGACAAGCAACTGCGATGCTGGCGGAAAATTGCAAATTCTGTATTTTAAAAACCAGACTAGATGTGTATTCCCATAGCTCCAGATAAAGGGGTGAGGGAAAGCCTTTCTCGAATGTTCTAGCCCAGGGGTCAGCAAACGTTTTCAGCAGGGGGCCAGTCCACTGTTCCTCAGACCTTGTGGGGGGCCAGACTATATCTATCTATATATATTTTTTTTGGGGGGGGGAATGAATGAATTCCTATGCCCCAAAATTAACCCAGAGATGCATTTTAAATAAAAGGACACGTTCTGCTCATGTAAAAACACCAGGCAGGCCCCACAAATAACCCAGAGATGCACTTTAAATAAAAGGACACATTCTACTCATGTAAAAACAAGCTGATTCCCGGACCGTCCGTGGGCTGGATTTAGAAGGCGATTGGGCCGGATCTGGCCCCCGGGCCTTAGTTTGCCTACCCACGTTCTAGCCAATCCTTGTTCATGTTTGGCAAGCCCCTGCGCTCTCACAGGGAGGTGCAAAGAGCTCCCTGCAAGCTTTGCTCCAGTATCAGGTTGTTAGGCTGATGGGGAGGCGAGCTGAGTCAGACCCGGTGCGATAAAAGGCCTCGTGACGTGTGTCACTCAGAGTGACCCTCGCAAGAATGACTAACCTCCCGTTCACCTGTGTTGGCATGGAGACCTGGCTGTCATTATCTGCTGCCGCTGGAAAACGAGCTCGATTCCTGGCAAAGTTTTTAAACAAGAAAGAAAGAAGGAAATAGGAAAAAAAACCAACTCATTTGTGCCAAAAGCTGCCCCCTGACACACACTTCTTTAAGGCAAGCAAACATGCTGTAAGAGGAACGTACGTATGTGCGGGGAATCACACCTCCTGAGTTATTTTTCTTTCTTCCCCCCCCCCCCCCGAAGCATGTTTGATGAAAGAGTTCTTTAAAAAAGAAAGATATTGACAGCTCACTATCACGACTTCCTGGCAGCCACATTCGCACAATCATAATGTGCGATATTTGAGGCCAGACGGGCTCTTCTCTTAGGGCAACCTGTGTGTGGGTAGGCTTGCTTCTGAAACATTATTATATTTTAAGTCCATGGCATGGCACACCTCAACCGTAGCAGCAATTCCAATCCAGACAAACCCTGATGAGGCCTTGAGAAACGGTGAAAGGAAGGACAACAGAGACATTCAAATGAATCCCTTTCATTCCACCTGTGTGTTCACTGCAAGGTCTGAAAAGCAGTTTGCTAAGCTCAAGGGGTGTCCGAAAAAAGCATGCAAGTGCACTCTCCCCATGATCAGGAACACCCAGGATGGAACTCAACCAACTTTCACTCATTACAGACCCTCCAGGTTTCCCTATTTTCCAGGGACAGTCCCAGATTTACAAGAGCCATCCCAGTTTATGATTTGATCCTGGAATGCCCCATTTTCCCTTTTGTTGTTTAGTCATTTAGTCATGTCCGATTCTTCGTGACCCCATGGACCAGAGCACGCCAGGCACTCCTGTCTTCCACTGCCTCCCGCAGTTTGGTCAAACTCATGCTGGTAGCTTTGAGAAGAAGAAGAGGAGTTTGGATTTGATATCCCGCTTTATCACTACCCTTAGGAGTCTCAAAGCGGCTAACAATCTCCTTTCCCTTCCTCCCCCACAACAAACACTCTGTGAGGTGAGTGAGGCTGAGAGACTTCAGAGAAATGTGACTAGCACAAGGTGCATGTGGAGGAGTGGAGACGTGAACCCGGTTCACCAGATTACGAGTCTACCACTCTGAACCACTACACCACGCTGGCTCCCACCACACTGTCCAACCATCTCATCCACTGTCGTCCCCTTCTCCTTGCACCCTCCATCTTTCCCAACATCAGGGTCTTTTCCAGGGAGTCTTCTCTTCTCATGAGGTGGCCAAAGTATTGGAGCCTCAGCTTCACGATCTGTCCTTCCAGTGAGCACCCAGGGCTGATTTCCTTCAGAATGGATACGTTTCATCTCCTTGCAGTCCATGGGACTCTCAAGAGTCTCCTCCAGCACCAGAATTCAAAAGGATCAATTCTTCGGTGATCAGCCTTCTTGATGGTCCAGCTCTCACTTCCATACATCACTACTGGGAAAACCATAGTTTAACTATATGGACCTTTGTTGGCAAGGTGATGTCTCTGCTTTCCCTTAAAGGTAAAGGTAAAGGGACCCCTGACCGTTAGGTCCAGTCGTGGCCGACTCTGGGGTTGCGGCGCTCATCTCGCTTTATTGGCTGAGGGAGCTGGCGTACAGCTTCCGGGTCATGTGGCCAGCATGACTAAGCCGCTTCTGGCAAACAAGAGAAGCACACGGAAACGGTGTTTACCTTCCTGCTGGAGCGGTACCTATTTATCTACTTGCACCTTGACATGCTTTTGAACTGCTAGGTTGGCAGGAGCAGGGACCAAGCAATGGGAGCTCACCCCGTCGCAGGGATTCAAACCGCCAACCTTCTGATTGGCAAGTCCAAGGCTCTGTGGTTTAACCCACAGCGCCACCCGTGTCCCCTTCTTTCCCTTATGACTTCACTATTTTTATCGGGCAACTGTCGGAGCTGCAGACGAAAGCTTGATTCAGATGGAGGGAGCTGGGCGTGAAGGAAACTGCCTTTCTACAGCATTAGCACACAGGCAGAGTTTTGCACCTAATTGCTCTCTACCTAACGTCATTATGCCCTGAAACCCAAAACAATGATCACAATAAAAAGCGAATTGGGAGTCGTTGTCGTCCTCTGCCCAATTTCACCAAGTGATGTGATTTTCCTCAATGCTCCACATGTGGAAGGAGGAAGAACATTGGTGCCTGCGAATAGAGAGGTGGGGAGCCAAGCCACCCACGCATTCTAGCAACCAGCCCGTAAAATCTGGCAGTAGCACTGGAAACATTTATGCTTTACACACATAATGAGGGAAATGGAAGGAGGGGAAGGGGAAAAGAAAAAACCCCATCCAGGAATGAAATTATGGCTGAAATTTCTTATTGTCATTAATACCTGGTTCTTAAATTAAATCCCCCTCCTGTTTCTCCTCCAGCCCCCCCAAGGAATTAAAAAAAAGGGGCTAGGCGGAGACAAAAAGAAAATTCCACCAGATTTGGCTCGGGGTTCTTTTTGCAAACGGCTCTGCCCGCATGCAAAAGGAATAATTCCTTGCTCTTGCAAATGTTTCCAACTAGGAAATAATTGGAATCAGAAGCCTGTCCTTTTCCACCCAAAAGGGAAGGCAGAGCATGTTGAGATTCTCAACAAATCCTGACAGGTCCTAGTCTTTTGCTAACAGGAGGAAACAAAAGACCCAAAATCACCCTAGAGCTCCCTTCTCCCCCGGACTGCCTCACCCATGGAAATAATTTTAACTACCACACACATGCTTTTTTTGCCTGATCCAATTAGGAAGAGGCCGAGAGCAGGATCCCCCAAAGGGAGGACTATTCTTTCCAAAACAGGAGTTTGTCATGTACGCGCCATCTTCCAAACAAAATCAAGGTCTGAGACTCCGGCTCGAACAATGGATGCCTGGATACAAGCATACCATGCTGGGCATTTCCCCAGTGCTATCCAGCAGATCTCATTCTTTCCAGGGGAGCAGCCCTTTTTCTTCAGCTAGGCTAACTACATGTGATTTAGACAGGTTGCAACAGTACCACTTCTGATTGAGGCGTTGGTTCCAGGGCGCTAGGGGAGAGCTTGGCAGAGTGCCCAGCCTCCTCCCAGCTGGGCGGTTTGATGGGTGCCTCCTAATAATAATAATAATTATTATTATTATTATTATTATTATTATTTATTATTTATACCCCACCCATCTGGCTGGGTTTCCCCAGCCACTCTGGGCGGCTTCCAACAAAGTATTAAAATACAATAGTCTGTTAAACATTAAAAGCTTCCCTAAACAGTGCTGCCTTCAGGTGTCTTCTAAAAGTCTGGTAGTTGTTCTTCTCTTTGACATTTGGTGGGAGGGTGTTCCACAGGGCGGGTGCCACTACTGAGAAGGCCCTCTGCCTGGTTCCCTGTAACTTGGCTTCTCGCAGTGAGGGAACCGCCAAAAGGCCCTTGGCGCTGGACCTCAGTGTCCGGGCAGAACGATGGTGGTGGAGATGCTCCTTCAGGTATACTGGACCAAGGCTTTTTAGGGCTTTAAAGGTCAGCACCAACACTTTATTCAGGAAGCTGCTGTACCTATTTATCTACTTGCACTTTGTGCTTTCAAACTGCTAGGTTGGCAGGAGCAGAGACCGAGCAACGGGAGCTCACCCCGTCACGTGGATTCGAACCGACAACCTTCTGATCAGCAAGTCTTAGGCTCTGTGGTTTAACCCACAGCACCACCCGCGTCCCAAGCCCTACATTAGGCAAAAAAAGATTGCTGCATTGCAGGGGGCTGGCTGGACTACAGGTAGATGACCATCGGGGTCCCTTCCAACTCTACAATCCTATGAATGCAGGCCAGCAAATTTTGGGGAAACAGAATGAAGTGCTTGTTGGAACATGGCATCTGGGTCCGGAAGAGGCTAGGGCTGTTGGCAGCCATCCTAGTTTGGACTGAGCACAAAACCATGGGGCCGGTGGTCAATTTCTGCTAGGGGCTGGATCCTGAAAGTACTGCCTTGTTGCCCATGCAAGGGCAGGAACTTCGGCCTTATTGGGGCTTCTGCAAAGGAGCCATCAAAGTCTGAAGATGAAAACATGACAGCCTCAGGCCAGGACACATGCACCAACCATCTGGTGGATCGGCTTCTGTGACTGGTCCAGCATTTCCTTCTGCTTCTTCTTCAAAAATGTCACCGTCATCCCCTGAAGATGAGGAATCTGACTCAGGGGTCATGGCACTACCCCATCGGCCACCAACAGTCCTACCACAGATGTAGTGCTGGGATTTAAGTGTGGCGCACGATGGTGGCATGAAGGATTCTGACGGCAATTTTATTTGATTCGTTAATATATTCTTTGGGAAACATTGCCATCACTGCACAAGTAAGTTCAGATTTTCATGCTATTTTATTTCCCCCCCAAACCCCACGGCAATGATTTTTATCCCATTTGCTGCAGCCGAGTTTCGAAGTACAAGCCATATCTTTAATGATAATTAGACACCACATTACTTAGTCTTCCTGTCCCCGTGTAAATAACAATTAGCAATAATTTAGCAGTTGTATGCTCCAGCATCTTCTCTAAACCATGCCATTGTATCCCACTCCAGATTCCTTTGCATTAATTAGGATCATAAGCCAATCAGAGCTAATTAGGAAGAAAATAAGTATAATAATAAATGAAACAAAGCTAGTGATTTGTATCTGTTTGGTAGCTCTCTCTCCCTCTGCAGTTCAGCAAATAGCCGTAATGCAGAGGAACTTCTTCTAATTGAATCTAATTATGAGGTTTCCCTTGCTACTTTGAGCCTCCTGTTCAAATCCCACGAAGCTCATTAAATACCCAACAAAGCTGGAATCTTCAGCACGTACTGCAACTTGCTTCGTCTTAATTGGTACCTTGTTGTAAAGGTAGTAAGGCGTACCACAGCAAAAAGCACTGCTGCTGGGATGTTCTCCATAGAGGTGAAGCAAAACCCGAGTCAGACGAACTGGTGGTATTTTGAATAGAAAAGAATTCCCAAGAAATGGGACGAGGCTCACCACCAAAATGGCAACTGAAATTAAATCCAAGGCAAGCTGGGCATATGAGCCATTTTGGAGACTAATGGAATGTCACACACCTTTGGTACATCTCTGGGCTGTCAGCGGATTTCACTAAAGGCGAAATTCATAGGGCATTTGAGGGTTCTTACAAGAAGGAAAAAAGGGACATGGGTGGCGCTGTGGGTTGAACCACAGAGCCTAGGACTTGCCGATCAGAAGGTCAGCGGTTCGAATCCCTGCGACGGGGTGAGCTCCCGTTGCTCGGTCCCAGCTCCTGCCAACCTAGCAGTTCGAAAGCACATCAAAGTGCAAGTAGATAAATAGGTACCGCTCTGGTGGGAAGGTAAACGGTGTTTCCGTGCGATGCTCTGGTTCGCAAGAAGTGGCTTAGTAATGCTGGCCACATGACCCGGAAGCTGTATGCCAGCTCCCTTGGCCAATAAAGCGAGATGAGCGCCACAACCCCAGATTCGGCCACGACTGGACCTAATGATCAGGGGTCCCTTTACCTTTACTTACAAGAAGGAAAACTCAACCCTGCCTCTGAAGTTCAGACCCACCAACCCATCTTACCAGTTCTTAAGGCCTCTTGTTTCAGGGGCAAAGGGAACGCTTGTTTCCTATTTCTCCCCACCCAAATAATCAAGCCATACTGAAATTCCCATATACCTCTTCTCATTATTTTGTTAAGAATCTAGACTGCTCTGTTCTTTCCATTTTGCCCTCCCCTACTTGGAGAAATTCCTGCAGGAACACTTGCAAATGGCCTCAGTAAATCATGGCTTGCTTAGCTAAAGTGTGGTTCATCTGAAATTGCCAGCCCAGCCCAAATTGCCAGCCCAGAGTTTGTTTTCTGCCAGCAAACCACAATGCAGAGCCATGGTTTGTTGTAGGCTTATGAACCATGGCTTGTTTGAACCATGGTTAGCTGTTACATCTGAACTCAGCAGCCTCGCTTAACCATGGTTTCTTAGGCTACCCCATCCCAGGCGTTCCCCAAGCTACAAAGGACTGAGCAGCTGGGAAACGGACCAGGCTTAGTTTTCATTGTGAGATGACTTATGAGTCATTGAAAAAACTGTGGTTAAAATAAACCCCTGCTTAGAATTCTTTGTGACCACAGCTAGTAGTCTCGGCTGTTCCTGGAGTTAAGAGCTGGGATGGAAAGAATTGTGGCTACCATTTCAGGATTTCTTGCAAGTGTCTCTGGATGAGTACTTGATCTTCAATGATCTTTACTGTGCTACTTGAGGGAGGGGCAACAGCAGCACTCATTACAACAAGGGCCAATTGCTGCTTTAAAGAACATTTCTCAATGGTCTTTTGATTCTTAAATGTGCCCTCTCCAGCCCATGAGCTACTGCCTGATTGCAAACCACGGACCTCCCTGCTAAGATTTTTGCGTTCCCAAATCTAATTCTGTTGCCGAGTCTCTGTGCGGCTTGGGTAATAGTTTAAATCTGTGTTTTCAATTTCCCCGACTGCATAAAATGAATATGACAATATTCTATCTTGTTAATCTCTTGGCACTTATCTCTGGATTAGAGTTACTCACCTGCCTCGCAGCAGCGTCCTGAGGATTCATTAACTTAATGTTCATACAACTCTTTGAATATGTAAAGGACCACTGAAGTGGAAGCGTTATAATCATCTCACTGTTTAGACACATAAGCTTTGATCCTCGTGAAGAGGGTGCAGGCTGATCGCAGGGAGCCAAACAGGTGCTGGCTGACTTAAAACCCTCCGCTCGCTATTTGCAGAGACCAAAAATATAGAGCGAATGTAGGAACGACTCCAGCTGGCAGATGGCAACAGGTTTCAAGGACTGTGAAGCATGGGAGCAAGTTTCCTGCTCCACTATTCAGTGGCATCACTTTGCACTGAATGCTAGTACCTGTCCCTCAGAAGCTTTGACCTCTGCATCCTTTGAGCAAAACTACAAAATACAAAAGTTCCTCACCAATGGAAGCCCCCCATAAGGCACTGTTTCCCTAACTTCTGACACCCAAGTTGCACTTTTGGTCCTGATTTCAAACTGGAGAAACCCTTTGCATGTAATCTTGGGCAAAGAAGGCACTAAAGAGAAGAGAGCCAGGAAAAACAACAACAGTATTTAAGAAGGAGACCATCACAATGCCATTGCTCAGAAGCTCATCGGAAGTCCAACTGATGCAAATGGTCCTCTTTGCCCCTGGACAATGAGAAGACCAGCCATTCTGGGAGGGTATATTTCTCCAGAGCAATGCCTTGTGTCAGAGGTGGCCAAAAGAATGTCATTGGTATTGCATTGCCTTATTTTTTTATGTACGCCTGCTGGGAAATCCTTCTCGGGATTGAAAGGCAAGGTAGAAAAACCTACACCGTACTCTAACACCCTCAAAAGGTTTCTGTTTCAGCATGAGTCATTGTTTTTGGCAAGCCCACCCTGAGGCCAGACAAATCCTTTTGCCTCTCTGCAGACTGAAGTGATTCGATCACACCAGATCCTGAAGCGTGGCTGAGACAATTTCCCCCTGAAGGCTCATTGGAAGGAGGCGAGGCCAGTGTAGTGCATCACACAGAGACACAACAGGCAACTGCCATCAATATATTTCTTGTGGTGTGCTGCTAGTGCGTCTCCTAACAGGCACAGCTCGTCATAAGTGATATTTGAAAAATGAAATGCACAAAATGAGGCATGCTTACTGTTTGGAAAACTTGATTTTGCAGAGGGAGGTGGCTATGGAAATAAGAAATTATCACACAACTGGAGGAATGCTCCAGGCGATTCTACTTAATGCAGAAAACCTGGGGGGAGATTATCCCTAGCAAGAGAGCTGTCCAGGCCTTGTTTGGAGACTTCTAGTGAGAGAGAACCTATCTAGGGTCTTTGGTTCCACTGTCCAGTGTTCTAACCTTCAAGAGATTACTTTGGATGTTCAAGCAAAATATATCCTCATGTAGCTTAAGTTCATTACATCCAGTCGTGCTCTCTGGGGCAGTAGCGAACAAATGCGATAGGCCTTCCATATCATGTCAGTATATGTCAGCTGCATCCTTATTACATTTCTCGCTCCCTAGACACGTACTTCTTTTGGGTGACGTGATTTTGATGGTGGTGGTTGTGGGTTGCTGATTCTTCTTCTCGTACTCCTACGCAGTTCAGGGGCAAATGAAATAGTTTAAGATGACCTATGGGTCTTTTCCAGACATGCTTTCCACAGTTCTGTGAAAAGCCACATTCTGCACGCTTTTCAATTGCAGGGAAAACATTATTCTTGGCTGGCTATTTGTGTTTGAAAGATATCACTGAAATGACAGGCTTCTGATTTTCCCTCCTAACATTTTTTTTAAAAATGTTTTAACAGGAGAAGGGGATATTAGAAACTTGATGTCTATAAATGGCTCTGTCTGTGCTTCACAGAAAAAACCTGTGGATTTTCAGTCGGCAAGTTCAATTCTGCTTGAACAGATGACTGAGATTAGTTTGACACAGCTGAGGAAGGGCAGCTAGGCCCGTATGAACCACACACACAAAGACATCTCTGCACACACACAAACACACAATTAGGCGTGAGAATCCTCTCTGACTTTACTAGGAGAAGCACTCTGCCACAAATTTCCCTGGACATTCACACAGCTTCCAAACTTTTAATCATAAAAGTGATGTACCATTAAAGTGGATGTCGTTCGAAAAGCTGTAGGAGAAACACGTTGCGGGATTCCACCCTGCTTTTCTACTACAAAAGGCCTAAGTGGGGCTTGTATGGACAATAGTACTGGAAAGTGTTGGAATCATAGAATTGTGGACTTGGAAGGTACCACAAGAGTCATCCAGTCCAACCCACTGCAATGCAGGAATCTTTTGCTCAACGTGGGACTCGAACCCACAACCTTGAGTTTAAGAGTCTCATGCTCTACTGACTGAGCTACAATGGCTTGTATCCAATGCTACTCAGAATAGACCTGCTGGAATTGATAGACATGCCTAATGTAGCTCCATCCATTTCAATGGGTATACTCTGCGTAAAATGTCGTTGGCTACAACCCAGTTATTCCCACCCCACCTGCACAGTAGCACAATTGCGTCGGCACGAATCCTTACATTTTAAGAGGAAATCGCTATTTAAAAGAAAAGAAGCATTTCGGCAATGCTTCTCCATATTATCATTGTCGCATTATTTTACCATATTGCTCATGGCCTTGCAGAACGGGAGGCAAATAAACAGCAACAATTATAAAGTCCATTTGATAAGAAAGGTGATAGGCTCAAGTTCCTTTGCCAGTATCCTGACCCCTCTCAAATGTAAATGGAAGCACACTTTCTCTACTCACACCACAGCACAAATTTCGAAATATTTTATGACAGAATGTAAAGGGGCAAAGAAACAATTATCCCACATCAAGGCTATCTCACGTCCTTTGAGGCATCAGTTCAACTTTCTCCACAAGAGCTGTGCAGTGCTGTTGTGGAGATGCTGGGTAGGTCTACAGACAGCTTATAAGCATTACTATAGGCTGCATGTAGATCAGTGGGACATGTGTGGTGCTGTGGTCTAAACCACTGAGCCTCTTGGGCTTGCCGATCAGAAGGTCGGCTGTTCGAATCCCTGCAACGGGGTGAGCTCCCGTTCCTCTGTCCCAGCTCCTGCCAACCTAGCAGTTTGAAAGCACACCTGTGCAAGTAGATAAATAGGTACCACTGCGGCAGGAAGGTAAATGGCATTTCTGTGAGCTCTGGTTTCCGTCACGGTGTTCCATTGTGCCAGAAGCAGTTTAGTCATGCTGGCCACATGACCTGGAAAGCTTTCTGTGGACAACGCAGGCTCCCTTGGCCTGAAAGCGAGATGAGCTCCGCAACCCCAGTCTCCTTTGACTAGGCTTAACCGTCCAAGGGTCCTTTACCTCTACCTTACATGTAGATCAACCACTAACCAGAAGCATTTTTGACAGCCTTCAATACCTTCTGTGGGGTACGACACTTAAGTCCCTAACTCATCAAGGGTTTGAGACTGATTTAACTGGCCAGTGGAAGGTGTTTCCATGGTGTGGATGTTGTTTGCATGCTGACAGCCTATAGGAGCCACAGGTGAGAGCTGAGTGCAGGGTGGGGACCAAAAGTGGAAAAACAACCTCAGAAGGAGCCCACACCAACAGGGGTACTACCCATCCCCTAAGACCCCATACACCCCACCCCCAGACCACATGCCTGCGATTTCAAGGCAGAGTGGGCATCTTACGGAACAGGAAATATAGGAAGCTGCCTTATATTGTTGTCAGTTTGCATTTCTTAGTACAGAAAGTATTGATTTGATGTGTAGAGATCTTTCCCATTCTACTTAATTCCAGAGGGCTCTGGAAGCTTCTCTGTGTGAAAGAAGCAAGCAGAAGGTTCATGATGCTTGGGTTATTCCTTCAGAGAAGCTGACTAGAGATGGTTTATTTTGGTTCTGTTATCTCTTCTGTCAAGGTGATGCTGACAGAAGGAGCCTGGGTTTCACACTTTCTCTTTCTATCTCTCTTCTTTCTGGTGTGGTGTTCTGTACATAGTGTTAAGGTTTAGACTTAATACAAATTATTGCAAGTTTAAGTTAAGTCTGCTGCAACTGGATTTCTTATGGACAGGGCCAATCCTGAATATATTGGATTTGTGACCATTATGCTCATTTGCCTTCAGTAGCGGTAAAGCTCTGCTGGATGAAACACAGTTGGTCTACTTTTTGGGAATCCTGCAAAGTGTTTAAGTTGTTACTCTGCTAACTATAAATTGGAGTTCTCCTCTGGATCAATATTGAGTAGAATTCCGTGACAATTGTATCAACTGGTCCACTTAGATCTGTACTGTGTACACTGACTGGCAGTGCTTTGCCAGGGTTTCAGACGCTTCCAGCCCTTGCTGGATATGCTGGGCATTGAATCTGGGGCAGATGCTTTACTGCTGAGCTATGGGAGACTTGGTGACCACCAACCCACAAGGCTTCCATCTTGGGCTGTAATGTTTCAGATCGTACTCCTGCACCATCTTTTGAGAACGCGACCCCATTAATTGCATGAAAATAATGCCAGGCCCAAATGGCTGCAGAAGACACGGTTATCCTCCTGGCACAATGCCCAAATTACTGCTCCCACCCAAAGAAAGTTGAATGCAAAACCGTCTTTTGCTTATTGCACCTGTGCGGTTTTGTTTTATTGCTATTTGTTCCAAATTGAGACGGAAAAATGGCTGGCCACGAAGCTTAACAGTTTCCCTGTTGCAGCATGAAATGTGCAGTGTCAAATAATATCCTCCAAGCCGATTAGGCCTAATTCTGTAGTATGCTAAATATGGATTATCAAAGCAATTACTGCCAATTCTGTAGGGTGGCTGCAAGAGCAGCTGTAGCAGAGACTTGCTCGCGATTGAAGATTTCCATACAGAAAGAGAAAGGGAACTTTCGTCCCCATCTCTCTGTGCCAAGGAGGCTTTAGGGTTCAATACAGGCCTTGAAACCCGTTTGGTCTAGTTACCTTCATTGAGATTCCGAACACGGCAACATCAGCTACTTATCTCATTAATTTACTTAATGGGAGCGTGGGAAGAAATCTTGTTTCCATCTTGAAGATGGGGCTGTGACAAAAAATGTTTTAGACAAGGCCACCAAGTTGGGTTGCAATGTAGTCCCAGGGGGTATCAGATCCAAGGCCACCTGCCTGCTAATTGCTTGTCCCAGCAAATCTCCCCAAACAGCAACTAAGCTGTAAAACAACCACATCTGCAGAAACCGATGTAGGGGGGAAAAAAGCTTCTTTGTCCTGTTCTGTTTTCAAAACAGAATTGGCCAAATCAGGAATTTCAACTCCAGACTTCATCTCCAATGTGCGGAATCTCAATTTTGAATTATTCTATGATTTATTTATTTTTTGCTATCTCTGCTGTTGTTTCTCAGTTCTACTTTCATGTCCGGTTTTGATGTGACGTTAACCGTATTTGTGCATGTGATACTGTATTGTTAATTGCTCTCTCTGCATTTCCACTGGGAGGAAGGGTGGGTTACCACTAAGGGGGAGTTCTGGAAGTATGAGAAAAGCCTTAAAATTTTGTCCATGTGCCCAGGTCTTTGCTGGTGGTTTGTTCCGTTATCTATTCAATTCCTGCCAGTTTTCATCTGGAAATATTTCATTGCATTATGTTTTATTAATGTAGCGTATTTTTAAAATTTTGTGCACCATCTCACACCATTTGCAAGAGGCACTATAAAAATACGGTTATGCCTCATGTTACGTTTGCTTCAGGTTGAGCGTTTTCCTGCAGCGACCCGGAAGTACCAGAAAGGGTTACTTCCAGGTTTCGCCGCTCGCGCATGCGCACTCAAAATGACATCATGTGCATGCGCAGAAGCAGTGAATCACGACTCGTGCATACGCGGGCTGCGTTCTGCTCATGTTGCGAACAGGCCTCCAGAACGGATCCCGTTTGCAACCAGAGGTACCACTGTAATTTAATCTCTTAATAAGTAAGAAACGCAAAATGCTGCTCTACTCAAGTCAGTGATCTGCTCAGATGTGCTCTGAACGTGATGCACTTCCCAAAGAGTCCAAGCCCCCCAGTGTCTATGAGAAGAAGAAGAAGAGGAAGAAGAGGAAGAAGAAGAAGAAGAAGAGGAGGAGGAGTTTGGATTTGATATCCTGTTTTATCACTACGCTGATATGTCTACGCTGCCTTAGTCATGTCCATAGAACAGAAGATGCCAGGATCCTCAAAGAATGTGCTCTAGTCCCATTGGCAGACCAACTCTGTGCTACAAAGATGTCTGCAAGGGTTTCATGAAGGCTGACAACCTGCTACGTGGGAATCCCTCGTAGACAACCGCAATGCCTTAAGACAGACATGCAGGTTGTGTATCCATAGCAGTGACCGGAGGAGGAAAGGACCACAAGGAGACAAAATGCCATGGTGCATCTGCAGCAGAACAGCCAGAAGCCCTCATTTGCCCTGCTGAAACAAAACATGTCTCTCCTTTATCGGGTTTCTACGGCCACAGCAGGCACTGCAATCTTCTGACTGTTTGGCTTCTCCCCAGAAAAATCTTGAGAACTGTAGCTCTGTAAGGGGAGTCCTAAGAACTCTCAACAAACTACAGTTTCCAGGTAGCATAATGCTTTAAATGTATTGTGTGGATGGGGACCTCGGGAAAGGAAAAGCCACTCTGGCTATGAATCTGGGCGTTCATATTTTGGGAAGACAGCAACCAGAAAAGAACATTCAGAAGCCAGGCGCTTTGCAAATCCTGAAGCATCATCATTTGTCTAACAATTTACACACACACACACACACACACACACACACACACACACACTGTTTGTTTTAAACAGCAGGCCCTAGGAAGCCTATAACAAAAAGAGCAAAGTGGCCCAATTAAATTATCTTCTGTTTGTGGCATTTAAGATAATGAAATTAGGCTAGTGGCCTGAAGAATACAATATATGGGACAATCTTTCACTGGCAGATAAGAGCCGGATTAGATGATTTAATAATTCCTGTCATTCCTATTCACATTTGAACAAATTGCCTGCCAAGAATAGATTCCTCCTTAAAATCAAATCTGGGTTTTGTGTTATTAGATCCAGAAAGGGTAACTTCATTCGGTGTTTCATATGACTTAAAAGCTGGTGAGCCTGCTTTACAAGCAAGGGAAATGTTGTTCTGGCGGTGACCCCATGAAAGCTTTCGTGCTTGAAGGTACAGTTATTGTCAGGAAGATGAATGATAAAACAATTTTATATTGTACGAAGCGCCGGCTTTTATTGACAAGAGCATCAGGTGCAGAGTTGCCTCCGATTCCCCTAAGATTTGAGTTAAGTTTAGTGAGCTTTGATGAATCAGGCCGAAATTCTAATGTGTGTATCCTATATCAACAAGTGCCACAACAAATGCTGGGCCAAGCCTAATGACACTATCGTTGACAAAACTGAAGGGCCGGAATTTGTTCGCCTAGAAGCAAGTTGGCTGATGTGTTTTATGCTGTGAGGTTCAAAACGCTCCCTTACCCAGCGAATTGAGCCTGACTCAAGCAGAGAGGGGTCTGATGGCGCCCATTGTCAATTTCATAGCAGGATCCAAACCAATCAGAATATCTCCCAATGATCCAGTAGAGCAGTCTTTCTCAACCTGTGGGTCCCCAGACGTTGTTGAACTACAACTCCCATCACCCCTAGTTAGCAAGGCCAGAGCTCAGGGATGATGGGAGTTGTAGTCCAACAACATCTGGGGACCCACACATTGAGAACCGCTGCTGTAGAGGGTGAAGAAGACACTCTTCACCATTAAGTCTCATGTGGTGCTAAAAAAACCAATGGTGTGAAGCAATCAAAGAAATAAACCTACTGACAAATCAATTGCTGAGGGCTTGTCTAGTTCAGGAATAGGCAAACTCAGACCTCCAGATGTTTTTGGACTACAACTCCCTTAATCCAGTGGTACCTCAGGTTAAGAACTTAATTTGTTCTAGAGGTCCGTTCTTAACCTGAAACTGTTCTTAACCTGAGGTACCACTTTAGCTAATGGGGCCCTACGATTTCTGTTCTCATCCTGAAGCAAAGTTCTTAACCCGAGGTTAACAGAGTCTGTAACCTGAAGCATCTGTAACCTGAAGCATCTGTAACCCGAGGTACCACTGTAAATAGAATTTAGCATGAACAACTTATTTCCATGGTACAGGCTTAACACCCAAACGGAGCTGAAAATAATCAGCAACCCACCTCCAAAGCACAACCTCCCAAACAGTCCTACCCAACCAACACTTGGCCATTTCTACGAGTCTATGATTTCCCAGAACTGATGTGATCATGTTTTTAATGCACTTACTTCTCCAACTGAACATACCTTCATTTTGCTACGTCTGATGTCTGGCTTCATAACCGTGAAAGGTGTACCCGAAGCAGGGAAGCTATTTCCAACCCGATGCCATTCCACTCCAGCTCCCATCAGCCCCACGCACCTTGGCCAACAGTCAAGGATGATGGGAGCTGGTGTCTAGAGGGACACAGGCTTCCCACCCCGACCTAGAGAGGCTTTTCCAAAAGTGGTCCTAGCCCACAACAAAGGGGTTGTGTGAACAAGGCCATTGTTAGGCTTCCTGCAGGTGAGCTAGAGCTGCGTACGCAATTTCACACCCATCCATTAGTCCCAAAGCGTCCCTACCTACAAAATCCATATCCACTACTGTCTGGAATCAATGCTTGCAGTCAGCTTGTATCTAAACAAATTGAATAAACTGAAGGATCTACGAAGATAGGCCCTGTTTATTTATCTCACAACAAGCATAGAGACTTCCGGTATTTTCACTGCTGACACTTTGGTCAATAAAATCTGCAGGTTGCACAGTATAAAGGTGTTTTATATTTCATCTCGCTGACAATAACGGCACCTTCAAGCAGGGAAGCTTTATGAGGTTATCGCCAAAATGCTGACTGCCTTGCTTGAGCGGAGACTGCGGCAGATATAGGGTAAGAAATTCCTGGACCTTTCCTCTTCTTGATTCTCAATTTTAGGACCCCTCCAGGCCAGGAAGCAATTCTCTTTGGGTTGTTGCTAAAGCTGACAGATAGATGAAAATCCTAGAAGCATCAGCACTTTTCAGAAATTTCATCCCATCCCGAAGAACATAGGGATCAAGCCAGAAACATACTGGATCAGGCCAAAGTCTCATTTAGTCTGGGCACCACAATTTAAGAAGGATATTGACAAGCTAGAATGTGAGCAGAGGAGGGTGACCAAGATGATCAAGGGTGTGGAAACCAAGCCTTATGAGGAATGGTTGAGGGAGTTGGATATGTTTTGCCTGGAGATATGAGCACAATTTCCGAGCACAATTCAAAGTGTTGGTGCTGCCCTTTAAAGCCCTAAACGGCCTCGGTCCTGTATACCTGAAGGAGTGTCTCCACCCCCATCGTTCAGCCTGGACACTGAGATCCAGCACCGAGGGCCTTCTGGCGGTTCTCTCATTGCGAGAAGTGAGGTTACAGGGAACCAGACAAAGGGCCTTCTCGGTAGTGGCGCCTGCCCTGTGGAATGCCCTCCCTTCAGATGTGATGGAAATAAGTAGCTATCCTATCTTTAAAAGACATCTGAACGCAGCCCTGTTCAGGGAAGTTTTTAATATTTAACACTCTATTGTTTTTAATACTTGATTGGGAGCCGCCCAGAGTGGCTGGGGAGACTCAGCCAGATGGGCGGGGTATAAATAATAAATTATTATTATTATTATATGAGAGCCACCTTCAAATAACTCAAGGCCTATCTGAAGCTTGTCTTCTCCTGCTCCAGAGGCTAGGACCCAAACCAATGGCTTCAAGTTACAAGAAAGGAGATTAGGACTAAACATCAGGAAGAACAACTCCCTGACAGCAAGAGCTGTTTAACAGTAGAATGGATTCCCTTGGAAGGTGTTGGACTGTCTTTTCTTGGAGGTTTTTAAGCAAACTTTGGATGGTCATCTGTCATGGATGCTTTAGTTGAGATTCCTGCATTGCAGGGGGTTGGTCTAGAGAACCCTCAGGGTCCCTGCCAACTAATCAATTTTATTATAATAATAATAATTAATAATAATAATAATAATAATAATAATAATAATAATAATAATAATAATAATAATTTATTTATACCCCGCCCATCTGGCTGGGTTTCCCCAGCCACTCTTATATTTCTATGGAAGGTGTACCAGGAACATGGAGAATTCTATCCCTGTCCATGATATTAAAATAGAAAGTTAACCTGAAACATAAAAACAAGCTACACATGAGGTCTTTAATTTGATTTTGGAAGCCAGGGCAAAGTTCACATTACTCTTAGTTTATTGTGTGTCTTTCAAATAAGGATGCAACTTACTGTAGGATCGTGTCACATTCTGTATTACTAGTTCATAGAGCTTCATTCATAGAATTGCGGACTTGGAAGGGACCCTGAGGATCATCTAGTCCAACCCCCTGCAATTCAGGAATATGCAGCTGTCCCATACGGGGATTGAACCTGCAACCTTGGTGTTATTAGTAGCATGCTCAAACCAACTGAGCTATCCAGGCAGGGATTAGTTATCTATTTGGATCTGACGGCCAGTTAGTTTAGTAAGAAATGTCTGAAGAAAACCTACTAAGAGCAGCTCCAGGTCTACATTGGTGATGTTCTAAATTTATCATAGAATCGCTGAATTATAGAGTTGAAAAGGACCTCAAGGGTCATCCTGAAATGCAGGAATTGTAAATAAAGCATCCATGACAGATGGCCATCCAACGTCTGCTTAAAAACCTCCGAGAATGGAAGTCCACCACCTCCCAAGGGAGTCCGTTCCACTGTCTAACAGTTCTTATATTCTGGTAACTTCTGCTATCTTCTGGTAGCAGTCTTAAGGAATCCACAGTTTAGCTATGCATTCCATGGAGATGTATTTGCCTTCATCCACCTTGAATGTGTTGCTTGCCACAGCATTAAGGGAAGCATTATCCATTAATAATGTCCATAATTCACATTTAACCCCCAACGATTTCAGGGAGACTAAAGCATGTTTAATTATATGATGGATTTAAGCCATTATTAACAACCATGCTTCAAGTATATTAGGGCTGCCTGGAAGTTAAAAAAAACACACATTTATCGTAGATATGGATGGGAGGAGAATCTTGCTGCTGGAATCTGAGCCAGAAACACAGGACAAAAGCATTTTCTGATCTGGACCAGATAGTACTGTTTTCCATCAACCTTGGGACCTGCTCCAGAAAAACAGGGAGGTATCCAGTACAGATCTCTTGTGTGTGTGTGTGATGCTGCTCTTTCCTTCTCTAGTATCAAGGTCCTGGATCCAGCAAGGAGCACCACTTGCACAAAGCGAGTAAATTGGAAAAGACACATCAGGGTTTGGCAAAGCAGATCCTACCCTCCACCCAAACTCAGCATAGTGAACCACCCACTACTGTAGTTCACTGTAGTTATATACATTGGGTTATGAGTTGTATTCAAGTAACTTTAACTCAGAGTCGACCCATTGGAAATAATGGGCTTAAGTTTGCCGTGGCCATTAATTACAATGTGTCTACTCTGAGTTAAATTTACTTGAATACAACTCATTGTATCCAAGTGCTCAGTCCTATTTAAATAAGAAACTGATTTTTGAAACCTATTTTACAAAAAGTAGTATATCTGCTTGGAATGGCAGCTGCCGCTGAAGCAGAACTGGCTGGGGGCAGTTTCAGGATTCTCTCTCTCTAGCCAACTCTGCTGATTTTCTTTGGAAAACACAGCAAGGTGGAGAACACAGGATGTTCTGGTATTGTAAACACACAACGCAAAACCCTTTCCAAGGTCCCTTTTCCATAGACCAACCTATCTTTCTCTTTTAACGTCTGGAGAAGTGAGACATTCCACACAAAGATTTGTAAACTTATTGAGTTTTCTCACCGAAACGACAAGAGCTCTCTTTAAAAAAGCAAAAACCAACCTAAGCTGTATTCTGCAACCAGTGCTTGCTTATATTTCTGAAACTTCAGCTGGTGCAGAACTCGGCGGCCATGTTGCTCACCGGGGGAAGATGGTTTGAGCATATAACGCCAATCTTTGCCTGACTGGACTGGCTGCCAAGTAGCTTCTGGGCCCAATTCAAAGTGCTGGTTTTGACCTATAAAGACTTAGACGGCTCAGGACCGCAAATACCTCAAGGATCACCTCTCCCCATATGAACCAACCCAGACTCTGCGATCATCATCTAAGGCTCTTCATGTGCCTTCTCAATGAGAGGCAACATGAGACTGGGCCTTTTCTGTGGTGGCTCCCCATTGGTGGAATGCTCTCCTCAAGAAGGCTTGCCTGGTGCCTTCCCTACATATCTTTGGGGGCCAAGCGAAAACAATTCTCTATAACCAAGCTTTGGCTGATTAAGATTCTATGGACTTTTAAATATGCTTGAGGGAGGAGGTGGTATTTGCTTGTTTTCATTCTGCTATTTTTTGTGTTCTCATTTTGTATTTTTATGTTGTGAACCACACCGTGATCTTCAGATGAAGGGCAGTATACAAATTTAATAAATACATTTAAAAAAAACCTGAACAGTATTCTATAAGGTAAAGGTAAAGGTACCCCTGACCATTAGATCTAGTCGCGGACGACTCTGGGGTTGCGCCGCTCATCTCGCTCTATAGGCCGAGGGAGCCGGCGTTTGTCCGCAGACAGCTTCCAGGTCATGTGGCCAGCATGACTGGGCCTCTTCTGGCGAACAAGAGCAGCACACGGAAACACCGTTTACCTTCCCGCCGGAGTGGTACCTATTTATCTACTTGCACTTTGACGTGCTTTTGAACTGCTAGGTGGGCAGGAGCAGGGACTGAGCAATGGGAGCTCACCCCATCGCGGGGATTCGAACTGCAAACCTTCAGATCAGCAAGCCCAAGAGGCTCTGTGGTTTAAACCACAGCGCCACCTGAGTTCCACTATATTCTATAACCGTTGCTAATTAGTCCATTAAAAGACATTCATTTGCAAATTTGTAGTTTGTGAGACCACAAATTGACTTGTTAGGAGTGGAAGGTCAGGAATGGGGTTAAGATCCAGACTTTGGGCCAGGTAGCTTACTTCTTCATTTGTCAAAGTTTGTATATATAAAACTATTTTCCTTGAACCATCAAATTCATACTTTCAGATTTGTGTCTGGGATTGTTTTGTTTTTTTAAAGTTCTTCAAGGACATCAAAGTAAATCAGCAGAAAGAAATGCACTTTCTGATTTTACCTGGTGACTTATTCCCACTAACAATTCACTTCAAGGGTTACAGCCTTGCTAAAAAGCGTGGACATGCCCATGAATTGTTGAATCCAGTATAATTCACAAAGATGAATACCAATATCCGTGGCCACTGTGTGGGCTCTGATGTTCAAGAATGCCCTCCCATCGGATGTCAAAGAAATAAACAACTATATAACTTTCAGAAGATGTCTGAAGGCAGCCCTGTTGAGGGAAGATTTAATATTTGATGAATTATTATATTTTAATATTTTGCTGGAAGCCACCCAGAGTGGCTGGGGAAACCCAGACAGATGGGTGGGGTATAAATAATAATATATTATTATTATTATTATTATTATTATTATTATTATTATTATTCCCAGCCCAGTCCCCCCCTCCCAGCAGTGAAAGCAGGCAGATGCCCATAGCTGTCAACATTTCCCTTTTTTTAAGGGAAATCCCCTTATTCCGAATAGGATTCCTCACAAGAAAAGGGAAAAGTTGACAGCTATGGGAGCAACAGACAGAGAGTATTTGGGGGGGGGGGGAGACACATTTTGCCCACATTCATCACTATGTTTAGACTGCTGAGAAAAGTTTGTGGGAGTTCTGGCAAAACCGTGTCATCTGATTTTATCACTGGTTCTCTCTACGCTGGCTTTGATTTCCCCTCCTCTCATTCATTCACAAACTTCATTCGCACAAATGTGTTAAACGGGGTTTTCCACAGTTCGTCTGCCCTGGGGTAGAAAGGGCCAATTAATATGAGGGCGGTAATAAATGCCAATTTTGCTACAGCAAAGATCCTTCAGGAAAGCTGTGGGTAGGGGAGCCTTGCTTGGAATCTCCTTGCCATCATTACTCTAGATGACATTAAGCATCTGGCTGCAAATCTATCTTCCAGCCTCCACTTCCTTTCCTTGCTCTCCACCAAGGAACCATGGCTGCCGCGAAGCTTCCCTTGGGCAAAACGGCTTTTAATTGGAACTGCTTAGACAAAAAGACCTTGCACCCACAAGGCTGATTTTACGAGTTCCACAACCGGCAACGCTTGTGCATCAATGCCATCTGCGGAATGTCGAAAGGGGTTGCCAGACAGGGACTTGGCACCAGGCTGCAACCCAGAAGGGGGAGACCTTAGCTCCGGCTGGCTCACGTGAGCAATCCATTACTTTCTTATTTAATAAGAAAATCCATTCAAGATATACGGGGAAGGCTGGTTAGCGAAGTGAGGATGGAAGCGATTAATAAGGCAGGGAGACAGCCAGCTCCGAAACACCCACACAGCCCCTGGAAACAAAGTAGAAACTTGTTATTTCGTGCCAGAGCGGTTGAGCTTAGCATGTTGGGGTTAGGTGTGGGAAACCCAGGTTGCAAAGAGAAGACCAGTGGATCATCTTGTATTGTCAACAGGTCTCCAGGAGACTCCTCATGCCTGCCACTCCACCTGACCTGCTAACCAAAATATAAGGAACTGCCTTACATTGATCCATCTGTCTCAGTTTTATTCGCTTCAGCTGATGGCAATTCTCCAAAATCTCTTTTCTACTGCTGCAGACCCAGTTCTGTTGCTCTAGGGATCAAACACAGAATTCCACACACACAAGGGATTTGGAACTCAGTGAATGCTAAGACCTGCTCCAGGCTTCACCAACCCAGTGCTCTCCAGATATTTTTGGGACTACAGCTCCCATGAGCCTCAGCCAGCATGGTTGCTGTGGACCAAAACATCTGATGGGCATCAGATGAAGCGGTAAATGAAGTGAGAATGACACACATATTTGATGACTGTGGAAATGATTTATAATACATCTCTACCACAGAGCCTAGGACTTGCCGATCAGTAGGTCGGCGGTTCGAATCCCCGCGACGGGGTGAGCTCCTGTTGCTCGGTCCCTGCTCCTGCCAACCTAGCAGTTCAAAAGCACCTCAAAGTGCAAGTAGATAAATAGGTACCACTCTGGCAGAAAGGTAAACGGCGTTCTCGTGCGCTGCTCTGGTTCGCCAGAAGTGGCTTAGTCATGCTGGCCACATGACCTGGAAGCTGTACGCTGGCTCCCTCAGCCAATAAAGTGAGATGAGCGCCGCAACCCCAGAGTCGGCCACGACTGGACCTAATGGTCAGGGGTCCCTTTACCTTTAGCTATTCTTATTTACTCTTAATCTCAGGGTTGTGGGTTTGACCCCACGCATTGCAGGGGGACGACTAGATGACCCTTTCAGCCCCTCCTAACTCTACAATTGTATTGTTCTGTAATCACATGCTCTTTCTTAAAAGCAGTGGTGTAGTGTGGGCTGTGTCACCCAGGAGTTCACAGCCACAGAGATAAGAAAAGAAGAGTCGTTCCGTTGTGTGGAGAGGCCCCTTCCTGGTTCGCGTGGGTAAGCCGTTTTCAATGAAGCCCAGCGACAGAAGTGTGCAGCTGTGCTGAGGCAGTGCCGGGTGTTGAAATTTTGCGCCCTTAATTATTTTGCACCCAGGGCAGCCGTCCCTGGGGCCCACCTGGATACACCACTGCTTAAAAGCACTTCACAAACCTGACAGCTTCTGGGAACCTATCAACACTTAAATCCTTATCTCCGAGTGAGAGAAAACTTAAGTACAACCAATTTCTTTGTTCCGTTTCATCCCTTGTTACCCTATATATCCAGGGCCGGCTCTACTATTAGGCAGAGTTGGTAGCAGCTCATTGTCCTAAGGTGTGTTGGAAGACACTACCCCACTGCTACTATTAAAGTAGGATTCAGGTTCCACTGCAAAATCTGCATGGGGGACATTTTGTCCTTTAAAAAATGAATTGGGCTTCCCCTCCCCTTATCAATCCATCTTCTCTTCCCTCCTTTTGTGGTACCGCACAGGGCTAAAGTTTAAATTGTACGCGATCTGGAGCAAAGACTTGTTCTTTTTTTTGCTCATTAATTCACTTGCTATATACCGTATTTTTCGCTCTATAAGGCGCACCAGACCACAAGACGCACCTAGTTTTTGGAGGAGGAAAACAAGAAAAAAAATATTCTGAATCTCAGAAGCCAGAACAGCAAGAGGGACCGCTGTGCAGTGAAAGCAGTGATCCATCTTGCTGTTCTGGCTTCTGGGATAGCTGGGCAGCCTGCATTCGCTCCATAAGACGCACACACATTTCCCCTTACTTTTTAGGAGGGAAAAAGTGAGTCTTATAGAGCAAAAAATACGGTAATCTGCTCCATCCCATAGGCTCTGAGCACCTTCCACTGGTTTCCCCAATGATCACAGTTCTTTCCCATGGTGCACTCACAGCCTAATGCTGTTCTGTAAGGTACATTAATGGAATGCTACTCCTATTTGTAATAGTAACAGCTACATTCCTTGTCTCTTCCTGACCAGCTAAAGTGTTTAATCTCAAGGCAACATCTTCTATGTTAACATCCTTACGATTGCAGTGCAGTAAAAGGTTTGCCAAGTGGCTTGAAGCCCAAAGTTTTGCAGCAATTTCTGGCCCATATAAAATGTCATGGTGGGGAAAAAAGGACCAGCCAGGCTTTCCAGATCAAACCTTGAAATCTCGCCATTTCAGTGGGATTGGTGGTTCTGGAATTACAGCACCCTAAGCAAAATATTCAGTACATGGAAGGTTTGCTTTCTTTTGCTAGTAATTTCAGGAAGAGAGACGCACACACACTTCGAACCAAATGTCTTAATACTATATTTCTTGGCCGCTTGCTGATCTTTGCTGCAGTTCCCCTCCTGCTGTTCTGCATTCCTCTCCTCCAAGTGATCCCAGTCAACCAAGGACCATTTACTGGAAGAAATTAAACCATCACACTATCTAGCCACTCTGAGTGAAGCCCATTTCTAATGGAGATGCAAGGGTAATCCTAGGCTATTGGGGTTGCAAATGATCAGCGATAAATATCAACTTTTCTGCATTGGAATCATCCATGACAGATGACGATAACGATAACGATATCTTTATTGTCATTGTCCTGTGCGGAACAATGAAATTGAAAAACTACATAAAAACTACATAAAACTACCACAAAACTACTGCAAAACTACATAAAACTACTGCAAAACTACATAAAACATTAAAAAACCCATAAAAACTCTAAAACACCATTTTAGAATACACTATACTATAGAGACCCCTTATGCTGCGTTAAGAACCAGAATTGCATTTGCATAGAAACTGTTTCTCAGGCAGCTAGTCCTGGCCTTTATAACCCTATACCTTCTTCCAGAAGGCAGAAGCTGAAAGAGATCATTTCCGGGGTGTGTAGTGGGGAACCAGCGCAGTAGTGGGGAACCAGATGTTTATTGACCTTCCAACCTCTGCATAAAAACCTCCAAGGAATTTTTTTCTAACAGTCTTTTTTAACCCCCCCCCCCCCAAAAAAAATCAACCACAATCCCTCTTACCCTTTTTCTCATTTCCGTGTCATTGGAAACATTATACCTACTTAGCAAAATGGCCCTTCCCTACCTGCTCTGAAGCCTGGGGTTCTGCCCCATCAAGAGGATGTTACACAGGAACATAAGAACATAGAAAGCCTTGTAGGCTCAGTCTGGTCAGTGACAGATTCATTCATACCTTGCAGGCTGGGGTTAAAGCTGGATTCTGGTTGCAGAAAACTTGAAGACAACAACACAGTAGTGGGGAACCAGATGTTTATTGACTGAGGTCATATTAGCCCCAGCTAGTGTGGGCCAACTGTGTCTTGAGAACATCAGGTACCCCCCCCCCCCAAAAAAAAATCATGAATCTAGAGGCACCTATTTTTTAAACCAAATAGGATATAATATGTATATCTGAAGGAGTGTCTCCACCCCCATCATCCAACCTGGACACTGAGGTCCAGCTCTGAGGGCCTTCTGGCAGTTCCCTCACTGTGAGAAGAAAGGTTGCAGGCAACCAGGCAGAGGACCTCCTCGGTGGTGGCGCCCGCCCTGTGGAACGCCCTCCCACTAGATGCCAAGTAGATAACCAACTATTTGACTTTTAGAAGACATCTGAAGACAGCTCTGTATAGGGAAGTCTTTTAACGTGTAATGTTTTATTATGTTTTTATATATGTTGGAAGCCAGCCAGAGTGGCTGAGGCATGTCAGAGTGCATTGTGGGATGCCCAAAGATGTTTAAATAAGACACTTTCAAAGAACGAGAGCAATAGAATCTGGAGATAAGATGAATAGTTAGGCCATATAAGGAAGGTAGAGCCCAGCACCGAGTCTCTCTCCCTTTGTCTATTTCTCCATCTCTTTCTCTCTCTCTCATGCAGAATCAGAAGATTTAGAAAACGCACAGCAGCAAAACAGCCAAAGGGAACCTAATAGGCATTCTCTGTTTTCCTTTGGGGGATTAAAGACTGAGGTTTTGTAAATGTGTTCAAAGCCAGACAGTGGCGAGCTGATCGTCCATATTTCTTTGGAAGGAGCGTCAAACTTTTGGCCAAAAGAACTAATGCCAGACATATAGCACAAAGCCTATACTTCAATTTGCAAAAACTAAACACTGTGATTTATACCTTTTGGAAGCGGGGGGGGGGGGGAGGCTAAAAAGAACATTCTGTGTAGTGTTAGCATTCTGCCAGAGGCTTGTGGGTTGGATGAGGAGATGCATTCCTGGAGCCTAGACATCACTGAACATTATTTTTTATATATAAACAAACAAAATGGCCAGAAAATCAAAATTCCCCCAAAGGACAGCTTGTCCTGGTTTCCTTTCAGCTTTCAGTTATGTGAATATGTTTTATAAAAGATAATTTTAGGTTTGCTCTCAAAGCAACAAACTTGGGTTGAAATGCAGGGGAATCAGGAAGACAGTGTCAAAAAATTATCCCCAAGGGTATGAGTACCAACACCTCATTTTTCACCAAAAAGTACTGATTACATTCTTTCAGTCTTTCCCTTCACAGCTGTCCTCTCATGTATGTACCATATTTTTTGCTCTATAAGACTCACTTTTTCCCTCCTAAAAAGTAAGGGGAAATGTGTGTGCGTCTTATGGAGCGAATGCAGGCTGCACAGCTATCCCAGAAGCCAGAACAACAAGAGGGATTTTTGCTGTGCAACAATCCCTCTTGCTGTTCTGGCTTCTGGGATTCAGAATATTTTTTTTCTTGTTTTCCTTCTCCAAAAACTAGGTGTGTCTTATGGTCTGCTGCTGCATCTTATTGAGCGAAAAATATGGTACTTTATAAGCCCTCAAGAGTCTTCTCTAATAAGGACCTTTTGCTAATTGTACCTAAAAGTTTGCTTCATCTCCTACATACCAAACTGATTGGTACAACTGTGCAGAAGAACCATCCTATTAGGAGACCTGTTCTCCACAATGTTGAGAATCGGGCCTTTGGTGTGGTAGCACACACTCTTTGAAACTCCAATGATATATCAGGCAGATGCCTTATTTTACTGTCCCTTTTGGCAACTGTTGAATATTTTCCTCTTTCAACAAACCTCCTAAATGGATATTTCTTATCCGAGTCCATATTTGTACTGGATTTGAAATTATTTTAACAAGCTGTTATTTTGAATAGTTTTTTATATATGCAATTCTTTTATACATTTTGTGAAATTTACCCATTGCCTTGTGGAACACCTTTGGGAGAAGAAAAGGCTATGGAGTTACCAGTCTCTGCAGCCACAGCAGGCGCTGTGATTCTCCAGCAGTTTGATTTCACTCACCGGAGGCACACTGCATAGTCCCTTGAGGCAGACAGATGCCAACAAAAACAGTGAAGCAGTTTTGAGAAGCAATTCATAACTAAGATAAATAACCACAATTGTAATCCAGTTAGAATCACAATTGTAATTGGAAACCAAGCCGTATGAGGAACGGTAGAGGAAGTTGGGTATGTTTAGCCTAGAAAAAAGGAGATTGAGAAGAGATACGATAGCCATCTACAAATATCTAAAGGGCTGTCACATGGAAGATGGTGAAAGCTTGCTTTCTCCTGCTCTGGAGTGTAGGACCCGAACAAACCGCTTCCAGTTACAAGACAGAAGATTCCGATTAAACATCAGGAAGAACTTTCTGACAGTAAGAGCTGTTCGACTGTGGAATAGACTCCCTCGGGAGGTGATGAACTCTCCTTCCTTGGAGGTTTTCAAGCAGAGGTTGGATGGCCATGGATGCTTTCGTTGAGATTCCTACATTGCAAGGTGTTGGACTACAGCTCTACAATTCTATGATTCTTTAACGATATTATAAATTCTTGTGAACTATTTGTCACTATGGCTCATGCCCATTCTGGGCCCAAACTCCAACACCTCTTTGCACCTCAGCTGCAGAAAAAACATGCTCCCCTCTTTATTTTCAACTCTCTTGGGCGCAGGAATTTAATCTTAATTATTTACAATTTTTGTTTAATCCACAAGAAAGAAGGGCCTTTTCGCTGGCTAGGTTCAATTCTAATCCTTCTAAACTCCTTTGGGGTAGGTTTGTGGGTTTGGCAGAAGGAGATAGGATCTGTCCATGCAATGCTCACCTGGTGGAAACTCTAGCTCACATGGCCTTTAAATGTAAATTGTATGATGATCTCTGCCAACCATTTCTGGACCATCTATGTATTCCAACATGGAAACCAGAGACGGAGGTTATGTGCTTCTTATTACAGCGGAGAGACCAGGAGCTCACCAAGACAGTAGCTAAGTTCATCTATTTGATTTTTTGTTGCCGAAGTATGCTACAGGATCCTGCCCTTGCTGGAAACCCTCAGAGATGAGGTGGATTGCTCACCTCCTCTGCCCTTGGCGGGTGACTGTGCCGTTGGTGTGGCGACGAGATTGCACTGGCCTATCTATTTTAAATATATTCTGAATGTTCTTATGTGATGCCAATAAAGGTTACTTGACTTGACAAGGTGTGCAAAGCTTAGTGCTTCCTTGATTCTCTCACTGCTTCCTTGCTCAGAGTGGGGAGGTGAACTGGCAGCAGTGGACAGGTGAGGCGTCTCCAGGAATTAGACCTGAGCAGAGGTGTGATAATTATGGCCTCTGTTGCTGGCCCTAGCACACAGTCACTGGGTGCGACCATGCTGTCCCTAAATGGGTGTGAACTCCCACATGACAGATAGTGCAATGAACATCTAAGGAAATTGCGAAGAACTTACAGAGAACATGCTCTTTACAGGTCATGAGCATCTTCTGTCCAGCTGCTCATTTGTTTGCTGTTCTTATTCTTTGTATATGGAAGCAATACATAAGCAAGCCCCCTTTCGCAAACAGTTGCTCCTATTTAAGGCTTTATCTTCCAAGGCCTTTCGAGAAGTAAGATAATCCTATGGACCATTTTATGGTAGGAGTGTGATATTCATCAAATAAACAATGCTGTTTGGATGAAATGAAGCTGTTTTAAAACTCCCTTGGAAGCATGTTGGGAAGGTGGGGGTGGAGAGAGAATCTATAACATCCTCCTGGACAGAAAACAGAGGCTGCAATTTTGTCTTCAAAGGTAAAATATTAGGCTATGTGTAATGGATTTGATGCATTTCTAGCTACTAAAAGGGCAAAACTGGTGCTTTCTTCAGGCTATTTATATATATAACTAACACAGCAATGATCCTTCTGGTGAATTTTATATTCCCTGTGAAATCCCTTCGCCGAGCTTTAAAGCAGCGCAAGAGTTAGAAGGTTAGGAAAGTTCTCCTTTGCAAGGGAAAAAGGTTTGACCCACAGCAATGATTTAAAACAAGCATCTTTGCTAACCGCATGCCGACAACACTGCTCCAAAAAGTTCTCGTGTGGATTTGCTAGCTGGGAGAAAGAAGGGCATTCACACACGGGGGGGTGCGTCAACAAGACAGACTGCATCAATGCTACATTATGCGAGCTCATATTGTAATGCGCTGGAATGGCCAAGGGCAATTTCACAAGTCGCATAGCATCAGCAAGGTTTCCCACCAAGGGGACGTGCAAGAAGCAACTGCAGCCAATCTCGGCTCTCACAAATGTACCTCTTCAGACATTTTCACTTCTTTATCACACAGCCACTTCTGTGCTGGAGAGGAGGTGGGGTTGCAGGCCCCACACGCTCTCCACGTGCGCAGGGGCTGAATCACAGCCCCCGTGAGACTGGGGGAATCCTTGGACGGCCAGGGAGGCATGGCCCAGGCTATTTAGGGCTGGCGTGGCCGAGGATTTCCCTCTCTTCTTCGCTCCAGCTGCTCTGGTTTCCCACCCTGCCCGCCCTTAGGTTTGGCTCTCTGACATTGCTATGGACTTTGGTTGGTCGCCGTCAAGGGGCCTGGTAGGAATTTTCTCTGCTTGGCAAATTGGCACCAGCCATTTGGTTTTTCACCTACCTCGTAGCAAATCGTCACAACTTCCTCGGCATTGGCGGTTGGGCATTGGTAAGGGTATTGTTATGTAGATGAGAGGGGGGGAGGACGGGCCATCACCTTCCCCCAAATCGAAGGGTAGTTCGGTAAAGGATTCCGGGGGGCGTTGCCCTGTCCAAAGCCTATGGAGGTGGGGGCCTAAGGCACGCCCCCGAGCGGTGTCCCTGGGGGAGCTCCTAGTTGATGTACATCAGCAGGACTCCCCTTGCTGGCGGTTAACCCTTGCCAGTCTTCAAGCAATCAGGCTGAAGCCGGTTAGTCGATAGGACCAATGCCTAAGCCAATACCGCTAAAATCCTGCAATCAATAAAGTTGTGGCCTTTTTTGCCCATTAACCTTAAATGCTGTGTCTTGTATCTTTATTTTCCAAGGGGGGAGGCAGGTACTCACCACGCAACCGTATAGTACATTATTAGGGGACAAAATGTAGAGCTGTACAGCTTAAAGACTCCATGTGTAAGGGGATCCAAACCACATGAGTTGGAACCCAGGAATGATGACACTCAAATCTCACCTATACTAAGAACTCAATAGGTGGCCTCAGTCAAATTGTTCTCTGTCACCCCAGAAGACAGGGTTGGAACTAAAAAAGCCCACTGCTAAAGCAATGGAGTTTGCCCTATGAGTCAGTGCCAACATTGCAAGAGGCTATGAAGGAGATGGAAGCATTCTCCCCAATACGGCTTTCCGTGAACTGCAGCTGCCTGGCTCAAATTACCACCAAACATTAGAGGAAAAGGGAGGGATGAAAGCTTGCAGAGAGATAACGGTTTCAAGGTCTTGCGAGGAGCACCTGTTGCAAGTGGTACTGACACCAGGGAGCAATTAGCAATTTCTGTGAACTGCAGTGGGAATATCGCATTTCGATTTGACCTGTTGCACATTCGTTATGTGTGCACTGAACATGGAGGCAATGCTTGGCACAGGGCTTAATATAGAAATGTGTGGAAAGGTCTCCATGTACAACATGAAGCATATTGAGATAATCACAAAGGTTGGAAGGTTGGGGTCCTCCTGGATTCCACCAGTGTATTTCCTAAGCTGTCCCACCCATTTGTCTGCATGAAGCTGAGCCGTAGAGCGCAGATAAAACGGAATAATGGGCACCACCCAGCTGCCAGTAAGCACTTTTAAGTTCTATCGGTCTCAGTGGGAGAGATTTAACACTCCTTACTCAGAATCAAATCTAATTTTGCCACCCTGTAAATGGGCTTGCAGCCAATCACGACTCCCTGACAGGTATGCCTGACTGATATATGTGTTTTGTAAAAGCTCACATCCTGAAAGCCTGCCCAAATAAGAAGAATTTGGAGAAGTTCTCCAAGATGCCCAGGTCTTGTCAACTCTCCAGAATTGCGAGCACCATAAATTTATTTTATGGAGGTGAGTTTCTGGCTATGATAGCTGGAGATAAAATACCTTGCTGCTCTGTTCAAAAATGGCACCCATTGCTCAGTGTATCAAACAATAGATTTCCTGATTTTTAAACAGTTTGGGAACAGTTCCTACCTTCTCAACAGCACTAACCCAAATTTGATACAGGAATTGTAAATACATACTATTGCAGAAGCTTGATCGATTCAATGAGCAATGGTTTTATTCTGCATCTTTTGTTATGGTTAATAATTGCCTACCTATTAAAAGATGGAAATTTACACCTAGGTAAATAATTGGTTGAGCTGGACTTTTTAATTATGCCATCTGTTAGGACAACTGCCAGGTTTTAATTAAGTTGCTCTATATTGATTTATGTTTAATTCTGGTTTACTTCCTCACATTCAGTTTGCATTGATTACTGCTTAATTCAGTTTTAATTCTCATCGCAGTTGATATAGTACGTTCATCTCCCTTGAGTTATACTGTCTTAAACTTGACCTTGAACTTAACTATAGGAGGTGGCCAACAGCTCACCTGTCTGCACTCCTCCTGATGATCTAAGTTGATACATGGATGTTGGACTCAAGGAAGGGGTAATCTCAGGTAGTTCCATGACAGGTGATATTTTACCCTTTTATTGGGGATGGAGAACAAAACTTTCCCTGTTTTAGGCTTTCCTAACAGATCAGCAGTACAGGTGAGAGGTAGGTGCAGGCCCAGCCTACAGATAAGGCAAAGTGAGGCGCTCGTCTCAAGTAATAGAGGCCCAAGAGGCAGCGCTCGCCTCTGCCACCAGCAGAGAAGCATCACCAATTTCCGGTGATATTTTATAAGTCTTACCAAAATTTCACAAGATCTCCCAGAGTGCATGAGATCTTGTGAGACTTTGACGGGACCTTGCAAGATCTCACTGGAAGTCGATGCACCACAGGTACTTTGTAGGCACTGCCAGGCAACACAAGAGAGGCACAGCGCCAGTGGCAGGGGGACATGTTCCCATTCCGCCATCCCGCTCCTGGGTAGGTTCACCTGTATATGTGAACTGATTTGAATCTCTTGCCCATCCCTACCTGAGAGGCTAGCCTGTTGCCTCCACTGGATCTGTCTGCCATGTCACAGTGATGTCAACACCGTGTTCTGTGTCACTGTTACCACACAGCAGGTTTTAGACTGCTCACCTAGAGGAAAACAGCTCTCTCAACTCATTACCAACCCACAGCTCTGCCTCCAAACTGGATTGCCCTTTCTAGCACTGCCTCGCTGACGGTGACCTGGACTTCTGCAATTAGCTTTAATTCTTGTGCGAGGAAGTCCAGATTTGTTGCTGCTGAAAAGAAAAGGGGAGGTGACAAAGAAGGCAGAGGAAGAAGACAGCTGTATAATGCTTTTCACTGAAGCAGAGTTAGGTGGGACCCAAAGAGTCATCTAGTCCACCCCCCCCATAATCACAGTGAAAGAATCCCTGACAGTGAATCTCACTTAGTGTTGAGAAGCTTTATGCATGTACATTGATACCAAAACAACAACAACAAACCTATGGTTACATGAAACATCCTCAATAAACACACAAGACGTAACCGGCTGTACTTTTGAATAAATAAGGTATACTATTCATTGTATCAAATTGTCAACTTCAATGGAAGTCTCATAGGGTTCAACGAAAAAAGCAGAAGACCCAGTGGATCAGTTCCTTCTCTAGTCAGTTCATGCATAAGGTCCATACATGTAAAAGTATCTATTCCACCTGTCTGTTCAAAGAGTCCAATAATCCACATGAAGGGTTGTTTCAGTTTCACAGAATCCTTTCACAGAGTCTAAGACAAGGATTTCAGGAATATTAGCCTTGTTTCGCCATCCTAGGCTTCATCAGTAGAACAGGCTCATATATAATATCACAGGACCTTATAGCACAGTAGTGATAAATAGTATATCTTATTTATTCAAAAGTACAGCCGGTTAGGTCTTGTGTGTTTATTGTGTACATTGACACCTGCATAAGACCCCTTGTCCTCTGAGGTCTGGAGGGTGGCAATATGAGAATGGGCCTTTTCTGCACTGGCTCCCTGTTTATGGAATGCTCTCCCCAGAGAGGTTTGCCTGGTTCCTTCCTTGTCTATCTTTAGATGCCAGGCAAAGATGTTCCTCTTCAACTAGGCATTTGGCTGATTAATAGTCTACAGCCTCTGGTGTTTTTGGGTGCAGGGTATTGTTTTGTTGTTTCTGTTTTAACCATTCATTTGTGCTTTTATCTTGTTTTTATCTTGTGAACTGCTCTGGGATCTTTTGATGAAGGGCAGTATATAAATCAATAATAATAATAATAATAATAATAATAATAATAATAATAATGATAATAATGTGGGATGTACATTTGTGAGGGAGTGGCTCTTGTTGAGTGTACATTTGATGGGGAAACCAGGAGTTCCTGCTGCGTAATGTGTGAAACCTTCCCAGCTACAGGCAATTCAAGTGAAGAAACACTGGCGGCAATTCTTGTTTAAAGACAAGGGTCCGAAGAAAATGTTGCACCGCGGCCTCAGACAATCATAAGCAGACAATCATAGAGTTTAATGAGCGCTCTTGGCTCCTGGTTTTCCTGGCAGAGCTCGTTTTAGTTTTAATATATTTTTCTTTTCCTCTTTGTATAGTACAAAGTATGGCTCTGGTTAGCTAAACGCTGATGACTTTTCCATCCAAATAATACTTTTGACATAGAACAAACCAAGCTCATAATCTGCAGCTTGATGGATTAGATCATGGAGAGCCCCACATTTTTGCAGACATGAAAATAAACACAAAGTTTTTTTTGTGTTTTGTTTTTTTTTAAGAAGAAGCTGGAACAGCAAACCCAGTCTAGTTAGAACTCAAGCAAAGATGACTTTATTTTCCATTCATGAGTAACTGTTGCATTTTTACATCCTCTGAAAAATCTTTGCGATTTTACTGGTTCCCTTGCTTTCAGAGACTCTCTCCTTTAAGACACGATACTTGCACACATTCTTCACAGACCGTTAAGTGACGTTTTTGAGAGGTGAGCATTTTCTCTGAATATTCGTCCACGAAGTGGGACGTGTGATTTGCTACTTTGTGGAGATGACAGAGAACTGCAGTAATAAATGCCAAATGTCACCACATGGAGGAGCATTGGGAAGGCCTTCTCACTGTTAATAAACAATGAGGGAAAGTCGCCTAATGGTAGATTTGCCATGTCATTTTATTTTGATTTTTGTGTAAGAATTCGGCTGGCGGTTTCGCTAAACTATTTTTCTTCACCACGAGAAACTGGGAGGTGACGGAACAGTTCCTGGCCACCTGACCCTGTATTATCAATTAGTTTCATAGATGTGGTTTGTTCCTTATAAGTACAAAGTACATCGATCCTGGATTCTGAATTGGTTTAAATAAGCCTGTAAAAAAAAAGACTGAAACCTTCCTTCTATATATTTTGCAGGGAAAAGGCTGCTATCCAAACACACACCTAGTAATCATAATTATTTTGTACTCGGAGAACTGTTCCCAAGTACGTGCAAATGTGTGAATAGCCTTTAAGGGACAGAAACCTTGGCCTAGAAACGTCGTGGTGACCCGTGAAGGCCAAATGGGATTATTTCAAGACAGGAAGAGGATTTTACTCTTTCATTTCTATTTGTCTCTTGATAACTGAGACCAGGACAACTGATATCTGCTCTGGTGCCTGGACCAGCACTTGACGTGCAGCCGTTGCTAGGCAACCGCAACAGAGGCTCCCCTTTTCTCTCCGGCCTAGCCAAAAAGGGCTAGGCCTGAATGAGGCACTGGCAGAAAATCTAGTTAGGAGGGAGAGGTGGCGAACAGTCTCGACCGCGTCCGCACATAGGTGTCCGCAGCATTTGGTATCTTGCTAAGAATTCAGAAGCATGCCCCCATTTTCCAGTTGCAGTTTGCCCCAGTGCTTCCAACTTCCATGTTTTCATCATGTATAAGTTTTTCTCCCTCTCCAATAACACTAGAAGTCTTGGACATCCAAGGAAGTTGAATGTCCAGCCTAGGACCCATGTACCTACAGGACCACCTCTCCTGGTATGCCTCATGGAGGACCTTAAGGTCCACAAATAACAGCACTTTGGAGGTCCCGAGCCTCAAGGAGGTTAGGCTGGCCTCAACCAGAGCCAGGGCTTTTTTGATCACAAGAGACTAGGGCCCTGCGGGATTTGACATCTTTCCGCAGGGCCTGCAAGACAGAGCTGTTCCGCCTGGCCTTTGGTTTGGACTCGGTCTGACCCTTATGTTTCCCTCCCCTTATGGTCTTTATTTATCAGCTACTTTAAAATTAGCTGTATTTTAAATTGCATTTTAAACTGTATTTAAAATTGTTTCGTCCCCCCCCCCTTTTCCCCCTTTACTGTGATTTTATTGGTGTTAGCCGTCCTGAGCCCGGCTCTGGCCGGGGAGGGCAGGGTATAAATAATAATAATAATAATAATAATAATAATAATAATAATAATAGACAATACTTCTTCATGCAGAGGACAGTCCAACTATAGAACTTGTTCCATCTCTGGACTGGGGTGTCTTTAAAAGAGGATTAGACAAATTCATGGAGGAGAGGGCTATTAATGGCTACTAGCCATGATGGTAGAGACATCACCTTGCCATCAAAGGTCCGTATAGTAAAAGCTATGGTTTTCCCAGTAGTGATGTATGGAAGTGAAAGCTGGACCATAAAGAAGGCTGATCGCCGAAGAATTGATGCTTTTGAATTATGGTGCTGGAGGAGACTCTTGAGAGTCCCATGGACTGCAAGAAGATCAAACCTCTCCATTCTGAAGGAAATCAGCCCTGAGTGCTCACTGGAAGGACAGATCGTGAAGCTGAGGCTCCAATACTTTGGCCACCTCATGAGAAGAGAAGACTCCCTGGAAAAGAACCTTATGTTGGGAAAGATTGAGGGCACAAGGAGAAGGGGACGACAGAGGACGAGATGGCTGGACAGTGTTCTCGAAGCTACCAGCATGAGTTTGACCAAACTGCGGGAGGCAGTGGAAGACAGGAGTGCCTGGCCCATGGGGTCACGAAGAGTCGGACACGACTAAACAACTAAACAACAACAGCCATGATGGCTATGTTCTGCCTCCACAATTGGCAGCAGAAATGCTTCCGAATATCATTTTCTGGAAACCACGGGTGGGGAGAGGGGTCTTGTCCCCATGTTTCGCTCTCTGGTTTCCCTCAGGCATTAGGTTGGCCACTATGAGAGCAGAATGATGGACTAGATGGGCCATTGGCCTGATCCAGCACGCTCTTCTTATGTTCTTATGCTGGATCAGGGCAAAAGCCCATCTAGTCCAGCATCTTGCTTTCGTAGCGGCCAGCTCCATGCATATGGGAAGCCTGCAAGCAGATCCTGAGCACAACAGCCTTCTCCCCACCTGCAGTTCCCCACAACTAGGATTTAGGGGCATACTGTCTCCTATAGTGGAGATAGAGGATATGGCCATTGCATTAGGGGTGTGCGATGCAAGCTCTGTTGAAAGTGTTTCTCAGAAGTGGTGGGAATTTAAAGGCTCCCAAAGCCGAAGGGAATCACATAAGTGTCAGCTCAAGACAAAAACACATTTCCCTGTAACCCAACAATAATAGGAATAAGAGATTACTTGCAACTTAAGTGATCTTTGGGTTACAACATGAGTCATGGCACTTCAAAGAGGTCTAGAGTTTCGCTTGGCCGCCGCAAGGCTTCTGGGAGGTGGCCGACAAAAAGGTCTCCCCAAGTTGAACAATTTGGGCAGCAAGTAGAGAAACCACCACGCAACTACTCCCAAACACTTAGCCCAACCTACCTCAAAGCATATTTCTCAATTACATGAACTGGCTCCTTAAACCTTCACTTTTAAGGTAATTTGCCTGACAAAACACATGAATCCAGGCATCCCAAGCCTTAGACCAGGGATGGGGAACTTGTAAGCATCTACTGACCACCTTTTTGTGTTTTCTTGACCACTAGGGTTATGCAGCGAATTAAGAAAACATTTTTCCATAATCATTACATGGTGCTCTCTGATTTAAAACTTTTACATGTTTTTAATTATATATACATATTGTCGGAAACTGCTTTGTTATGAGACAGCAATGAATAGACATTTTTATGAATAAATAGTAATAAATAAATGGTGGCATCTGTTATCTCTTGACCCACAAACCTGTTTATGTGAGAGCAGTGGCTCTGTCAGGGCTGGGCTTCGGGGACCAAGCGCAGGGCCAGAAAGCTTGGGGAGCCAGTGACTACCAGAGAACAGAGTTGGGACAGAAACAAAGATGGCATCAGCACCTGACACGGGCTGCTGTTGGCCTCCAACATATTCTATTTTTTCTTTTTGCATTTTGTTGAGTGTGTGCACTACACAACATTGTCCTTTCCCCAGAGTGCCCCTGGAGTCATTGTTGCATTCTGGGGAAAGGAAGATGGCGGGTGTGATTGGCTGTGTAATCCGAGTTCTAAACTGCACAGAGCTTCAAGCCCACACGTAGAGGAGGTGCCTCTTTTCAGATCCTGGTCCTCCTCAAACTGGAGGGTGAAAGCGCTTAGTATGTCCATCCCCTCTTTGTCTGCTTGAGTGTTTTACATGCAAACAGAAGAACCAACAGGGGGACTGGAGAAGACACATAGGGAACTATACTGACTTGCCTGGACTTGCCTCCAGAATCACAGATTGATTTATGAAGCTGCAGACGAAGCGATCTTAAACTGAGTCATCTAGCTCTTGACTGCCTACTCTTGACTGCCAGTTCTTCGAGGTTTCAGGTAGAGGGCCTTTCCCTGCACCTGTCACCTGGAAATGCCAGGTATTGAACCCGGGGATTTCTGCATGTAGATCATGTGTTCTACTACCAAGCAATGCCAAAATATCTTTCTTGTTTAGCATGGACTTCTGCACTAAAACAGTCTCTTGGAGTGAGCTCACTATGCTATTTAAGAGTACCCTGCCCACCGGAGAATCATCATGTTCAAGCCTTTAACCTGGACTCTCTTTCAGATGGCCAACATCAACTGCCAATTGGTTCCTCCGCTCCCAGAACTGTCTCCTGCAATGACTGTTTCATGTGGGCACCATTTTGCTTCATTTTATAGCAACAGCAATAACACCATCCAAAGAGAGTAGGTACCAGCTTATAATCTTCTTCCCTTTGCCCCTTCTGTGAAGTGTCTAGATGGCTTTAAACCATTATTTTAAATAATCAACCACCTTGAGTGGATTGGCAGAACAGCAGTATGTATACAAATGCCATAAATAAACATCAAATAACAGGCATCAAAACACCCAGCTGCAAGGAAAATAAACACATAAAAAAGGCACTGAGAGAAATATGTATTTTCAGATTCCTACCTGAAGCTGTCAATGAGTCATAGCAGCTCCTGTCCTTCCTGCTTGATCTGAAGGTCTGAAGGTCCTTCTCCCTGTATGTTTCGAACCCTTCAAAACTCCTCCTTTTGCTCCCATCATTGTCCCGCTTTTCGCCCAAGGAATTCATCTCGCCAAAGACGTCCAGGGACTCGGACCGTGCACTGCTGTCAGCATTCCCAGAATACCTCTTCATGCAAGAGTCCATGGGATCATTGCTTGAGTTACTTTTATCCTTGCTCTGCACCCACTGTTGGGTGTCAGAGAGAGACAACGTAGACAAGGTATCCACTTCGAAGTTGCTCTTGGAAACCTTGTGCCCACTGGTTTCACAATGCTGGTGCTTCTGTTTCTCCTTATGCTTGCTCTTCTCCGTCAGCAAGGAGAGCTCTTTGTCCGAGACGTTTAATCTGTCACTGACCGAATGGCTGGTGAAGCCAGTGGACTTGCTTGCGAAGAGACTGCTCAGGTCGTCGTGAGCCCCCAATATCCGCTCGTCCTTGTGTTTGTGCTTATGTTTGTGTTTCCTTTTGTGAAGTCGGCCACTGGGTATGCTTGTCCCTGCGGCCTTCGGAGAGGTCAGTGAAGAATGCACATCCCCAAGGCCGATCCCTACCGGTGTCTGCAGGTGGACCCCATGCTTCACTTTATGCTTGGCAGTATTGGGCATCTTCATGTGAGAGCTTGCGTGGAACTGGGGAGGAGGCACGGTGGGCCTCATGAACGGGGAAGCTGCTCCGAGTGTGTGAGACAAGTACAAAGGAGCAGGATACTGACTGTAGTAGCCAAGGTTCATCATAGGCATTGATGTGTAAGGCATTCCATAGGGTGCATAGTAACTCCCACTGGGAATAGGGTAACCAAACCCTTGTAAGAAAGGCACCTTCGTCATGGTGTCATTGGTTTTGGCAGGTCTACCACGCTTCTTCTTAGACTTCATGTCGGACGTCCTGCGAAGATACAGCAAAGGGTCATACTGGATATATGGCATAGGGTAATAGTGATCAAAGTTAATCCTGAAAATGCTGGGATACGGATTCTCGTGGTAAAATGTGTAGCTACGGTGAGAAATCCTGAACACTTGGAACTTGCTGATGAGCTCTTCCAGGTCTGCAAGGAACTGGAGGTCATCTCTGTTCTGCAGGTTCTTCCTCTTCCTCTTGTGCTTTGGCTTCTTCATAGTCTCATGAGCGAGAAAGTTGTCAACGATGAGATGCTTCTGCCGGTGACTGTGCCTGTTCTTAGTGCTGGTGTCAGACTGAATGACCTCTGGATTGTCCAGGCTGCAGAAGTCGAATGAGTATCTTCTGCGAGATTCCGAAGTCTTCTCCGCTTGGTCGGACGTACTGTTGTTGTCGGTACCGATCCCACTGTCACTCGGTATAGTTTCCTCGCTGTGGGATTCGCTCACCGGAGACAGCGTGACCTCCTTCAGGGAACCTATATCGCAAAGGTGGGAAGGAGAATTCGCCATGAGCCTGGGTGGGGACAGCTTCCAAGTCCCGCCGTGTATTCCTTTCTGAGTTTTTGTGGGAAGAGCGCTGATGGGCTGTAGATTTGGCATAGTCTTTAACTCTGAAAAATTCATTTCAGTGCTGGCAGGGCTAAGGCTGCCGTTAGAGCCCACTAGCTGCGTCGAGAGCGGATGGACGGCTGCTGGTGATGATGATGCCACAAGTGACTGCAAGGTAGAAGGCACTGCTGGGTTTTCTGGCTGGCTGGATACGGGCCTCAAATGTTTCATGGCTGTCTTCGGGTCTTCCAGTGGGGGCTGCAGCTCGGATCTTGGCTTTCTTCCCCTTTTCTTACCAATGTAGATAGTCCCCTTCTTGCTGACGTTTATTTGCTTCCCTAGTCTCGCATCGATGGTGGGAGCCCCTGTGTTGGCTGGCGGCTGCGTTTTCATCTTCAGAGCTATGCTACTTGAGCAAGATAAGATCTGGCTCAAAAGGTTTTTCCTTTTGAGGCTCTTCATTTTGTTAATGGTCTTGATGGTCTTCTTATCAAGAACACCAAGCTTGCCAACCTTTTTGTGAAATTTCAGCTCGCTGATGGTGTTCGTATCTTCCCCGGGGGCCATCTGGGCTAACTTCACCAAGTTCCTCCGCCTCTTCCTCTTCTTCGTGCCAGGAAATTCCCGACTGATGGGGCTGACTGGGCTGGTGGACGTTCCTTCATGGATGGTTTCAACAGTGAGCAAAGGCTGTTTTTTGGGTCGTCCCCTCTTCTTCTTGATGGGAGTAATCACAGTAAGACTGTCTGTATTGGTATACAGAGGACTGGATGGTGTTATGGGATAAGCTGAAGGAGGTTCTACCATCAGTTTCTCAGGGAGGCCTAGAGAAGGTTCACGGAGGACATTTTTAGGCTTGCTACACGTCCACCTTCGCTTTGCTGCAAACTTCGGGTGCTGAACCTCCGGCTGCTTGCAAGGTGTTGGGGCATCGTGTGTAACGGAAGCAGATGTCACGTGTGTAACTGAAGCAGGCGTCACAACTGCGGACTTTCTGAGCCTGGTGGCATTGGTCGCGGGAGATTTGCTGACTATCTCATTGCTTTCCACTGGTACCAACGGAGGCTCGCTTTCCATCGCTTTCCCTTGCTTTGTAACTCGCAGGTCTTTCTTGCACACCTCTGCCTGTGCGTTAGTCATGCTGGCTACATCGCTGCTCACAGGATGCCCGGAAGGAGAGGTTTTCTCTGGGACACTCTTGTCGACAACGGCTTTTGCAGACTGCCGTTTCTTCCTTTTGTGACCAGGTGTCTCCACTACTGGAGCCTTGATTGGAATAGTGATCCGTACGTGACTCGAATCGTTTTCAGAAGTGTTGGCAGAATGTGGGCTTTGCCTGGGGGGTGATGGCTTAGTTGAGCTGGATTCCTTCTTCCCTTCCATGCTGTCGTGGGTTTTGGCTTCAAATGACTTCTGAGGATTTTTCACCCATTCTACATCTGCATTTTGGATGGTTTGGTTGATCAAATCTTTCTTACTGGATTTCTTCTTTGTGCTGCCAGTGGGCTGGTTGAGGGCTTCTACCTGTCCCTCTCCATCTTGACTCACTAGGGGTGAAAAACCATTGCAATCAGACAGTTTGTTTGGCTGGGACGTTGCGCTGAGACTATTTGACCCTGGGACTGCACTGGATGCTGCAAGGTCTTTATTATTACCATTTGACAACTGAGCCCAGGTGCTGCTGGCGTTAGATTTCTTCACTTGGGACTTGCTGAAAGATACAGTGGGCTCCGAACCAGGGATCTTGGTGGCTTCTCGGTGTGGTTCTGGGGCAATGAAGCAGGCTTGAGGAGCTGGCCCCGATTCGGAGCTCACCGACCAGTCGAGATGATGCTGGTTGTTGCTTTTTTGCTGGTGCCGCGATTTTAAGGTGTCACTGGTGAAGTCTTGCTGGAGAACGGGATCATAGTGCACAGCAGAATGCTTTTGCAGTCTGTCATAAACCTGGGAATGAGAAAAAGAGAAAAGAAGAGAAAAAAAAGTTAGGGCTTCTGATCCCTGAAAAGAATTCACCAGAATGGGTTTTTGTTTTCTTGCAAAATGAAAACAAAGCAAACAAACCCACAATATAATAAATATTTTTATCCTAAATATATATTTTAGGAAATAAGCAACTTGTGGGTTTTTGGACTTTAATAAATACAGTCGAACGGAATCCGTTTTACTTCCAAAACGTTTGGGAACCAAGGTGCAGCTTCCGACTGGCTGCAGCAAGCTCTTGCAGCCAATCGGAAGCCGTGGAAGTCACATCATATGTTCGGGTTCCAAAGAACGTTCGAAAACTGCAACAAATACTTCCGGGTTTCAATCATTTGGGAGCCAAAAGGTTTGACTCCCAAGGCGTCTGAAAACCAAGGTACGACTGTAATTGTTTGTTTGTAAAAAGGGGCTATGTACAGAACAGAACAACGTTGGACCAGTGAACTTAAAACGGCACCCTTCTATTCTTTATGCCCCTATCTATGCACTGGAAGAACATACTTTCTAGAGAGAGAGGATGCCTATCCTTTCCATGGTGAGATATTTATGACTATACTTTCTACGGTGAAAGAGATGGAAGGACCTTTATACTGAGTGTCACAAGAATTCATGCTCCAAATTGGAAAAAAAAAGAGTTCGGCACAAATCCAAAGCTTGCTGTCACATTCTCTTGACACAGCAGATAAATTAAAAAACAAAATAAACCCCTGAAATATCCTGGCTCCCATTCGCCTTTCTTTTCCTAATTCCATTTTTTCCATTATTTCAGAAGACTTTACAAGAGCTAGCATAGCATTTTCTCATTTAAAATTAGCATTTTAGAAAAAAAGAGATGCTATAGACCAGGGATGGGAAGAAGGTAGACTAGAATCTGGGCTCGGTTGGCAAGGATTTCCAATTCACAGTTGCTTAACAATAAACACAACAAAATGACCACCCCCAACACCCCAAAATTGTATTCTTGAAATTAAGAAAGCTTTTAGGAAGGACACCAGGAGTGAAAGGATTGAGTTCAATCCAGGTGCTCAAAAACAAATTTACGGGCTCAGAAATGCTCGTGTTTGTCACTTTACGTCTGGCACCAACTAGCGGATTTCAGTATTCTAGTAAAAAGGAACAAGCAAAGGTATATCCTGCAAGCCTGACATGTGTCCACCACCCCAGCTACAGAGAAATGAAATGACAGCAGGGCACAGTGGTTAGAGCAAGCTCTCCCAGTCCATTCAGATGTGTTGGTCTACTGCTCCCGTTAACCAGGTTGGACATTAGATTTCGAGTTACCACCATTCCGGTCAAGTTGCCCTCTTTTGGATTGAATTTGGACCCAATTCACAGCCCTGAATTTCAGGTTCTGCCTCCAGAATCCAGGTTCCTGCTTTCTACCCTGATACCGTAAGATTCTCTTAGTTTCCTCCTACTTGTCAAGGCTGATCATTTGGGGGCGAGCGCATGTGCGGGAGGACAGGGATATTTCCGCGTTCTTGACTGCTGCATGGTAACCACAGATCCTGTGGCTCAGAGCAGGTTGAGTTTCATTAGCTGCAACTGATACGTGTAGACTGTTTACTCAGAATAACTGGCACAGCCAGCTGAAATTAATGCACTCAGAGTGCATTTTGCTCCCAGTGTCTCCATCTGGCTCTCCGCCTGATCTTGTTGCTCCTAACGTTTTGGCTTCTCTTTGCCCCGCTGGGTGAACTGCACTGTCAAAAGGCAGGGAGGAGAACAAACACAAAAGCAACAGCCAACATGCCAAAGTAATGAGAGAGAGAGAGAGAGAGAGAGAGAGAGAGAGAGAGAGAGAGACTTTAAAACAACCACCACCAGCAGATTGGGTAAGACAAGCTAGATGGCAGTCAGTGGTTTGCAGTATAGTGCAGAGTGGCTAAGAGCCTGAGCTTTGAATCAGGAAGTGTCTGCTGCAAATCTCAACACCGCCATGAATTCAACAAGTGGCTTGAGATGAAGTCCCTATCTCCTTGCCTTCCTAGCCTCACCATCTGCTATCTTCATGCTCTTCAACTTTTAAGAAGTAGCAAAAAGCTCTGTTCATATGTTGTGAGTGCTGTCATGTCTTCAGTCCAACATATGAACCAATTGCTTACAGACATAGACTTTGTTTGGATAAATATATTGATATTTGGAATGAGTTTCTACTGAATAGGGCAGGTTATTAACAATCATATGCATATTAGCATATACCTATATCTATATCTTACGGACGCGGCTGGCGCTGTGGGTTAGACCACAGAGCCTAGGACTTGTTGATCAGAAGGTTGGCGGTTCGAATCCCCGCGACAGGGTGAGCTCCCGTTGATCGGTCCCTACTCCTGCCAACCTAGCAGTTCGAAAGCACATCAAAGTGCAAGTAGATAAATAGCTACCGCTCCTGCGGGAAGGTAAACGGCGTTTCCGTGCACTGCTCTGGTTCGCCAGAAGCGGCTTAGTCATGCTGGCCACACGACCCGGAAGCTGTACGCCGGCTCCCTCGGCCAATAAAGCAAGATGATCGCTGCAACCCCAGAGTCGGCCACGACTGGACCTAATGGTCAGGGGTCCCTTTACCTTTTTATATCTATATCTATATCTATCTATCATCTGTCTATCTATCTCTATCTATCTATCTATCTATCTATCTATCTATCTATCTATCATCTATCTATCATCTATCTATCATCTATCTATCTATCTATCTATCTATCTATCTATCTATCTATCTATCTATATCATCTATCTATCATCTATCTATCACTATATATATTCTGAGGCCCTCCTTCATGTGCCTCCTACACAAGAAAGGGGCCTTCTCTGCAGTGGCTCCCCATCTGTGGAATGCTCTCCCCAGGGAAGTTCGCCTGGCGCCTTCATTATACACATTTAGGCACTAGGTAAAAACGTTCCTTTTTAACCAGGCCTTTGGTTGATCTGATTTACATCCTATGCCCTTAATTTTTTTGGGGGGGGGGGGCTATTGGGTTGCTGCTGCTGCTGCTGTTATGTATTTTGTGGTTTTGTATCTTGATTTTATTCTGTGAACTGCCCTGAGACCCCTGGGCACAGGGCAGTATATAAATTTAATCAATCAATCAATATCACATTTTTCTTCTTCTTTCCTTTTTCACTTTATTTTGAAAAAAAAAACACTTTGAAATACTACTACTACTACTACTAATAGTGGCAAAAAGCTTGTCCTGACTAAGGAGCAGTAAATCACTTGTGAGGTGAATGGATCAGCAATAAGGTATTCCTGTTGAAAACAACTGCCATGATCATTGCATATTGGTCCAACATGTTGAACTGAATTTTACATTGAGGGCAGTGTTTAAGTGACTGGCTGCTGTTATAATTCTGTCACTTCTAACATAAGGATCAGTTTTTGGGTGGGTGGGAGCTATGGGTATCCCAGTATGTATTGTGGGGGGTGGGGGTGGGAATCTGCCAAAATTAGATCTGCTGATGGTTTGCAGGCCTGGCATGGAGGGCTTGCTCAATCCACGGTTTCCCACTCCAAACGTAATAGCAAACGATGGTTTGATGAAACCAGGAAGTAACCTATTAATTGCTATGCACGAAAGAAAAGGAAGACATGTTGTGCCCATGGGCTCATTCCCCAGTCTATGAGTTGGAGAGTCATCTGAATTCAGCCATTATCAACTTGTGCTTTCCTCAGAATTTCTTGTATGTATTGGCCACACCGAATCCTTCAAATTGTCTCGAAATTTCACTTTAGAGGACAGCTCTAGCAATATTGAGAAACTACCTACTGTGGCAAATGCTATCACTCTTAACATTTTAAAATCCTCAATGTTCTTTCCAAGCAGGAATCTTCAAAAGTGACTCTTTAGGCAAAACCCAACGTTGCCACCATACTATCAACATATCACTTATATTCAAGGATGAATGAGAGAAATTGAGTGAAGTACGCATTTGGTCACCATCTTTGTAGGCCAAGGGTCTGAGAAAAATGCAGCTTCTAGAATGTTTGATTGGGATGAATGAATAAGTTCTTAGCCTTGGCTGATGCCGCCCTGCCTAAGAAATTATCTTCTCTATTTATCAACGACACGCCTCAAACTTTATGCAGACAGTCTAATCACCCTCTATTCAAACCCTTCTCTAATATTCAAGCACACCAACAGCTGTGACACGGAGGTGGTATAACAGCCAAAGCGAGGTTACTCTGTAATCTAGAGATCAAGTAAGCAGGGAAGAGATCATAAAACAAGTTCTACGTGTTGTTTTTTGAGGGAGAAGGAAGATCAGTGCCTAACCTGCGCATAACCCCTCTCCCTAATGCCTAAGATCCACCTTCTCAGAGAGGCATCAGTTAGATCGTTTGACAGGAAGCTGGCTCACAAATCAAAGTTAATACAGTGGTACCTCGGGTTAAGAACTTAATTCGTTCTGGAGGTCTGTTCTTAACCTGAAGTGTCTGTAACCCGAGGTACCACTGTATCTCAGTGCCCTCTCTTTTAAAACATTGGGAGATCCATCTGCAAAAAAACACACACACCACAGTTCCTCAAATGTAATTCTCTATTAAGAAGCTTTATCTGGATAGATAAGCAGCTGGTTCCCATGTCACTAATTGCTGTCTGCTGTGATTTTAAAACATCTGCACCATTGTGCTCATCATTTTCATATTCTAATCACTCTGAATCTTGTGAGGGGTGGGGAAAATAAAATAAAATAAAAAGACATATCGCTGATTGTTTCCCTGGGTTCATTAGTACACAGCCTCCTCGCAGAAAGCGTTAAAGGGCAAACAGAGCATTGATTGGCTGCCAGTTCATTTCTGGGCCAAATTCAAGGTGTTCACGTTAGTACTGAAAGCCCTAAATATTTGAGAGACAACCTCTTTTGGAAAACGCCAGTACCCAAGACTGCTTAAGAAGTGTTGGCAAATGGAGTTGGCACCAAAATTCCACCTAGAATGAAAACTGAAGTGGATATGGGATGGTGGTTAGGCAAAATAGCTGCTTTTTTTTTTTAAAAAAGGTAAGTTCCGTAAGATTACACAAATGCCTCGTGTGAAGCTGAAATATACCTCTTAGACCATCTCTAACTCTACAAGATGCTTTCTTGGCTCCAAAACCTCAGACCCTTTTATATTCTTTTACTGGAGATATTGCAGAGTGACACTGGTCCTGAAAGACCTGCATTGGTTCCCAGTACGTTTCCGAGCACAATTCAAAGGGTTGGTGCTGACCTTTAAAGCTCTAAACAGATTTAACCTTTAGACCTGAAGGAATCTCCCCACGCCCATTGTTCAGCCCAGACACTGAAGTCCAGCACTGAGGGCTTTCTGGCGATTCCCTTACTGCGAGAAATGAAGCTACAGGGAACCAGGCAGAGGGCCTTCTCGGTAGTGGCACCCACCCTGTGGAACGCCCTCCCATCAGATGTCAAGGAGATGAGTAACTATGTAACCTTTAGAAGACCTCTGAAGGCAACCCTGTATAGGGAAGCCTTTTAATGTATAATGTTTCATTATGCTTTTATCTATGTTGGGGCAACCCAATCAGATGGATGGGATACAAATCATAAAATTGTTGTTATTGTTGTTGTTGTTAATTTTGGGTCCCTACATGTAGATTATGAGCTTTACACAAGCTACACGTCCTTAGGGCAAGTTACACACACATCTTTAGTTAAAAGAACTTTCTATATGTGTTGATTATTGGGAGCTGGAAAGAGCTATAGCTTCAAGTTTCAGTCTATATTTAGTCCTGAACTGCTTGGTTCGCTTTTTAGCCAAATACTAATGAAATATTGCTGTAACGCTGGCGGGTCCTCCCTCCCTCCACCCCCAACTTTGTCCATCTCTAGGGATGTTTTTTTTTCAATAACAGCCTAGCTATCTTCAGAGGGCAGTATTAGGAGGAACAGACTCTGGGAAAATCCGGAACAATAGAATTCTTCTGTCAACTCTAACAAAGGGCCCGTCACTGCTGACATAACAAATCCATTTAAATATTGTGCCTGAGCGCAACACAGTTTGGCGGTTCGGTTTTTAGGCAGCTGTGTGAGAACAATCAGACCTTAAGTACAGTACAACAGCCCTACTTACAAAAACTTGACCCCTCCCACACCAAGCGGATAACCCTTCTTTGAACAATGCGGCAGTGTCAAGCCGCTTTAAATGGGCTTCAAGTACTGCTTAGAAATGCCAAGGTTTTGCCACTGTAGGCAAAGAGGTTGCGACGACTTTCGGAGGGATTGCTTCTGTGCATCTACTATTTCATGCAAAGTAACTCCACCTTTGAAAACGTCCCCATTCCCTGACAAAGAACGGGTATTATTAATACAGTGTGGCTGGGAAGGCTGCCCTTTCCAGAGAGGGGATGCCATCTAACTTTCAAGGGCTTTAAACATCAACACATCACAGGATGCAGGAACACTAGAGGACTCCCATGAGATCTGCCTCTGCTGATCAAGTGACCTTCGCAGATGTCCAAGCCAGTGTTAGAAACTCAGACATACAAGCTAGGCACCAAACGGCCCCTTAAACCAGGGTTATCGTCGGCAAAATGGAATATGTAGTCAGTGGCATAGCAAGGTTAGGTGGTACCCGGAAAATTTCTTGTTTTTTTCTTGAATTTTTGTTTTGTTTTTGCCTGCAAAAATGGTTTGACTTTATTTCATATTTTCTTACAAAGGAATGTGGATTCTGGGCCTCTGGTAACAAGTAGGCGACTGTGGACAGATCCTTAAATCTACAGAATGAACTGTGTTTTGGCTTGTGTTATTTTATTTATAACAGGCGTGCCCCAAGAGACTGTGATCTACTCCAACTATGAATTGACAGATGTTGTTGAACATTTTTTTGCTGAGATCGCCGCAGAGTCTATTTTGTCACCCCCCTCAGAGGAGACACCCGGGGCGAACCATCCCCACCTTGTAGTTGCCATTTGGTGGGCAGATGGTTCTAAAGTCATATTATTATTTTTTTGTACCTGGTATTCATTCTGATTGTGCAGACAAAATATCACGGACAGAATTCTATAAGATGTGTTGTTAGTGTGTAAAAACAGGCAAAATCCAAGGAACCCCAGGCATGAACCGCGCGATTTCTGTTCTCATCCTGAAGCAAAGTTCTTCACCTGAGCTACTATTTCTTGGTTAGTGGAGTCTGTAACCTGAAGCGTATATAACCTGAAGCATCTGTAACCCAAGGCACCACTGTAATAAATTATTATTATTATTATTATTATTATTATTATTATTATTATTAAAGGCTCAGGAGCAGACCAGACTAGCTTTTTATATATATTTTCCTGGCCAGGGTGGCAAGTCTAATTATACTGGGTAAAATTAAATCTGTAGCCAAATCCTCGCTGTAAAGGAAAAGATTTCTATTTATTCTACTACCTTGCGTTGATTTTGTTTTACCTTCCGAAGGGAGGGAGCACAGGTTTGGATCTGAAAAAGCCAATGTAAATATGAAGGCAAACAAATCTACCCTTGAAAAGTTCAGAAGACACATTTTGGATGTTCATTAATATTAACAAGTTTTGAACTGCGCATTTGTACCCTTCCAAGAAGCACAGCAATGTTTGTTTGCGTTTGAACATGTGCACGGGAGCCTTTGATCACTCGCGGTACTCCGTGGCGTTCACCTACATTCAAGTCATTTGTTTGCATTTGTTGATTTGCATTTTGTTCGGCTCTGGAATTTAGGAGGACAGATTTACAGGATGTTGAAGGCAGCAGCTTACTTGTCAAAGACACCCAACAGGTTGCCGCAACAAGCAGCAGGCTTTCGTGGTGCTGGGTGGCAGGAGAGGGATGTAGAAGCAGCCCATCTCTGGGACCAAGGCCTAAGCAGAATCCTGGAGGCTGGAGAATCCAGAGTCAGGAAAGCAGGTATAGAAGGCTATGCTGAATGTTGCCCAAGGAATACCCAAGTCTGTTTCCCCAACTTGGGTCTCTGGCTGTTTTTGGACTACAACTCCCATCATCCCTAGCTAGCAGGACCAGTGGTCAGGGGTGATGGGAATTGTAGTTCAAAAACAGCTAGAGACCCACGTTGGGTAAACACTGTTTTAGATAGTGCTATCAAGTCAGGGGAGAGCGATAGGTTTTCTGTGATGGTTGAGTCAACCAGGAACAACCCTATGGACCTCTGGTTCTTTGATTGGCAAGCCCTGAATTGCTTACCACAAAAGGCAGCAGGTCACAGATCTCCAAAGTTCCACGTTTTAGACCTGGTGCCCGGATGCGACAAATGAATGACAATCAGGCAAGCAAACCATAAATTCATCTGATGAATTTATCATCAGATGCTCTTGATCATCAGATCATCTTGAGCTCCTTGGAAGAAGGTCAGATAGAAATATAACAGCAGCAGTAATAGATGATCAATCTAGAGTTTTACTCACTAGGCCACAGTACCTCCTGTATTTTCCACCTCTTTCTGCTCTGCCACTTCCTTGCTAAAATAAACAGAAGAAACTCGCATGTATCATAAACCTGCTGTGCTCAGTGAAATAAAGTTTTCTGGGGGGGGGGGATCTTTCCAGGTACTTCTGTGCACAGCGAAACCTGATTTTGCTGGTGTGAAAGGAAAGGGCAGAGCTGCAGCAAATGTTGCAAACACAGAGAACGTGTCTCAGCCCGAGTAAATATTTAAACAACGGGCGTATAAAACAGAAGCTCTGGAAAGGAACCTTGTGCAAAGCAGAGTGGGAGGATCTGCGTTAATCTTTCATAAACCAAACCTTGAGTTGCTTCTTCACCAAGCATCTACTTCTCAGCCAAGAGTTCTGATTAAGGGAAAGCAGACTGACAACTGTGCTAAAGTGCGGCTTTAGATCGCCAGTATTTCCTAGCGCTTGATGAACAGAGGAGCCTGCCTTTGACTAAGGCAATGCCATAGGCTCAGGCTTCGGTGATTCTGCTTGCCTTGGCAAACGAGGTGATGCCCTCTGGTTGGCATGGCGAACAGCTAGCCTTACTGCCAGCTCTGAAGCTAGAGGTAGGCAGAGATAATCCATGCAGTTGCATGGCCATTCCTGAGACATTCCCAGTGCCAAAGGTGGGGGTAACTTTTGGGTTGTTGGGCCCAGAGAACCTTGGCTTGGATTTCCACATTCAGTTCAGACCAGGCCAACAATGCCCGAAGAAAGGAAGAACAAAGCTGTTGTGATGCTTTGGTCTGCTAGTAACACAAGACATTACAGATAATGGGAAAACTCTTATCAAAATGTAAGCCAAAACTAATGTGGTACCAGTCTAAATGACTCTAATGGCTGTTGAAGCAGATATCCTCTTGGAAGCTATTCAACATTTGGGGGGCTGGAATCTACTTTTGCTTACCAAACACTGCCAAAGGTTCATCTTTGTTGCATGGACTTGAAGCATGCAAAGTCTCGAGATGGAGAGGAAGAAGAAGAAGAGAAGAGTTTGGATTTGATATCTGCTTTATCACTACCTTAAGGAGTCTCAAAGCAGCTAACATTCTCCTTTCCCTTCCTCCCCCACAACAAACACTCTGTGAGGTGAGTGAGGCTGAGAGACGTCAGAGAAGTGTGACTAGCCCAAGGTCACCCAGCAGCTGCATGTGGAGGAAAGGGAAAGCGAACCCGGTTCACCATATTACGAGTCCACTGCTCTTAACCACTACACCACACTGGTTGAGAGATGCACCACTTCTACATGGGAAAGTAAGAGTGGTTAAGAATAAAAATGGTGAAGTAAAGTGTGAAGTGACTTGGGAGCCTTTGACAGATCAACGTGACACCTGGGGGAATGGATTTGGGAGGCCTTGATTGTGATAGAAAAGAAACAGGAAAGTAGGGCAATAAAAGCTTATTGTATGTGGTGGCAATATAAAATAATTAAAAAGGCCTGGGAGAAGACATACAAAGACTGGAAAGGGTTTGGGGAAACGACTGTTGTTAAAAAACATTGAAGTCATGATATTGAGATATTCAGGTTTTGTTGGACTTGTTGAACAAAAGACTTTGTTCCTGTACTCAAATGTGTATGGCAGGCCAAGACCAGCCAGCCCAGAAGGAAGAAGCCACTGCCAGAGAAGACTGGCAAAATAAACTATTGAATTACGCAGGACAAATTAGTTAACTTGAAGCCCAGAAAGAAAGAGGACTTCAAAATTTAAAAAGGGATAAATGTTCAATGCATAGCTTTAAAGCTTTTGCGTATAGATTTTTACATTAGTATAACTTTCAAAACTCACTTGTAATAAGATGAAGTAGATTTAAACTTGAAATATTAAGTGTGTGAGGTTTTAAGGATGTGTGCAAACGAATATCAAGCCATGAAACCAAGAAGGGGGGAAGGGGAGGGAAGTCAACCAAAATTATGGTTTAAAAATCTGTTGAAGTTGTTTTGGAAAATGTAATAAATTGTTATGGGGGAAAAAAAGAGATGCACCACTTCTACCATCCTAGGATTCACTTGTCGTTTATGGTGACCTAATACCTTCGATACCTGTTTTTTCTCCCTCCCTCGGTGCTCTGGGTCAACTTGCAAGCCATCTAGCTTAATCTGACCAAACTGGGACATTGCTTAATCCATCCTGTCAAAGACTCATTCTCACAATTTAAGAAGGATGTTGAGAAACTGGGGCGTGTGCAGAGGAGGACAACCAAGATGATCAAAGGTCTGGAAACCAAGCTGTATGATGAACGTTTGAAGGAGCTGGGTAGGTTTAGCCAGGAAAGGAGGAGATTGAGAGGAGACATGATAGCCATCTTCAAATATCTCAAGGGTTGGCCCATGGAAGAGGGAATAAGCTTGTTTTCCCCTCTGCTCTGGAAGGTAGGACTCAAACTAATGACTTCAAGTTACAAGAAAGGAGATTCCGACAAAACACCAGGAAGAACTTTCTGACAGTAAGAGCTGTTCAATAGTGGAACAGTCTCTCTTGGGAAGTTGTGGACTCTCCTTCCTTGGAGGTCTTTAAGCAGAGGTTGGATGGCCATCTGTCATGGATGCTTGAGCTAAGATTCCTGCATTGCAGCGGGTTGGATTGGATGACCCTGGGGTCCCTTCCAACTCTACAATTCTACGATTCTATTATTCATCTCAGGAATTTCAATCTGCAGGTGTCTATTATATCTCACCATTTCCTCTCCCGTTTCCCCCGTCCAGTGTGAATTTACACCTAACAAAACTTGCAAAATTGCATTTTACTTTTGGCACATAAATACACAGAACTAGGTTGCGTCATGGGGCATGAAAGCCCAGCGATACAGCCACTCCGCCGGAAAGCTTGCTGCAGAGAAAATGACGTGGAGGCCCTTTTATGATCTGAGAAATGACTGTTTTTACAGTGCACTAAATAAAGCCTGCTATTGGGAGCTGGAGCTTTGTAATTGAAGAAGCTTCTGCTCTTGCTGAGAGGCACTCAGACACAGAGCATGCAGAAATGGGTGTGCGGATCTGAGTACTTTTCTACATTACAGAGAGCCTTCAGGGCGAAACTGCTCCCTGCCCTCCTGCAGGTGACACAGGCCCTTGTTTAAAGCAGCTAGATCAGCGGTTCTCAACCTGTGGGTCCCCAGATGTTGTTGGACTACAACTCCCATCATCCCTGAGCTCAGACCTTGCTAGATAGGGGTGATGGGAGTTGTAGTCCAACAACATCTGGGGACCCACAGGTTGAGAACCGCTGAGCGAGAGGAAGTCAAGGTGAAGGTTCACTGTTGTCTGCAACCAGGTCTGCCCAGCCCATGGGTAGGCAAACTAAGGCCTGGAGGCCGGATCCAGCCAAATCACCTTCTAAATCTGGCCCATGGACGGTCTGGGAATCAGTGTGTTTTTCCATGAGCAGAATGTGTCCTTTTATTTAAAATGCATCTCTGGGTTATTTGTGGGGCCTGCCTGGTGTTTTTACATGAGTAGAATGTGTGCTTTTATTTAAAATGCATCTCTGAGTTATTTGTGGGGCACAGGAATTCGTTCCATTTTTTTTTTCCAAAATATAGTCCGGCCCCACACAAGGTCTGAGGGATAGTGGACCGGCCCCCTGCTGAAAAGGTTTACTGACCCCCAAATCTGAGAACCTTTATATCAACTTCCCCCACCCCAAACATTTTCAAGGCAAAAAGGCTTCTAATTCCACGTGTGCATACAAACCATCCTAAATAAAACGAACACAATCCCTGCCTTACACCCTGTTTATACCTATTCACAGCCATTGCTGCTGTGTTTCATAGAATCATAAAACTGTAGCGTTGGAGGACAATTCAGTCCAACCCTCTGCAATGCAGGAACCTCGACACGTGGTGCCCCATCCAATTTAAAACCACCCCTGACCCTGCTTAGCTTTGCAAATGTGCTAGCGGTTTTATTTTTTGCATCCCCACCCCGCCCCCTTTTAAAAATAAAAATGTTCTGGAGTGTAGGACCCAAGCCAGTGGATACAAGTTACAAGAAAGGAGATTGCAAGTACAGTGGTACCTCGGGTTAAGAACTTAATTCGTTCTGGAGGTCTGTTCTTAACCTGAAACTGTTCTTAACCTGAGGTACCACTTTAATAATAATTTATTATTTATACCCTGCCCATCTGGCTGGGTTTCCCCAGCCACTCTGGGCAGATTCCAATAAAACACTAAAATACAATAACCTATTAAACATTAAAAGCTTCCCTAAACAGGGCTGCCTTCAGATGTCTTCTAAAAGTTTGGTAGTTATTTTTCTCTTTGACATCTGGTGGGAGGGCGTTCCACAGAGCAGGTGCCACTACTGAGAAGGCCCTCTGCCTGGTTCCCTGTAACTTGGCTTCTTGCAGCGAGGGAACCGCCAGAAGGCCCTTGGCGCTGGACCTCAGTGTCCGGGCAGAACGATGGGGGTGAAGACGCTCCTTCAGGTAACTTTAGCTAATGGGGCTTCCCGCTGCCGCCATGCCGCTGCTGCGCGATTTCTCTTCTCATCCTGAAGCAAAGTTCTTAACCCGAGGTACTATTTCTGGGTTAGCAGAGTCTGTAACCTGAAGCGTCTATAACCTGAAGCATCTGTAACTCGAGGTACCACTGTAAACATCGGGAAAAGCTTTTGGATGGTAAGAGCTGTTCAACAGTGGAATGGATTCCCTCGGGAGGTGTTGGACGCTCTTTCCTTGGAGGTTTTTAAGCAGAAGTTGGACGGCCATCTGTCATGGATGCTTTAGTTGAGATTCCTTCTTTGAAGGGGGTTGGACTAGATGATCCTTGGGATCCCTTCCAACTCTACAATTCTTTGGTTCCATGATCTCTTTTCAAAGGGTTTACTACTTCTTTGAGAAAGTAATTTCACCCCTACCCCTTTTTCTCATTTTGGCTTGGTACCTGATGGAATCTTCTCACTTCTAAGTAAAAAGCTTCTGGGAAATGATATATAATGAGATGAAAAAGATGTTGTAATATACATTTTTTCCAAAAAAAACCAGAAGCATTTTTACTTGGTATTGTAAGTGATGATATTAACAGACAGGACAAAAAAATGTTTTTATATGCAACAACAGCAGCAAGAGTATTGTTGGCACAGAAATGGAAACAAGAAGAATTACCAACGAAAAAAGAATGGCAGACGAAATTAATGGACTATGCAATAGATAAGATGACGGGAAGGATTCGAAACCTGCAGGACCGGTGATTGTCAGAAGACTGGAATAAATATGTTAACTATTTGAAATGCAACTGTAATCAGCAAATTACTGCAAGAAGTTTTGTAAGGAGGAATATATGAAATATTGTAAGGAAGGCTAGGATGAGAGAGTTAATAGGTAAGATAATTAAAAGCAATAGTGAAATTAAGAAATGTAAATTAAGTGAAAAAAATGGAAAATTTTCAGATGTGGTTGATGGAAGTCCAAAAAAACTGTATAAGATGTGACCTATGTTGAATGACTGTTGAAAATGATATGTTAAAAAATGAATATATATATAAAACAAGATATCTTCTCACTTTTTCCAAAGCCCCTGGTGTTTTTGGCTGTTGTTTTTTTGCTATGATTTCACTTCTGTGTAGTTGATATTGCTTTTCACTAGTACTTAGTCCAGTTTATTCAAGAGCCCTTGATTATTCAGGGACTCGTGTGTATGCAGCATAAGAAGAAATTGGTTTCCTTCCCAATTATCAAACTTTCAGAGCCTGCTTTAGCTTGCTTCAACCCCTGCTGCACTCAAGTTGCTTTCTGCAAGAATTAATTTGGTAATAGCTGCTCAATGAGGTAAATGGTAATAAGAATGACGAGCTAAGATAATACAGTTCACAGCTTTCGCTGCAGTTTTTTAATGCCTTCTTCCAGGTGAAGTCAGCATCTTCCTGACATCTTCCATTTATAATCAAGTTATCACTAACGATGCAAAAGAACTTAAAAACCAGCAGATCCACTTTAAATGGGAAGTGAGTGTTGCTGATTCAATCTCGACTGGAGCAATTGCAGGATGGAAAGAAGGGTTTAGTGACATTTTAGATACTTGGGGATTATGCATGACTCTCAATAGGAACCATCGTAGAAGAGGTGTTCATTCCTGTGTAAGAGTAAAGAAGAATGCCTCTTTAATGATGTTATCTGCCACCCATGGGAATACTTGCGTTTCAGCAGTGCAGGTTGAATGCAGAGAAAGAACAGTTCTGGGATCCTTTGTTGTTGTTTAGTCGTGTCCGACTCTTTGTGACCCCATGGACCAGAGCACGCCAGGCACTTCTGTCTTCAACTGCCTCCTGCTGTTTGGACAAACTCATGCTGGTAGCTTTGAGAACACTGTCCAACCATCTTGCCCTCTGTCGTCCCCTTCTCCTTGTGCCCTCCATCTTTCCCAGCATCAGGGTCTTTTCCAGGGAGTCTTCTCTTCTCATGAGGTGGCCAAAGTATTGGAGCCTCAGCTTCAGGATCTGTCCTTCCAGTGAGCACTCAGGGCTGATTTCCTTCAGAATGGATAGGTTTGATCTTCTTGCAGTCCATGGGCCTCTCAAGAGTCTCCTCCAGCACCAGAATTCAAAAGCACCCATTCTTTGGCGATCAGCCTTCTTGATGGTCCAGCTCTCACTTCCATACATCACTACTGGGAAAACCATAACTTTAACTATATGCACCTTTGCTGGCAAGGTGATGCCTCTCCTTTACTTTTACTTTTTTCAGAGGAGGAGTAAGGATGTAATTGGATGGAGAGCAAATGCAACTTTCCTTGCTCCCGCAAGTGAATACGATAATAACGAAGGGGTTGTTTGTGACAGATGAGCACAGAGGAAGTTAGCAAATGACAGAAATGAAGAAGTAGTGGGTGAGTACACCTTTCCTTTTCTTTAATGGGGTTCCTCCTTCAGGCTGGAAGTTTTAATGGCTATCATGTTAAGCTAACGCACTTCAAAATTTACCACGTCACTACTGACGTAATGCAAAACGAAAGGAGGAAGAGGGGAATGGTCAAACCTTTCATTGATGATAAGGGATTTACTTCACTAAACTTTGGATTCCTATGCTGTATCAACTTCAAACTATGATCTTCATCTCTGATGTAATTGGTATGGCTGGGTGATATATCGTCCGGAACTGGTTTAAAGTCCGTATCATGATACCGGTTTCATAATTTTTGACCTGGCAATATATCGTGAATCATGATGTGTGTGTTTTGCTATGCAAAGATAATGTGGGGGAAACCGTTAAGTTAGCCAACGCCTCTACATAGCTCCATCCTTATTTCAGGTATATCACAATGTTTAGCTTTGGATATATTGCAATCTTGAAAACCAGATATTGGCCAGCCCTTGTAATCAGCAAATGCAACACAAAACCATGGATAATAATAACAAGGGAAGATAGGAGAGGAAGTGTAAGTTTTAGAAACCATGTTTTTCAGGAATCTAATGTTACATCTGCTCTGGACCCTAGTTTGATATACAGTCAAAATCCATGCCTTCGCGTGGCCTTGTAAGTTTTTCCCACAATGATGAGACTTTTATACCTTTTCCAGCCAGTGTACAGTCTATTCACACTACAGTGGTACCTCGGGTTACATACACTTCAGGTTACATACGCTTCAGGTTACAGACTCCACTAACCCAGAAATAGTACCTCAGGTTAAGAACTTTGCTTCAGGATGAGAAAAGAAATCGTGTGGTGGCAGCGGGAGGTCCCATTAGCTAAAGTGGTGCTTCAGGTTAAGAACAGTTTCAGGTTAAGAACGGACCTCCGGAACGAATTAAGTACGTAACCAGAGGTACCACTGTACCTCTGTGTTTCAGATAAACTATTTCGGAATGACGCAGAGTCCCACAAACTTTTATTTCAGCATTTTAGCAATTCCCTCAATGAGATCAACCACCTTAGAATCGGGGGGGTGGGAGGGAGTAGAAGAAGATAATCCTGCCCAAAAGGTAAAACCATTTAGAGATAAAGTAGATTTTCTAAGTATATAAACGTCTCAGGTCCTTAGATCTAGGATTATCCCGCAAGTTGCATATTCCATTAAGAAAATGGACTGTCTTCCGCCTCGCGGTATGAAATTCCCATTTGTTGAACAAAATATCAGACATTAAAAGCATGACATTTTTATGGATGGGAAACCTGACACAGAAATGAATCTCATCCACATTAAGCCCTGGTTATGTAAAACTCTTTACCGTGGGAGTTGGAAGGAAATCCCATCATATTTGATGAGACAAAAGAAAACACTCCCCAGCCTCCAAGCTGGACTTACTTTATTTCTCTCTCTCTCTCCCTCCCCAACTCCCCTCTTTCCTTCTCTCTCGCTTTAATGGCAGCTGTTTGAAGCTTCGAGGGAGAAGCTTAAGGTGGAATGCAGGACGGGTGCTGCACAAAGACCCGGAGAGGTAGTCAAAAGGATCCTCCCAGGTTTTACAGCACTTGATAATGTCTCACATTCATCTCAGGGATGCGGGTTTGAGCCCCACATTGGACAAAAGACCCCTGCATTGCAACGGGTTGGACTAGATGACCCTCTAGGTCCCCTCTAACTCTACAAGGTGCTGATTTCAGGCGCTGGTTCTAACCTTTAAAGCCCTATACCACCTAGGACAAGGGATGCAGGTGGCGCTGTGGGTTAAACCACAGAGCCTAGGACTTGCCGATCAGAAGGTCGTGGTTCAAATCCCCGTGACGGGGTGAGCTCCCATTGCTCGGTCCCTGCTCCTGCCAACCTAGCAGTTCAAAAGCACGCCAAAGTGCAAGTAGATAAATAGGTACCACTCCGGCGGGAAGGTAAACGGCATTTCCGTGCACTGCTCTGGTTCGCCAGAAGCAGCTTAGTCATGCTGGCCACGTGACCTGGAAGCTGTACGCCAGCTCCCTTGGCCAATAAAGCGAGATGAGCGCCGCAACCCCAGAGTCGGTCATGACTGGACCTAATGGTCAGGAGTCCCTTTACCTTTACCACCTGGGACCCTCGTACCCACGGGACCGCCTCTCCTAGTATGCCCCGCTGAGGACCTTACGGTCCGCAAACAATAACATCTTGGAGGTCCCGGGCCTCAAGGTGGTTAGACTGGCCTCGATCAGAGCAGGGCCTTTTCGGCCCTGGCCCCAGTCTGGTGGAATGCTCTGTCGCAAGAGACCAGGGCCCTGTGGGACTTGACATTTTTCCGCAGGGTCTGCAAGATGGAGCTGTTCTACCATGCCTTTGGTCAGGGCTCAGTCTGACCCCTCTCCTTTTACAAGACCCTGCATATAAGTGGTCTCTCTAACTCTTCTCACTAGCTCATACAAATAACTGAGCCTGGAGAGTACTTAAGGTTCCCAACTCCTATAGTTATAGTTATGATTTGCAGGTAGCCATCTGATCTTATTTTGATTTTAATCCGATTTTAAGCTGTATTTCAGTCGACGGCTGAATTTTATGTCTTAATGTATTATTATTTTTTTATGTTAGCTGCCCTGAACCCGGTTCTGGCTGGGGAGAGCGGAATGTAAATAAATTATTACAATTACAATTACTATTACTATTATTATTACAATGCTATGATTCTAATACACACATGGGCATCTATAGGCAGGAGAAACTGCCCGCCTTCATTTTCTTTTAAAAACCTGGACGGAAAGTCTTTCAATGTCACACAAATAATTAAACTCAATTAACACAATAACCACAGAAGTTAACGATCAATTCAACAATTCAAATGGAGCCTACAGGCTAAAAATGATCTAAGAATCAAGGCCATTTGGGAGTTTTAGGAAACAGACCTATCTTTACCACACAACAAAATCCCATCAGTCTTGAAGAGCCTTTGGTAGTCTTCCTCAACCTCGGCCCTCCAGATGTTTTGGGACTACAACTCCCATGATCCCTAGCTAGCAGGACCAGGGGTCAGGGATGATGGGAACTGTAGTCTCAAAACATCTGGAGGGCCAAGGTTGAGGAAGCCTGCTCTATGGGGCAAAAGTTTCATAGTAAAAAGGTAAAGGTACCCCTGCCCGTACGGACCAGTCTTGACAGACTCTAGGGTTGTGCGCCCATCTCACTTAAGAGGCCAGGGGCCAGCGCTGTCCGAAGACACTTCCGGGTCACGTGGCCAGCATGACAAAGCTGCATCTGGCGAGCCAGCGCAGCACACGGAAACGCCGTTTACCTTCCCGCCAGTAAGCGGTCCCTATTTATCTACTTGCACCTGGGGGTGCTTTCGAACTGCTAGGTTGGCAGGCGCTGGGACCGAGCAACGGGAGCGCACCCCGCCACGGGGATTCGAACCGCCGACCTTTCGATCGGCAAGCCCTAGGCACTGAGGCTTTTACAAAGAAGGCCCTGCTCTGTTTCTTGCTTAAACCCAACTGTTCCCAACAGCCCTGAGATGCTGTTTTCTGCTAATGAACGGAGTAAACCATAATTGATTCTCACTGCCCAGAAAGGAGGGTGGAGAGGGGAGCAGCCAAAGCATGACAATAACCATAAATTCAGAACCATCGCTGAAATCTGTCTAAAAGTAAGCCATCAGGGAAAGCCATTCAGACCCCCATTCTGCAGAATTAGAAATATCAGATATTTCAGGAATATCGGATAATCAAATATCTTTTAATGGGCTTTCTGCTCCACTGGAGGGAGAAATTTAGTAAGGAGAAAGCAGGGGGAGAGAGAGAGACTTGATCCTCATAGAGCAGCGTGAGATAATCAAATTGTGCTGCCACATGTTTCCTAATTCTGGCATTTTATCTGATTTCATTGGTGTTTCTGCGCAAATTGCACCCGTCAAATGTTGGCATTTCAGCCAACTATATATAGAAGGGCCATACAATTTATTTCTAAGATGGTACCTGTCTAGGGGGGAATGACTCTTAAGAGCATCCTTTGTATAAACAAACACACAAATTGACACACAGAGATTGACTGTACCTTATCCCTCCCTTCAAAGGCAGTCCCAAGGAGGAGACTCACCAGAGAGAGTGAGAGAGAGAGAGAATTAAGAGGTAGCTTTGAAAACAGTCGCCGAAAAACTACCGACCGCACCACGAAACAAACAGCTGCAATAAAAGCGATCAAATGCCTGAGAACGGAAACCGGGTGTTTTCTTGAAACCTAGGAGTGGTTAAAAGCAAGCCCATGGCCAAGGCAGCTGAGAAAGGGTGGGGAATTTGGAACCCAGAGGGAACATCTGGCCACCGATGTGAGGGCAGGAGACCAGATTTTGGCTGCCTGCCTTAATGACAAGAAAACCACACTGTTTCGTAAGTTGTCATAGAGGTATTTGTGCAAGTTATTTCCCCTCTCCCTCTCTCCAAAGCCTTCAAGCCCACCCAACCCATCTCAGAAGACTTGTAAATAAACCCAGTATGTCGGAAATTCAAGATGACCTTCAAAGAACTCACGTCCTGAGCAGCTCGCTTGCATCTCGAGCTGTCATTCGATGCCAGGCGAGCGAAATCACCACGCAACGTGACCACCGAGAAGGGCATTTCGTAGGGTCTCTGTTCTTTACGTTAAGTCCTAGTTTCACAATTTGCTTGCACCAGAAAATCAAAGAGGGAAGGGGTTCGAACGTTGCACCTGCCACGGTCGGTGTCGTTGTAAAAATGTGTCGCTGGACTCTACAAGGACGCTCGACTCTCGCCTGTTTAAAAAGTTTCAAAAGAAACACACCACACTCTCCTGCTCCGGGTGTGTGTGTGTGTGTGTGTGTGTGTGTGGAATTCAAACCAATGGCTTCAAGTTACAAGGAAGGATATTCCAGTGAAAACTTAGAAAGAACTTTCTGACAGTAAGAGCAGTTCAGCAGTGAAACAGTCTCCCTTGGGAGGTTGCAGACTTTTCTTCCTTGCAGGTTTTTTTATCAGAGGTTGGGTGGCCATCTGTCATGGATGCTTGAGCTGAGATTCCTGCATTAGATCACCCTTGGGATCCCTTCCAAGTCTACATTTCTATGATTCCACTACTGGGGTGGCCAACTCCCAAGAGACTGCGATCTACTCACAGAGTTAAAAACTGGCAGTGATCTACCCTATTTTTTTGGGATTCGGGTCTTTTGGGGGGATTCAATTCAAAAGTGATCTGCCACAGACGTCCAGTGATATACCAGTAGATCACGATCTACCTGATGGACTTGCCTGCAATATTCTGTACAGCAAAATGCTCGTTTTTAATTGCATTCTTATTCATTTCATACAACTTATACACCACCACAACAGAAAAAGGCGGATTCTCTTGCAATACAAGAAAAGCAAAAATTCACCCACAAAAATGGAATGGCAGCAGGCTTTAGATACCTTGCACATCAATATGCACACACACACACATGACCCTGCACATGTCTGCCATGTACAACCTATGGAACTCACTGCTGTATGGTGCTGTAATGCCCACTTGCCTGAACAGGGCTATATAACATATAAACCACATTTCAGCAAGAGGAACCTGCAGGTTGAAATCGGGTTTAGCGCTCAGTTCTTTTATTTTTTTCTTTTCTTTAAGGGAAACCACAAGAAGTTGTGGTGAGTTGGGAGGGGTACATTTAACTTCCAGGAGTGTAAACACTGTACCATGGCACTGGTGTCCGCGAAGAAAACACTTCCTATGCACATCAAACAGTAGGTGAAAACTCCCCCTGCTATTACTTCTGCTATTCTCTTCCTCAGTCTGAAGTTTGTGGTTTAAGCATCTAATATTATTTAAGGGGGCTTTGTGCAAACACATTTGAAATGGAAAAACAAGCAAGCAAACTGACACTGGGGATTAGATAATAAAACATCTCAATATATATTCAGCTTGGCTGACTTCTGCTCAGGTGTTTTACATTATGCAGTAATTTGCTTGTTTATTAATTGAATGCACCTTGCAAAGTGCAAAATGACGTTGAGGATTAAGCTGTGTTTGCGAGCCTTACAGGAGAAATAAATTTCTATGCAGCAGATTTGGAATAGATGCAAAAATGGTTCTTCCGCCTTCTTAAGATATTTCCCCTTCCCCAACGATGAAAAAATAACAACAAAACAACAATAAAATAAGGCCATTTTGCAATGCATGATAATAAAGCTACATAACCTCCAACATTTCTCTGATAAAATAAGGATGTCCTATTCCATAATAATATTAATAATAACCTGCCCATCTGACTGGGTTGCCCTCTAGGCGGCTTCCAACATATATAAAAACATAATAAAACATTAAACATTTTAAAACTTCCCTATACAAGGCTGCTTTCAGGTGACTTCTAAAGGTTGTACAGTTACTTATCTCCTTGGCTTGGGGGTTGTATAACTCCATACCCTCCAAGATTTCTCTGTGGAAAATAGGGATGTCCTAAGGAAAACACGGGTGGCGCTGTGGGTTAAACCACAGAGCCTAGGACTTGCCGATCAGAAGGTCAGCAGTTCGAATCCCTGTGACGGGGTGAGCTCCCATTGCTCGGTCCCTGCTCCTGCCAACCTAGCAGTTCAAAAGCACATCAAAGTGCAAGTAGATACATAGGTACCGCTCCGGCGGGAACGTAAACGGCGTTTCCGTGTGCTGCTCTGGTTTGCCAGAAGCGGCTTAGTCATACTGGCCACATGATCCGGAAGCTGTATGCCGGCTCCCTCGGCCAATAAAGCGAGATGAGTGCCGCAACCCCAGAGTTGGTCACGACTGGACCTAATGGTCAGGGGTCCCTTTACCTTTAAGGAAAAGCAGGACATTGCAGGATCAAATCAGAAACCAGGACGGCTTCTACAAATCTGGAAAATAGGGATACTTGGAGGGTCTGAGCTAAGCTTCACTAAAACCAAATGTTGGTTGGGACTTCCGGAGGCGGCGCGACCGGTAATGGCTGCCTTCTCCGAGTAAGGAGAAGGGAGCTCCGCTGTAAACGGGTCGTCCGCTACGGCGAAGCGGAGACCCATTCAGGAAAACCACAGGTGGCAGAAGCCTGTGGTCTCGGGACCCGGCGGGCGCCAGAAGCAGCCCCCAAAACGTTGAAGGGACCCCGTAAGGGGCTCCGGATCGCGGAGGGGGTAGCGGCGCTGTGGGTCGTTGCGCAAACAGCGAAGTGAAGCCGCATTGCTGTTGCCGGTCAGCGCTGTCCTTTCTTCCTGCAACTTTTCTGAACTTTGGAAACTACAACCCGTGAGTAAATTTGGACATTGAAAACTTTCTGAAACTTTTGTCAACTTTCTGAAACTTTTTGAGAACTTTATGAAACTTTTAAAACTTTTTTAAAAAAAAGTTGAAATCTGGCTGAAAACGGAGTGAGGATAAGCAGGAAGCCCATCTCCCGCTATACTGAACTTTAAGCAAAGAGCAGGAGGAGTGGAGACAAAAAGTTATGCGTTAACTAAATGCTGGCACCCTGTTAAAGCAGTTTTCTGAGTGAAAGACTTTGAGCTATTGACTTTTGCTGGTTATATTCGGGGTGCACTGATATCCTTCTTCTGTGGCACCAGTGGATTATAAAATAAATAAGAATCTCTGGTGCTGGAGCTGCCTGGATGAGCACCAGTTTGCAACTTTGGATACATTGAATTCAGATTTTGAAACATTCTGAGTTGGAACTGGATACTTTGAAACTGTTGCAGTCAAGGCACTGTAAGAAACACTGTTCTGCTTTAAGTTTTACTCTGCTAAAAATAATACATTGTGGAGGCGATAGACATGGATTTAAATTTATAAGTTTAATTTGGATTTGATCTTTTCCCTGAAGACGTATTAAGCTCCCTCTAGAGGATTTTGGACTTACAGCAGTGACTTTGTTTTACTTTCCCTTTCCCGGCCTCTGTTTGACTATTGCATCTGGGACTCTGCTTTCTCATGGGAACAACTTGGATTGACCTTGGATTACAGATAACTTTGGAATGAGTGGCGCAAGGAGAAGAGGAAGGACTAAACAAACAACTCTAACTTTATCTGCAGCCTCACAGCGTAGATCTTCTGTGCCGGCCTTGCCTTCCACTTTGCCTCCAGACATAGAGGCGGCCTCCCTAATACAGGCAGGGGAGGGTGAGACAGAGGAGCTGCACCTGGGAGATATGGCTTCAGGGACAAGTAGCTCTGTCTTGGAGAAAATTTTGGAGAAACTGGAGGCTCTGGACAAGAAGGCTGATTTGCATACAGCTAAAATTGAACAGAACACAGAAAGCTTGAATAAGCTGACTGGACAAGTTGCACAGAATGCCCAGTCTATTGGAGAATTAAAGGAGGCTGTAGGTGAAAATCGTAAACTGGCTGAAGATACTAGTCAAAGATTGGAAGAACTTGAGAAAGAAGTAAGACCACTCAGCAAACAAGTTGGAGAACATCAGATTTACTTTTTGATGACAGAACTGCGAAACAGGGAGACCAACTTGAGGATACGGTCAATACCAGAGGTGGAAGAAGATAATTTTATTGAATTTCTAACTAAGGAATTTGCCAAGTTTTGGAAGTTAGAGGAAAAAGACTTTAAAATTGTATCTGCTTTCAGGCTTGGCAGAGTCAGAAGGACAGAGAAGCCCAGAGATTGTTTGATAACACTGAGATCAAAGGAGGAAAGGGACAAGATTTTGGGCCTGCACTACGAAAAGTCACTAGACATTTTGGGCAAGAGAATTGAAATCTACAAGGACATTCCTAAGCAGTTGCTGGACCTTAGATCTAACTACACGGAATTGGCAAGACTGTTGAGAAGCAACGCAATTATCTTCAGGTGGGAGTTTCCACAAGGATTATCCTTTACCTACAGAGGGAGAAAGATCAAAATCAAAACGGTGGAAGATAGAGACAAGTTTTTGGGAGCACACGGAGAAGACCTCCACAAAGGACTTGGATTGCCAGCGCCAGAACTTCCAGGGGAGCCCGCCCCCTCGGATCCTCAAGGACCGGAGAACAAGGTACCACCCCAGAAAGAATAACCAGATCTATCCAGGATGTCTCTGCAGCTTTTGAGTTGGAACATAAATGGCTGTAACAGTCCCGAAAAAAGGTCTAAAATTTTTCATATTCTAAAAAAGGAACAATTGGACATTATATGCTTACAAGAAACACATGTGATTAGGCTCCATAGAAAGGTGTTAATAAATAAAAGGCTTGGTCAAGAATTTATATCATCGGATACAGTTAAAAAGAGAGGTGTAGTGATCTATGCAAAAGAGAGCCTTTCACCAAAATTTCTCTTTAAAGATGAAAGTGGAAGAATCCTCGCAATAGAAGTACAGTATCAAGGAGAAAAAATTTTGATATTAGGAATTTATGCTCCAAATGAAGGAAAATCGGATTTTTATAAGAAGTTGCACGAGATCATGCTGGATTATCTGGATTACAACAACGTCATCATGATGGGGGACATGAACGGGGTCGTATCAACAAATATGGATAAGTCACAGAACCAGAACATTACTAAAGAGGGAAGACTACCTAAGACCTTTTTTGAAATGACTGACAATATGGACTGGGTTGACATCTGGAGAGTTAGAAACCCCCTGGGAAGAGAAGGAACATTCTTTTCTGAAGCTCAACTGACTTGGACACGAATCGACCAAATATGGATAACTAGAAGTCTGGCACCTAAGGTGAGGAAGGTGGAAATCTGCCCCAAAACATGCTCCGACCATAACGCCTTGAGAATGGATATGACATTGATCCCAATCGGCTCCTTTAGATGGAAGATGAATGATGGCCTGTTTAGAGATCAAAGAATTGTAAAGAAGGCCCAAAAAACCTTAAAGGACTATTTTGAGATTAATTTGAACACTACGGTGGAAAAAAGAACTATCTGGGATGCAAGTAAAGCTGTGATGAGAGGGTTCTTGATTCAACAGAATTCCTTAAAGAAAAGACTGCAAAATGAAAAGAAAGATAAAATTCTGGAAAGTATCAAAGAGTTGGAGAAGAAGTTAAGATCTAACCCGAAGTCCCAACCGATTCTGAGAGAAATTAAACTTTATCAGGCGCAATATTCCAAGCTGATAAATCAGGAAATAGAATGGAAGATTAAAACAATGAAACAAAAAACTTTTGAATCGGCAAATAAATGTGGGAAACTGCTAGCTTGGCAGTTGAAAAGGAGACAAAGATTAAATACAGTAACAAACTTAGAGGTTGAAGGAAGGAACATTCAGAACCCGGGAGAGATTAGAAAGTGCTTCCAGAGGTATTTTAAAAAGTTATATACTCAAGGGCCACAAGATGAAATAGAGATTACACAATTTTTGGAGAGAAATGGATTAGCAAAGCTGTCAGAAGAAAATAGAACAATTTTAAATGGCAAAATAACACGACAAGAGATTGAACAGGCCATCCTGAGTCTGAAACAGGGCAAATCACCAGGGCCAGATGGACTGACCTCTAACTACTACAAGACATTGAAGGATTATTTGATACAACCTTTGTTGGAGGTCAGTAATGAAATAATGGAGGGGAAGAAGGCGCCTGAATCGTGGAAAGAAGCATTTATCACATTGATTCCAAAGTCAGAAACTGAAAAGACACAACTCAAGAATTACCGTCCCATCTCCCTTTTAAATGTGGATTACAAAATATTTGCAGATGTTTTGGCACGAAGATTTAAGAAAGTTTTAAGTGAGATAATCCATAAAGACCAGGCAGGCTTTCTCCCGGGCAGACATATGTTTACTAACACAAGGAATATCATAGACATATTGGAACTTTTACAAACAAACATAAACACTAAAGCAGTTTTAATTTTTATAGACGCGGAGAAAGCCTTTGACAACATTTCTTGGAAATTTATGAAGGGGAATTTAAAAGAAATGGGAGTGGGACGGGGGTTTGAGAACGGGATTGAGGCAATATATTCAGAACAAAAGGCTAAACTGATAGTTAACAATGTGGTTACAGAAGAGTTTAAAATTGAAAAAGGTACACGACAAGGCTGCCCGATTTCCCCATTACTGTTTATTTCGGTTCTGGAAGTGCTCCTGAATATGATTAGGGGGGACCGGTTGGTGGAAGGGATTCAGGTCGGAGCGAAACAATATAAACTTAAAGCTTTTGCAGATGACCTAGTTCTGACATTACAGGAGCCGGAGTCTAGTTTGAAAAGAGTACTACAACTGATTCAAAACTTTGGTCGAGTGGCAGGATTTAAGTTAAATAAGCAAAAAACTAAAGTTTTGGGGAAAAACGTGACAGATATTGAGTTGGAACAGCTTCAGAAAGAGACAGAACTAAATGTGGTTAAAAAAGTTAAATACCTAGGGGTAAACATAACAGCAAAAAATCTGAGTTTATTTAAAGATAATTATGAAAAATGTTGGTCAGAGATTAAGAGAGACTTGGATAGTTGGTCAAGACTAAAACTTTCTTTGTTAGGCCGAATAGCTGCCATCAAGATGAATGTATTGCCAAAAATGTTATTTTTGTTTCAGACACTGCAGATTGTAGACAAGACAGAGTGCTTCCGGAAGTGGCAGAAAGATATTTCTAAATTTGTCTGGCAGGGCAAAAAGCCCAGAATCAAATTTAAAATATTAACAGATGCGAAAGAAAGAGGGGGCTTTGCCCTGCCAGATTTAAAGTTGTATTATGAAGCTGCAGCTTTCTGCTGGTTAAAAGATTGGTTACTTCTTGAAGATACGGATGTCTTGGATTTGGAAGGTTTTAATAATGCGTTTGGATGGCATGCATATTTATGGTATGATAAAGCTAAGATAAATAAGGCCTTCAAGAACCATATTGTCAGAAAATCAGTCTTTAATGTCTGGACAAAATATAAAGACTTACTGGAGAATAAAACTCCGAGGTGGCTGTCACCCCTGGAGGCTAAGGCTCGGAAAAGAGCCAATATGGAGGCCAACTGGCCAAAATATTGGGAGATAATAGAAAAGGATGGTGACAACTGGAAATTGCAGAGTTTAGAAAAGATGAGAGACAAAGTGCGAGACTGGTTACACTATGCTCAGATTAAAGAAGTGTTTAAAAATGACAAAAAGCTAGGATTCCAAGTGGAAAAGTCAAAGTTAGAAACTGAACTGTTAGAACCTAAGACTAAGGTATTTTCAAGAATGTATAACTTGCTGCTGAAATGGAACACACATGACGAAATGGTAAAATCAACAATGATAAAATGGGCGCAGGATATTGGGTATAATATTATGTTTGAAGATTGGGAAAGGTTGTGGACCTCTGGGCTGAACTTCACTGCATGTAATGCGTTGAAGGAAAATGTGATGAAAATGATGTATAGATGGTACATGACCCCTGTTAAACTGGCTAAAATATACCATTCGTCTGATAGCAAATGTTGGAAATGTAAGGAAAATGAAGGAACATTTTTTCACCTCTGGTGGACCTGCCCTAGAGTGAAGGCCTTTTGGGAGAAGATATATAATGAATTAAAAAAGGTGTTTAAATACACCTTCACTAAGAAATCAGAGGCCTTTCTCCTGGGTATTGTCGGCCAGAGTGTGTTAAAAGAGGACAGAACATTCTTTTTGTACGCAACAACAGCAGCAAGAATATTAATTGCCAAGAATTGGAAAACTCAGGAGCTACCCACTGTGGAAGAATGGCAGATGCAACTGATGGACTATATGCAATTAGCCGAGATGACCGGCAGAATTCGAGACCAGGGAGAAGAAAGGATGGAAGAAGACTGGAGGAAATTTAAGATTTATTTACAAAAATATTGTAATTTGGCTGAGTGCTGAATTGGATGCCAGTGCAGACAATTGTCTACCATTAAATTAGATCTAAGGTTGAATTATATGTCAAACCAAATTAAGATTATTAATTAAGATGAATTAAATGATAATTTGTTTGAAACTAATTTAATAATGATGTAAGTGTATGCGGGAGGTGTGGGGGAGTCCCATGTAACAATTGAGAGATGTTAAATGGACAATGATAAGTGCTTATCTAATATATGCTTTATTTGAAAACTTTAATAAATATATTATAAAAAAAAAAAAATAAAACCAAATGTTGGATCTCAGCACCTACATTAAGGGACAAGTTGTCCATGCAATGGATACCGTGTTGTGAAACTATAGAACTGCGGAGGAGCTGTTTCCATTAAAGTGGCCTGTTTTACATCAGAAGGTACAAAGAGTCCAGAGTCCAGATCCTCTGCCGGGTCACTTCTGAGAAGAGCTTTCTTTGCGGTTAAAAGGGGGTGGGGGGGAGAAGGGGGAGACAAAACAACTCAAAACAGAAAGGAAACAAAGACCCACTCCTTCTTAAAAGGATACCGTATCCCCTAAATTCCATGCATGTCTTTTGGCTAGACTTTTAGGAAAGCAACAACTGAGAGGAGGGAAGGAAAGAGGAAAGCAGGAGGTCAGAAAAGTCATTGGAATGATATTCAAAATTGTGGGAAGCTGATGAATAGCATTTGGCCCAATAACAAGGGGTAAATAGAAAAAGATGAGGAAGGGAGCTATGCTTTCCTTTCTTTTCTTTTTAAACTTTCTTTTTATTTTATTTTTAAAAATTTTGTTAACCAATTCAGCATAACAAATCAACAATACAAATCATCTTCATTGTTTTTTCCCCTCCCCCCTCCCCACCCAGGACTTCCCTCAGCTCCTCTCTCTGATTTCTCGTTTCATATCGTTCTCTGCATATTATAAAATTGTATACATCCTTATATTATCTACCCACCATTTTAACCCAATAAATTTGTGTATGTTTATTCAAAACCTGCCAAGGAGTCCAGTTCATTTTGTTATCTTTTTAAATAGACTGTAAAAGGTTCCCATTCTTCTTTAAAGTCACAGTTGTCTTTATCTTGCAATTTACATGTCAGTTTCTCCAGTTCTGCATAGTTCATTAATTTCTCTTGCCACTGTTCTTTTGTTGGGATTTCCTCATCCTTCCATCCTTGTGCTATCAATACTCTTGCCGCCGTCGTTGCATACATAAACAAATAAACTTTCTTTTTAAAGCCCTAATGGCAGTATAGTGTCAGGAAAGGCAGAAAATGCCTTTTGGAACAGCACTGTCCACAGCATCATAGAATTGTGGAGTTAGAAGGGACCATGAGGATCATCTAGTCCAACCCCCTGAAATGCAGGAATCTTTCACCCAACATGAGACTTGAACCCTTGACCCTGAGATTAAGAATCTCATACTCTACTGACCGAGATATCCCTCTTGTAGGCTTTTATGATACCCACTTGCTTTGGATGAATCACACCTCCTTTAGTAGCCTAGGTGAAGCTCAGCTTAATTTGCCACCCTGGCTTTGCCATAAGAGAATCACGTCCGGATTGTATTCCTTTCATTGAACGAAGTCTGAAATCTTTGTATATTCTGCACTCCAGATTAAATCCCACTGAATTCATGGGAGTTTACTTCCCAGGAAATGGGTTTTAGAGCTGCAGGCTAAGATACCACAGCCTGAATCCTGTCTCAGGTCCGTCAGAATCCGCTAGGCAGCCTTAAGGGAGCCTGTTTCTCACCTGTCTGCAAGATGGGACCAATAATAGTAGCCCACTTTGCAGGGTTGTTGTTATGTACTGAGTTGAATAGGATCCAAAATGCAGCAGTCTGATTGGTCCTAGAACAATAGGATCCAAAATGCAGCAGTCTGATTGGTCCCAGAACAACAGGATTCAGAATGCAGCAGTCTGATTGGTCCTAGAACAATGCAGCAGTATGATTGGTCTGCAGGAGCCACCCAACCCAGCTCCAGATGGAAGTGAATCAACAACCTGATTGGCCTACAGGAGAATTCCGGAATTAGCCAATCACGTGCAGCCCACTGCATAAATAATGTATATAAAGCAGATACTTTGAGGGGACTTTCATTCCTCCTCACCACTATGAGCTGTATAAAGAGCATGAAATCCACTCTCGACTCTGAGTATATTTCAGTTGTTGTCAAGGACAGTAACATGTTAATGAATAGTGAGGTCTTCTGAACATTTGAAAAGGAATTGTTGCTGTTGTTTAAATGCTGAACTAAACACATAAAGTGTAAATATGGCAAATATGGTATACAAATTTAATAAAAAATAGTGATGAGCTTCATAAAAGGTGTGCTGGCCGAAGGACCAGATAGAACTTTATGCTGAGCATACAATAAATGGCAACCCAAATTATATCCTCTTTCTCTTCCCCTCCTGTGAAAAACTAAGTTTTGAGGCTGAGCAGAGGACTGAGCACAGTCTGTTCATCACCCCTGTCTACTTCTGGGCTGTGTTGACTCTTAGAGCCATGGCAGCTTCTCTTCCCAATGTCTTAATTTTGCTCAAGTTCTGCCCGTGCGTCTGAAAGTTAAACAGTGGAATCATGCACACGGGAGTTTGGAAGTAAATCCCACCATCCTTAACTCCATTGGGCAACACCCAGGCACAAATGGGATTCCGCAAGGGGTCCTGCTGACATCTTTCCCAAACAAGATTTCTGACGCTTACGGGAAGAGTGGCAGACCTGGGAGTCCACCATGAACTTAACTGCTGCAGGCAATCACATTCCACCACATGGTGAGTGTTCAGGTCATTACGCAATCAGGGGAAGGAGATGACAACACAGAATCCATCTCATGCCATTCCTCTTCCCACAAAGAATGGCCCGATTTGGAGAACATCCTTGGCTCTCATTTCCTTTTTTTATTTTTTTAATTGCTTTATTGGTTTAAAATTGTATAACACAAATAGTCGTTAAATGTTAAAGACAACGTAAAAATAAACAAACTTTCATTCTATAATTGATACTTGTTGTGTTATCAATTTGTGATTAGATTCGGCATGACCTCCAATCACCCCAGTGTGTTCCCAACTTACAGTCTTTAGTTACTTAACTTTATCTTCTCTACGTTATACTACAGTGGTACCTCTAGTTACGTACTTAATTCTTTCCGGAGGTATGTTCTTAACCTGAAGCACCACTTTAGCTAATGGGGCCTCCTGCTGCCGCCGCACGATTTCTGTTCTCATCCTGAAGCAAAGTTCTTAACTCAAGATATTATTTCTGGGTTAGCGGAGTCTGTAACCTGAAGTGTCTGTAACCCGGGGTACCACTGTAATTGCTTTAAATTCATGAAGTTGTCCTATTGCAAGCAGAAACTCAATCAAGACCTGCCAACGGATTGATAGTTGGGCAATGTTCTTTTAGGTAGACTGTGTGTATATCCCACTCTTGGAAAAAAAATTCATCTGTAATGTCTCGTAACCTTGCTGATAGTCTCGCTAGTTCAGCATATTCTCTCAATTTATTCTGCCAGTCTAATTTGGATGGGATTGCTACTCCCTTCCAGATTTTCTTGAGCTTAAAATTCTGAGCCTTGGCTCTCATTTCCAGATGTTTCTGCATCCCCCATCCTGTGATACTTGCTTTTTTTTGCCACAATCAAGCATCCATGGTAAACTCTGGAGCATGGCATCATAACGGGGCTGTGGTGATAACCACATTCTTCTGCAATTTAAGCTCGGAAGAATGTGAGCTCCTCTCCTGTATGTGTGTGTGTGTTTATGTGTGTGTGCATATATATATATATATATATATATATATATATATATATATATACTGCTGAGCATTTAATCCCTTCAAATATTTTTCAATAACTTCCTTTAATTACCGGGAAAACATGTCGAGTGATGCGTGCATTGAAGAGCTTCCTCTCATCTCTCTCGTTATCCCCTCCTGTTTAATGAAGAACTTGAATCACTTCTCAGCTCTTTAATCCTCTAATCCTGGAAGGAATTTGCTCTCTTTCCCAAACCTGGGTGGTGGTGGCAAGCTTATTCTTAGTTCTGTACACCCCGGGGACCCGTCAATGGAGAACCTCTCCAGAGATATCTCAAAATACCTGCATTCCAAAGATGTCACATGACTGAACACCGAGTGTCAAGTGGTGAGGGGGACCAGGCAGCTCTGGCAGACGCCTGTTGCTGGTGCCATTTCAACCCTGCAATGCGAACTGCCGCTCATCGCAGAGAGAACAAAGGCTGCAAATGAAAACGAGGGGAAGGAGGTTCTCCGAAGCAAAAGAAGACCACAATTCTGAGTAGTCTTTGGAGGAAGTTAGTCAATTAATCACATGCAATGAAATCTGCATGCGATGACATCTGGATCAAAAATTTGGAAGCGGGGGAAAACCACTTCCCTTATTTTTAGGGAATGCACACACTTACAATAAATATCCCAATACAGTGGTACCTCCAGTTGCGAACGGGATCTGTTCCAGAGCTCTGGTCAGATTCTGAGGAATTCGCAAGTGGAGGTGCCGCTTCTGTGCATATGTGCAGTGCGTAGAGTGCTTCTGCGCATGCACGGGTGGCAAAACCCAGAAAAATACTTCTGGGTTTGCCGCGTACATATCCTGAAGGATACGTAACCAGAGGTGAACGTCAGTAGAGGTACCACTGTACAGTGGTACCTCGGGTTACATATGCTTCAGGTTACAGACGCTTCAGGTTACAGACTCCTCTAACCCAGAAATAGTACCTCGGGTTAAGAACTTTGCTTCAGGATGAGAAAACAGAAATTGTGGTCTGGCAGCGCGGCAGCAGCGGGAGGCCCCATTAGCTAAAGTGGTGCTTCAGGTTAAGAACAGTTTCAGGTTTTGTTTGAAAGGTCTTACACTGAAACAAGGAAAAGGCAGATGCTTAAAAAAATAAACTACATTCAATCTAACAATTTAAAAAATGGTTTTAGTCCAGTTTGCAGACTGGGGCAGCCTATGCAGTACCCGCCTGATGTTGTTGGACTTCAGCTCCCATGCAGCCTGGCCAATGGACAGAGATGATGGGAGCTGTGGTCCCACAATGTGGAGGACACCCTGTTGGCTACCCTGGTGCAGATAATAGTCAACATGTAAAAGTCACAGCCCAAAAGGAACCACATGGTGCTTAAATCAGATTCTTCTGAAATGCCTAAGACTGCATTCCTAACCCCACTCGACCCCACTGAATTCAACAGGGCTTACTTCTGCATAGGCATGGTTAATATTCCATGACATCTCTCCTTTTTCCTATTCTTTTTTCATTCTACAGGCAAACGTCAACTATAAAGACTCTGACCTGAGGTGACTTTGTGCAGTTTTGAACATCACAATATGTGGGAAAGGGAAGTTCAGGAGAAGCAGGAAACAGATCTTTTGCTTTTTATCTTTGGCCCATATTAAAATCTGAACCAGGGAAGAACTAGGAATTTGTAACACTCTCTTCAAATTTGAGGTGAGTATTACTCACCCTAGATCATACTTGCAAATCTAGAAAATTGAAAGTGAGGCTGTAACTTTCCTTTCGTCAGGGGGTGTGGGTCCATTAGGGCCTCATTACTCTGAGATCCTTTCTCCTGAGAGGTTAATATGCCCTCCTCCCTGCTGAATTTCGAAAGGTAAGTCAAACCCCTTCACTTTGAAGGAAGCTTTGTGCCGAACAGGCAATTAAATTATCTGCTGTTTGTTTTCAGTATGGGTGGTATTTATCTTATTTCATTGAATGCATTTTAGATTTATTTATTTATTTGTAAAAATAATCTTTACATGCTGCTTTGGGAAGTTTTTATGGTGGGGGGAGTGGTACGGAGGTTTTAACAATCCATGCACAAATGTGTTTCACTAGTTTGGATGATGGTGATTATGATTTTTAGAAAAGGAAAAAAAAACTTGGTGTAAATCCTTATAAATAGCATTGTGCTTTACCAGTCACAAGAAGATCCTGGAAGTACCATTGACATTTGCACTTTAGTTGCCATGATAGGATCTCCCCGCAAAGAACTATAAATATTCTAAAGGCCAGGAGAGAGCGAATTGGGGGAGGTTGAATAACCTCTCTCTGCAAACAGTAGGTGCCACGGGTGTTTTATTTATTTATTTACTCTGCTCCAGATATTGGGGAAATGGATTTCGCTCCTATGAAAAAGGGCGAGTTGGGATGTACACTTTAGCCTTCCTTGCTGATAAAGCAGCAGGTTTTTGCCCTAAAGCTTTTCCAGGATAAGGCAACCGGTGTGTAGCTCTGATAATCTGGTTAAAGAAGGGCATAATTAAATCTCTTTGGTCTAAAGTTCTAACAGTGCATCGAAGATACCCGATGCTCTTTGCTATAATACACTCCAGTTCGTTTATTACTGCTTTGCATAGACATCTGGGAATGAGTTCAGCCCCAGGCCGTAACTCATCTCCTTCCTTAATTACTATAGACGCCAACTTGCTACTGTCACTACAGCCCTCACCACAACTGCCCGACTTGCAGAGCTGTGAACATGCATCTCTACAGCAGTTGCCACTGCTTTGGTACTTCGAGGGTGTTCATGGAGAACCTATGGAATGAACGAACAAAGCTCAAGTCCATCGCTGGACGCCCACAACAACTAATGGACCCTCATGAACATCGGCCAGAGTCATTTTGGCACCCAAGGCGAAACACAAAATGGTACCCCCACCACCAGGAAAGGAGGAATGAGTCAATATCTACAAGGGGGACAAGAGGGAGGGAAAGATCTACGTCAGGAACAAGAGCGGAGTGAAGTTGTACATGTCATGGTCTGGTTCACGGGCGATCGGAGTCCCGGCAGGGGATGTCAGGACCAGGGGCAAGATGGCGCGGTGGTAGCAGGAATTAGGGCCCAGAAGCCAGGAGTCAGGAAGCCAAGAGTCCGAGGGTCGGAGAGCCGGGAGTCAAGACAGAAATACTGTTTCTGGGGGACAGGAGGCGGGCGGGTGTGGAGGACTCCCTGGTCCTGAATGGGGTCACTGTGCCCCTGAAGGACCAGGTGCGCAGCCTGGGAGTCATTCTGGATCTCCAGCTGTCCATGGAGGCGCAGGTCAATTCTGTGTCCTGGGCAGCTGTCTACCTGCTCCATCTGGTACGCAAGCTGAGACCCTACCTGCCCACAGACTGTCTCACCAGAGTGGTGCATGGTCTAGTTATCTCTCGCTTGGACTACTGCAATGCGCTCTATGTGGGGCTACCTTTGAAGGTGACCCAGAAACTACAACTAATCCAGAATGCGGCAGCTAGACTGGTGACTGGTAGCAGCTGCCGAGACCTACACTGGCTCCCAGTATGTTTCTGAGCACAAGTCAAAGTGTTGGTGCTGACCTTTAAAGCCCTAAATGGCCTAGGTCCTGTATACCTGAAGGAGCATCTCCACCTCCATCGTTCTGCCCGGACACTGAGGTCCAGTGCCAAGGGCCTTCTGGCAGTTCCTCGCTGCGAGAAGCCAAGTTACAGGGAACCAGGCAGAGGGCCTTCTTGGTAGTGGCACCTGCCCTGTGGAATGCCCTCCCATCAGATGTCAAAGAGAAAAAACAACTACTAGACTTTTAGAAGACATCTGAAGGCAGCCCTGTTTAGGGAAGCTTTTAATGTTTAACAGATTACTGTATTTTAATATTGTGTTGGAGGCTGCCCAGGGTGGCTGGGGAGATCTTGCCAGATGGGCAGGTTATAAATAATAAATTATTATTATCACCCAAAGTGAGGTGTTTACATTGTACCACCAGCAATTTCTTTCTGGGCCGTTGATTGTGTAAGTCGTAGGGTATCAAACAGCACACAAAAACAAGGCACACTCCCTGTTGCACGGCATCCTGAACAAGTAGAAGCAAACCACTGATTTAGTCAGTTGTGCAGGACTGAGAACAAGGCTTCCGCTAGTGGAATGGATTTTGCACCAGTTGAAAGACACTAATGGGTAAAACCCTCTGTCTTTTAGATGCTTTTGCGCCTGTGCAAAAGTCTGCTACAGGCACAGAGCCCTGAAACAAGTACCTCTCGCAAATGCACAAGTTGTAGACTTTTACTGACAAGTAGTTATTTGTACACAGAGCAAGTGCTATCAACTGACCTACTACATTGGGGTGGGGGTGGAGTAGCAGGAATGTGAGAAGCGTAGATAATGCTTTTAAGAGGAGTCTGTTTTTGTCGGCAGAGCTGTCCTTTCAAAGCACATGAGGCCAAAATTTGTACTCCAAACTGGCAAAGCCCATTGCAAGGGACAGAAACACACACACACTCGCAGAAAAGGAAGTCAGAATGAAAAAAAGGCGCCTGGATTTGCAGAAATCCATCCTTAAGAAAAGATAGTGGAATGCACCTTTCATGCTCAAATGACAAGCTGTCAGCGGCTGCCTTTATCTCCCCGTTCTTCTATTTATACATTACCCAAAGCTATTTCCAACCCTCCCATCCCTACCCGACCCAGGGCTTTTAATTGCACATCAAAGAAGATATCTGTGAAATCTGGTTTGGAAAGCTGCTGAGAAAAACTCTGAGGAATCCTGTATATGTGGCCTTACATTTGAGAATCTAAAATGTCAGGGCTTTTTCCACAGCCACGCCAGCCCCTCAGAGGCTGAAACACTAAACAAATACCACCATCATCTGCTGCTGATGCTTCCACTTTTCAGGGAATGCTACAAGGTCCTGGATGAGTCAGGAAAAAGCCACCTGCCTGCTGTTCAGGGGCAGAATAAGGTTTTTGCGTTGTGTTGCATGTTTATAGGTTGATGTTGATTTTTTTAAAAAATAAATCTATAGTTGTACCTCAGAAGTCAAATGGAATCCATTCTGGAAGTCTATTCGACTTCCAAAACATTCGGAAACCAAAGTGCGGCTTCCGATTGGCTGCAGGAAGTTCCTGCAGCCAATCGGAAGCTGCACCAGGCGTTTGGGTTCCAAAAGCAGTTTGCAAAATGGAACACTCACTTCTGGGTTTGTGGCATTTGGGAGCCAAAACGTTCGAGAACTAAGCTGTTCGAAAACCAAGGTACGGCTGTATTATGAAAGCCAGGAAAGGGTTAAGGGAATTTAGGGAGGTTAAGGAAAGGTGGAAAAACAAATCCACCTGGTTGGAATTCAACAAGCCTTTTGTCAATGAAAGGATTTCTGCTTTTGCCATGGGACATTCTCCCCTCCCCTCTATCCCTCTATCTGTTCTAGGGGTTTCCCCAACCCTCTGGATCAGATTTGGGGAGGGTGCAAATCCCACTGCACAAGCACAAATCCTTGGGCCGAAGGGACTCATTCATAGAATACTAATGGTGGGTTGCAACAACTTAAAAAAACACAATATTAAAATGGTTAAAGCAGGTTACAATCAAGAGGAAAGGGTAGGACCTGAAAATATTTAGCTCAGGTGTCAAAGGCCATGGTAAGGAGCTAGGCTTCAGCATTAAAACAACAAACAAACAAGTAACTGCTCTGTTTTTTCCATTGATAATTTTCCATTTCGTAAGTAAATACAGAAGTTTTTAGCTTTATAAACAAAGTAAAATGTGATGTATTAGGTATGAACTACTTATTCTCTTTCTCTTTATTTCTGTACATTACTACATAGGTGGTACCTGATTCCAGCAAAGTTAACTACAATTTACCCTTTTAAAAAGTAGGTTTTGTGGATTTGGTCTCAAGGCTGGGTCCCAAGGCTGTTATCAACATGTTTCCACTTTATAAAAAGAAGAAGAAGACTTTGTAGACTTTATTGCAATTGCTGTCACAAGCAACTCATAGAGGAGGACACTATTATTCCCATTTTACAGGTGGAAAACTTAGGCAGAGAGCAACTGACCTCGACTGACACCAAAACAGTTGTAGAATAGGCAAGTTCTAGACTGTGTGCCATATGGGATTGCATACTTTATATTGAATTGTTTAGATGGGCTGCTGAGCGGATGTTTGTTCTGCTGATTTATATCTTGTATATGGAATGCTTTTATTGCTGCTGTTGATTAAACTCATTTTTGAACCGCTCTGGGGCAGCTTTCATGGCAGCAGCACAGACACTTCGTAAATGAATAAGGAAGTGTCCCTAAACCAAGCGCATTGCCCAAAACAAGCGCCTTGCTTACCTGCCTTTGAGAAGGAAGTATGAGGGCTCTGGGGAAGGTGTAAAATGTTGCTGAGGGCCACCAAAAAGGAATCGAGGGCCGCATGTTGCTAATAATAATAATATTTTTTTATTTATACCCCGCCCTTCCTGGTTCAAAAAACCGGGCTCAGGGCGGCTAACAACAAATTTTAAAAAATTAATTGATGCAACAAAAAACAGCATAAAATACAGTATAAAATGTGAATAACAATAAATTCAGAATTCAAAAATCAATTTAGGGGGACAATCCATCAAATAAACATTAGATGATCACCAGGGCAAGCTGCCTAAATTAGTCCTATTTGGGCCAGCGAGGAGACCAGGGGAGAATTAGCTGTGGGATTCCAGAGCGGGTAATCTTCATAAAAAGGGGAAGGGAAGGAAGGAGAATAAAAGATCAGGCTAAGTTCAAATTGAAAGCCAGGCGGAATAGCTCTGTCTTACAGGCCTCGCGGAAGGAAGTTACCGTATTTTTCGCCCTATAGGGTGCACCGGCCCATAGGGCGCACCTAGTTTTTTTGGGGGGGGGGATAAAGGGGGGGGAATTTTTCCCCCAGGCATGGGGCTGGGGCGGGGGAAGCCCGAGCTTCCCCCGACCCCAGCCCCCAGAACAGGCTTGCGAATATCTGCCCGGAGCCTGGGGCGTGCTCCGCTGCGCTCCCCGGGATTTGAGCTGCAGGCTGCTGTCCGCAAGCCTTGGGAGCCCAGCGGGAACTCCCGCTGAGCTCCCAAGGCTTCCGGATAGCTTCCTGAATCCTGGGGAGTGAGAGGGGTCGGTGCACACCGACCCCTCTCGCTCTCCAGGCTTCAGCGAAAGCCTGCATTCGCCCCATAGGACGCACACACATTTCCCCTTCATTTTTGGAGGGGGAAAAGTGCGTCCTATAGGGCGAAAAATACGGTAAATCCTGCAGGGCCCTGGTCTCATGGGACAGAGCATTCCACCAGGTCGGAGCCATCACTGAGAAGACCCTGGCCCTGGTGGCAGATAATCTGACTTTTTCAGGGCCAGGGACCTCTAAACTATGATTATTCATGGACTGTGGGGCATACCAGGAGAGGCGGTCCCGTAAATACGAGTTGAAGAGTATGTTGAACAGTAACAGAAAAACTGGTAGCAAGAGTCAAATAGGAACTAATTGTGGAAGAGGCACAGTTGCATTTCCACATTCCAACATCTCTGCACAAAATGCTACTTCGTATTCCCTTTCCAGGCCGACGCTTCCCCCTTCTACTTTGACAACGCCATCGCAACCAGAAGCAACGTCTAGACATGCACATGAGAAGCACAATTTACTTATTTTTGAAACACAATTGGTCATTAAAACACCCCGAAGCAGCTCTGCACAAGGTCTCCCACACACGGCGACAGGGGGGAGTTACTTAAAACCAATACCCAGCGTTATTAAATCTCACTATATTTGTGAATGAGAATCAAACCTCATTCATTAAAAAAAAGAGGAGAAAGCAAAGCTAAAAAGGAAACAGGACTCTGGCAAGTCCACAGTAGAGGATTAATGGCCAGATTGATTTCTGCATTTCTAATAAAACCACACATCTCGTAACTGTCAACAGTGCTTTTGATATGTGGAAGTCTTTTTTATATATAATGGAATAATTGGGTGGCTTGTCCTAGTCTCTCCTACTTACCACAGCATTTTGTCTGAGAAGTGGAAGGGAGCGTGGGGCTCACCCATGGCCATTTTTTAATTCTCACAATCACATTTGGGAACGGGGGAATCCTGCACTTCCCACCCAGGTGATGCAGGTAAAGGTAAAGGTAAAGGGACCCCTGACCATTAGGTCCAGTCTGGCCGACTCTGGGGTTGCGGCGCTCATCTTGCTTTACTGGCCGAGGGAGCCAGCGTACAGCTTCCGGGTCATGTGGCCAGCATGACTAAGCCGCTTCTGGAGAACCAGAGCAGCACACAGAAACTCCGTTTACTTTCCTGCCGAAGTGGTACGTATTGATCTACTTGCACTTTGACATGCTTTCAAACTGCTAGGTTGGCAGGAGCAGGGACCGAGCAACGGGAGCTCACCCCGTCGCGGGGATTCGAACCGCCAACCTTCTGATCGGCAAGTCCTAGGCTCTGTGGTTTAACCCACAGGGCCACCCGCGTCCCTATGGTGATCCAGGTACTATCTAGCAAATTGCAATCACATGTTAGTACACTGAGGTCCTTAAATATGGCTGTGTTGCATGAGAAAATGTAGGTTTCATGGGAACATAGGAATCTGTCTTACAAGGAATTAGTCTGTCTAACTCAGTATTGGCTAAACTGACTGGCAGCAGTTCTACACCGTTTCAGACACGGGTTTCTCCTAGTCTCACCTGGAGACACCAGGAATTGAACTTGCAAAAGAGCTGCTCCACCACTGAGCCATGGCCTTTTCCCATAGGAATGACCTCCCAGTTTTGCAGGAAAAAAATAGTTTTGTTAACTATTTTTGCAGTGTAAATTAACATATATGGATACAGATGATAGATTAGATAGACAGATAGATAAATAGATAGATAGATAGATAGATAGATAGATAGATAGATAGATGATAGATAGATAGATAGATAGATAGATAGATGATAGATAGATAGATAGATGAGAGAGACCTGGGTTGGTCACAAGCGACATTTTGTTCATTTTCACAGTAATGGTGTGAGGCGAATTAATAACATCTGACAGCTGGGCAACTGACACAGAGAGACAATGGCTTGCCCAGGGCTACTCGCTGTAAATTAATGGCCCAATAAAGTGGGGAGAGGGAATGCAGAGCTTCATCATACATATATCATTTTTTAAAAAATAAAATAACTTGGCCTATTGGTTGCTGCTTCTGGGGAGGGAGGGGTCCTATGCGTGTGGCTTCCTTTTTCTCCCTTCATCTTCTTTTGCTGCTGTTTAGCATATTAAGGGAAGAGCTGACCTCCTCACTGTACTAATCAGCAGCTAGAGTTCTCCCCCCCCCGCCCCCCGCTCTCAAATTGGCTCATTAGACAAGCTTCAGAATCTGCCCCGGTTCAGGCAACCGCTTTTGAAGCACCATGAGATTGATCATCTCTCTCGCCCGGATTCAGCCGTACCTCGAGAGGAACCGAAATGTGGGGGTAATATTGTAATTCTCTGGGAAAGCAGACGATGACACTGGGTCATGTGCAATCACCGAATCATTTTTTTTTTAGCTTGGGAAGCCTTAGAAGGGGAGGGGGTGAAGGGGAGTTGGGTGAAAGAGATAAACACATCCTCCTCTTTCCCAAAGGTGGTACCTGCCGATGAGAAGCCACCTTTCCCTCCCTCAGCCCTAACCCGACTCTGTGTCTAAGGCTGCTCTCAGCATCACGCTGGTTTTGTGCCGGGAAAGAGGAGGCGAGGGCAAAGAGCAATTCTGGCCCTTGCGGCTGGAGAGGGTCCTCGACTTCTGATTGCCCTGATGGGCTGTCATCCCAGTGTTCCTACAATGCAAAGGCCCCCCCATCTTGACTTGGGAGCCTCAAGCCGGGGAATAAATTGGATTCCATTTGCCTTGAAAGGTGAACCTACCTCTCCTGCACACCTGGTGTGTAGCACTTTTTGCAACTGCCGACAGGAAAATCAGAAAAAAATATATATAGCTGAGATAGCTATCAACTGTAAAGGAGATGAATTTATTTGATCTCATATAAACCAAGCTTTATTTTTCTCACTAAACTTTGTACATAATTGTCTATTCTATCATTTAACATTACTTTTAATATATTAGTGGCCCCGTGCTGATTTTAGCCTATAAATTTTATTGTCTAATGTTTCAGTTTGTATATTAAGGAGTTTCTATAGCTTTGTGCAGATTAGGTCATGTTTTGACGATATAAATGTTTTTAAGTTTTAGTATCAAATTAGTATATATTCTGTTGAATGATATTGTACACACTGCAGCAGCCTTTGGCTATAAGCAATAAATTTGACTGACTGACCTCTCCTGCACTTTCGAAGAATCGGGATGCAGCCATCCTTTTGACATGTATAGAGAAGCTGTTTAATGTTTAATGTTGTATTGCATTTTTATATATGTTGGAAGCCGCCCAGAATGTCTGGGTCAACCCAGTCAGATGGGTAGGGTATTATTAATTAATTAATTACACGCTTCGGAATTTTGCAGTGCAATTCTCCAGCCCAAGCAATGTGTGCAAAAAAAAATGCACATACTAGGGCAGTGATGGCCCAACTTGGCCCTCCAGCTGTTTTGGGACTACAATCCCCATCATCCCTGACCATTGGTCCTGTTAGCTAGGGATGATGGGAGTTGTAGTCCCAAAACAGCTGGAGGGTCAAGTCTGGCCATCACTGTACTAGGGTAAAGTGTGCTTTAAAATGGTGGGGGAAAATCACGCAAACGCACACTGCAAAATTGCAGAGTAGCTACAGCTACAGCTACGGCTACGGCTACGGCTACGGCTACGGCTACAGCTACAGCTACGGCTACAGCTACAGCTACAGCTACAGCTACAGCTACAGCTAGTGTATAAGAAAAGCACAGGGTGGAGGAATCCTGGCAAAGGGCCTTAGCTCAGTGGTAGAGCACTAGCTGTTCATACAGAAGGTGCTGGGTTCAATCTCCAACGGCATCCCCAAGTAGGGCTGGGAGAGATTCCCTGCCTGACACCTTGAAGAGCTGTTGATGTTCAGTGTTGCCAATACAGGGTAGGTGGATAAAAGGCAGCATCCTTTGCTCCCATGTCCCTAACCTACAATATGTGTGTGTGTCGGGATTGCAAAGTCTGCAGAGGCTTATTCCTGACGAACTCCAGAAGCAGAAAGGTGGAGGGGAGAGCAATCAGAAAAAGGAGAGAGCAGCAAATTAAACGGTGGAGTGCAGACGGCAGAGGAAAGCAAGGGCAGCGCCTGAAATTCCCTATCAGCTGTAATAATGCCAATTACTTTGCCAATTGCTGAATCTGCCACTATTTGTTTAGCGCAATCATATGCCGGACTCTCTGCCTGGGCTCATTGCCTTTGTTTGTCCTGAATATTCATTTTGCAGCACATCTCCCTGCTTTTCTCTCCCTCCCTCTAGCAGTTCCTGCTTCTATGCACCTTAGACTTTCTTCCTCCTCCTCCTTGCAAACCAAAATATTTCACTCATCTCCTCTTTCATATCTGTCGGACTTTAGTGACCGGTAGGACGTGCAACAACATGTTGCAGCAAGGGGTGGAATAGAACTGCTCTCAATCCAGGATATCCCATTCCACCAGCACCCCAGATTTTTTGAGGGAGTTCTGTTTTTCTCCTCGGTGAGCCAGTATGGTGTATCCACTGAACATCTTCAGTCGCCCTCTCTCTCCCTGCCCCACACAGTTACCTGGATAACCCCTACAAATATTTTCTGTACATCTGCAAACCTTGGACTTCCTGATATCTGCCTCTTGCTTGTAGACGGGGCCATTTTGGATCAGAACTCAGGGTCTGCTCTTGCTAAGATGGTGACGCTTTCCTCCAGCATCCAATATTCAGTCAAAGACCCGTAGCACGAATCTAGCACCACAGTGGTACCTCAGCTGTTAGGCAGCGGAGGCTGAGCAACATAAACATGATGCGACATTTATATGCATACATGGTCATGTGCGAGTAAGTGGGATGTCTGTACAGTGGTACCTCGGGTTACATACGCTTCAGGTTACAGACTCTGCTAACCCAAGAAATAGTGCTTCAGGTTAAGAACTTTGCTTCAGGATGAGAACAGAAATCGTGCTCTGGTGGCGCGGCAGCAGCAGGAGGCCCCATTAGCTAAAGTGGTGCTTCAGGTTAAGAACAGTTTCAGGTTAAGTACGGACCTCCGGAATGAATTAAGTACTTAACCCGAGGTACCACTGTCTAGGGAGGTGTTGAAATGTTGCAGGTGGCAGCAACTAAGTTTTCTCACAATGCTGAGTAAATGCCTGGTTGATCTTTTGCCTCCCCAAACTCCCTATAGATTAACCGTTTGGTCGATAAATATATACTGCTGACTGCTAGCAAGGGTATTTGAAGTTACTGACAATTGAGTGACTTGCTGTCAAAGGCTAAGACATGGTGTTTGTTCTAGGAAGGGATAGACTGGAATACTGAAGACAACTCTTATTTTTAACAATACATACGTGTGTTTGTGTGTGTGTCTGCGAGTTCTCCAACAGGAGAACAGCCTCTGCCCAGCACTCTTTTTTTTCTAGAAGAATAGGTGTCGGTGCTCACCATGAAGTTGTTACAGTAAGTGCCAGAATTATTAACAACAACAACAAAAAAGAGGTGCCAGCGCTTCATGCCCTTGAGTACCCCCTGAAAAAAAACACCACTACCAAAGGTGTCATGGACTTTGAAAAAGCACGAACTCAGGACAGAAGGGAGAAACGTGGTAAGAGGAAGGCACGCTTGGCAAACCCTCACCATGATCAATTCCCACCCGGAAACTGATGTCCCCACTGTGGAAGGATGTGTAGATCCAGAATTGGCCTCCACAGTCACTTACGGACACACTGTTAAGGCCATATATATGGAAGACAATCTTACTCGGCCACCAGTGATCACCAAAGAAGACACACACACACACACATAAACACACACAAAACAAATTCAAATATGTGAGGGTGGAGAGATGATGGACACTTCCACACGGCAATTTAGGTCTCACTTTATTGAATTTATGAATCGCTTCCCCGAACGAAAAGTCCCGAAGTAATTTTGCAAAATGCAGCAATGTGGTGCTGCAGTGGTTAGAGCAGGGGTAGGCAACCTAAGGCCCGTGGGCCAGATGTGGCCCAATTGCCTTCTCAATCCGGCCTACAGACGGTCCAGGAATCAGCATGTTTTTACATGAGTAGAATGTGTCCTTTTATTTAAAATGCATCTCTGGGTTATTTATGGGGCATAGGAATTCGTTCATTCCCCCCCCCAAAAAAAAAACACAGTCCGGCCCACCACATGCTCTGAGGGATGGTGGACCAGCCCATGGCTGGAAAAGGTTGCTAACCCCTGGGTTAGAGTGCCGGACTAGGGCCCTGGGAGACCAGGGTTTGAATCCCCCACTTAGCCCTGAAGCTCACTGCGGGCCCGTCACTACATCTTAGCCTAATCTACATCATAGAGTTGTTGTGGGCAATACACGAGGAAGGGGGGAGCCGTGTATGCTGCTACCTTGAGCGAAAAAGGTGGGATAGAAACGCAAGAAATAAATGATCAAGAAAAAATAAACATATTAAAAACATAACTGGAGCAAGACATCCAATCAATGGTTAATACCTATATGCCCTGGAAAAATAACACATTTGCCTGATGCCAAAATGATGTCAAGTTCGGTGCCAGACGGGTCTCCCTGGGGAGAGAATTCCACAGATGGGAAACTGCTACAGGAAAGGCCCGATCTCTTGGCAACCCCCTCTGGACCTCCCTAGAGATCAGCTTCTGGGCAGGTTCATATGGTTTCTTGTGAAACTTGCTCTGCTGAGGGATGCGCGTTTTTCTTAGTGCACACAAACCATCACCCACATCAAAATGCCACCTTATATCCCCGCCTCCTGCTCCCAGTTTAATTTGGACTTTCCCTTTCTGCAATGTTGTTGTTGTTGTTGTTGTTGTTGTTGTTGTTGTTGTTGCTGTTGTTGTTAACTTAGCAGATTTTCCACAGAAACAGTACATCTGGGTCACATGGAGAAATAACGTGGGGCAGTTTTTCAATGGCATTGTGCGGACTGTGCAAATTTTGCATGCCTGAGGAGCGGCGAGTTGTTTTGTTAACATGATGTTGCTTTAACTTGATTGTTTCCTATACCGTTCTATATCTAATATGACTGTTTTATGTTATATTTCATCGTACATGTTGCTAGCCACTTTGGGGAAGCACTGTGTAGAAAGGTGGGCTATGAATCTAAAATAAGAATTAATGTTGAAAGCTGCTCGGAGAGCTTCAGCTGAAGTTAGCATCTTAGGACACCTCCAGGTTGCGGCTGGTTTTGGAGTGACATTCAGTCACATTCCTGCAAGTTCAGGTTGCCCAGTTATACTAGATAGGATGGTCTTCAACAGCAAAATTGCTTCCCACAGAGACTAGACTTTTTGAGATCAGGACCTTCTCCCTCCAAAACCCCCAAATAGAAATAAATGCTCAATAACAGATCATCTGGAAGTTAAACACTTCCCTATACAGGGCTGCCTTCAGATGTCTTCTAAAGGTTGTACAGTGATACCTTGGATCCCAAACGCCTTGTGAGTCAAACGTTTTGGTTCCTGAACGCCACAAACCTGGATGTGAGTGTTCCAGATTGTGAATGTTCTTTGGAACCCAAACGTCCTACACGGCTTCCGATTGGCTGCAGGAGCTTCCAATCAGAAGCCGCACCTTGGTTTCTGGATGTTTTGGAAGTCAAACAGACTTCAAGAATGGATTCTGTTCAACTTCCGAGGTACCACTGTATAGTTACTTATCTCCTTGACATCTGATGGGAGGGCGTTCCACAAGGAGGGTGCCACTGTTGAGAAGGCCCTCTGCCTGGTTCCCTGTAGCTTCACCTCTGGCAGTGAAGGAACTGTCAGAAAGCCCTCAGAGCTGGATCTCAATGTCTGGGCAAAATGATGGGTGTGAAGACGCTCCTTCAGGTATACAGAGCCAAGGCCATTTAGGGCTTTGAAGGCCAGCACCAACACTTTGAATTATGTTCAGAAATGTACTGTTACAGAAATGTTCCAGCCTACATCTTGCTTTTTTAAAAAAAGGATCAAAATGCATTTTAAATGTGACTATTGATGCAAGTTTTTTTTTATTATTAAAAAAATGCAGATAAAGGACAGAATGGACTTACAAATTAATACATAAAGTGATACGAAACCAAAATAGACTGATTTTTTGAATATGACAGCTATCCATACGCCTGGCAGAAGTTTTGGTAACCATCAGGACGACTGGAAATTGTGGCTGGCCAGATCTGTGATCACTCAGCTCACACAATCTGTTTACCTACAGGAGCGTCAGATCACTGACGCCCATGAACTGATGGGGTGCACCAATATTTTATTGTGAGAATCTTCCTCCATGGTGCAGGAGATACACACTGCACAACCTTGCTCTAAGCAAACGGATTGTTGAACTCCTGTGAGATGATTTCTGAGCATATCTAGAAAGCCCGTTTCCTGGTTAAAACCTTAAAAAAAAAAATCTCATTCCCTTATTTCTGGAAAGCAAATGGAAGCGTTCATAACTGTTTTCATGCCAGTCCTTTAGAAATTAATGGATGTGCCTCTGCAGGCACTTTGAACAAGAGCGGTGATTCTTCTCCCACTAATTGGGGAAGGGAACTAATCATGGACATTGAGGGGAATACATCTGCTTGATTGACAATGCACATGCAAACGAGTACCATGGTTACTGGGGTTGTTTTAAAAAGCTGATTTAATTTCCCCCTTTCTTCCCTGCTCATCATCAAGGCGCAGATGGGAGAGGGATGCAGGATTTTCTCGTTCTTTTGCATTTGAGTTTGTTTCGGTGAGAAGCGTTTCCTTCAGCCGTAGATATGGGAGATGTTTTGCAGGTGGCTCAAGAGTCAGAACATGCCAAGTAGAGCCAATTCCTCTCCCTGGGGAAGCTTCCCAGTGCCTTTAAGGTCCTCATTTACTGCTTGTTTACTATAACTTCCATAGATATAAGAAAAGCTATGTGTGGCTGCAGCACTCTTGGTCCTGTAAGCAACCTGGACATAGGAAGCCGCCATATGCAATTTCCCCATCTGGCCCAGTTGTGGGCCCGTATTTAAATACAGTGGTACCTTGGTTTGCAAACGCCTTGGTTCCCAAACCGCAAAAACCCGGAAGTACCGTATTTTTCGCTCTTTAAGACACACTTTTCCCCCTCCAAAAATTAAGGGGAAATGTGTGTGTGTCTTATGGAGCAAATGCAGGCTCCATGACTTCAGCGAAAGCTGCATGACTTCAGGGATAGCTGCCTGAAGCCAGGAGAGCAAGAGGGTTCAGTGCGCACCAATACCTCTTGCTCTCCTGGCTTCGCTTCACTGGAGAGGTGTGGCGCAGCTTTCCCTCTCTGCTCAAAGCGGGAGGAGAAATGGAAGGGGCTCTGTTTCTCCTGCCGCTTCGCTTAAGGGGCGCTGCGCAGAGAGGGAGAGATTTTTTTTTTACTTGTTCTCCCCCTCTAAAACTAGGTGCATCCTATGGTTGGGTGCGTCCTATAGAGTGAAAAATATGGTAGGTGTTCCGGTTTTTGAACGTTTTTCAGAAGCCGAACGTCTGATGCAGTTGTCAGCTATTGTTTCTGGGGCGCTTGCCATAGCTGCCAACTTTTCCCTTTTCTTGCAAGGAATCCTATTCGGAATAAGGAGATTTCCCTTAAAAAAAAGGGAAACATTGACAGCTATGGCGCTTGCACCAATCAGAAGCTGTGCCTTGGTTTTCAAACATTTCGGAAGTCAAACAGACTTCTGGAACAGATTAAGTTGGGACCTTCTGCATGCAAGGCAGCTGTTCCACCACTGTGCTATGATCCTCATTTTTGCAGCAGGTCTTCCTCACCAATCCAAATAGTGAACACAGCACACTTTGCAACTCATCCTTTTCTACTAGGGAAGTGTCAATGGAGTCTTTAGTTCCCCCTACAGTAATCACACTTAGCATCTTCCTGTGTGCCCCCCCCCCACATCCAACCCCATCTGGCCTCATTTGTCCACAGGATGGGGACATCTGCTTCCATTTCCACCTCCCAGCCTGCTTGGGTTTCACACCTGGGTCTCTCTTTAGCAGCGTACAGCTGGCTGGAGGAAAAACTGTTCCTGCTTGATGGGGGTTGGGAGGTGTTTGTGTGCAAATGTGTGTTCACTCTTTGGCCAACTCTGGCTGTGAGCTTGTAGGTTTTCATGATCATCGCTTAATTGATGTGGATATGAGGCCTTTTTGTTGTGGCAGGTTTTGGTTATCTTATACGAACAGCTTAATATACAGTCGTACCTTGGTTGCCGAATGCCTCTGAAC